>NW_026606101.1:36507500-36845000 GCF_029834395.1 Sorex fumeus | reverse complement strand
TGGGCTCTCCGAGCGGGGTGGAGGAATCGAAGGCAGAGGAATCAAACTTGGGTCGGCCCGGTTGGCCGCATGCAAGGTAAAGGCCCTACCATCGCTCCAGCCTGCTCTTACTCACCTCTGCATTTTTCAGGGCCCAGAGAAAGAAAGAAAGAAAAGTAACTCCATGTTTCCAGAATGATCATTTCCAACCATCGTTATCATAGTGGTCCCTTCTCTGTCTCAAGTGCTTTCCCAGAGAGAGAGAGAGAGAGAGAGAGAAAGAAAGAGAGAGAGAGAGAGAACAGTAACTTGCTCTACCCCATACAGCTAGCAGGCCGTTCCACAGGGATTTGAACCCAGGCATGCCTAAGGCTGAGCATAGACCCTTGAACTTCTGGACTTCATAGCTGAGGGGTCTAGAGGGGTGATAGCAACTTACCATATGGGTAAGGCAACTTACCATATGCATTACTGGCCCATGTTCAAACCCTGGCACCACATATGGTTCTCTGCGCTCCCCAGAAGTGATTCTTGAGTGCAGAGCCAGGAATATGCCCTGAGCATTGCTGGGTATGACCCAAAAGACCAAAAATAAAATAAAGGGACAAGCAAGAAAACTGGCAGGGCCTGAGTGCTGAGCAGAGTGAGGGGGTGAGCGCGTGTCCGGGAGAGTGCTTGAGGGCCATTGAAGAGGGAGGTGGAGAGAGGACCCCTCAGAGTGGTCAGCTGCGTCGATACATGGGGCTGGGCAGAGAGAAGCCAGGCTAGGGAGGGAAGCTCAGCTGGCGTGACCATGCCAAAACCTCCCAGCCTGGGCACAGAGCCAGGCTTCACTTTTGAAGCTAATGAGAAGCAGATTGAAGAGTGGGAAGGGCTAGAGACCGGAAGGTTGGCTTTGCTACGTGGCATCCATCCTTCTGCCAGCCTCTCCGCTGGCCCGAGAAAGCTGCCAGACAGCCAAGAGTCAGGCCGGGCCTCACAGCTGGACAGCCCGGCCGCTCTCTGGTCTGATTCCAGCTTTCACTTTTTTTTTTTTTAAATTAAAAGATGGATGAAACCTTGCCAGCTTTTAAGAACAAGGCAGACAGCGCTGGCAGAGACATGGGCAGAAGCGGGGTGTCCCCCTGCAATGGGCTTCCCTTTCTTCCCTGACACAAGGGGAGTTTGGTCCATGGAACTGACATCTGAGAGTCAGTGTGACTGCCCCCAGGAGTGGAAGCCCTGGGCTTTGGCAAAGGCTCTTTGCAGGGACAGTGGGGTGCAGCCCACAGCGAGGGTTCATGGGAACAAGGACTGCCCAGCGTGGCAGACTCTGAGCACCAGAACTGGGTATATCTGGTTTTCTTGTTTGTTTGGCCACACCCAGTGGTGCTCAGGGTTCACTCCTGGTTGACTCTGGGGACCACATGTGATGTCAGGGATTGAACCTGGGTCTTCCATGAGCAAGGCGAGAATCTCTCCAGTCCGACATCTGGTGACAGCTGCAACTCTAGTACCTTGTGCTCACTGTGGACCTAATATACACACAATGGAAACTGCATCATCAGATGCAGTCCATCTGTAAACACATGGAGCTAGCCAAATGTTGGAACCTTTGTCTTTCTACATGTCACGAGTTCAGGAAAGGGCTTAGCTTCTCCAGGCTTTAGTTTTTCCATCTCTGAAACAGGGATAATAAGAGTGTGGTTTACAATTGTTTCTAATATTGAAAGAGCGCTTCCTTCGCATCAGGCATCACTTTAAGTGTCTGCTTGTGAATTATCACAATAACCTGCCAAGGCAGGGAAGTTGCTGTTCACCCGTGAAAAGGAAACGGGCAGCTAGAGAGGTTAGGTCACTCTCCCAAGGTCATGCTGATGGTGAGGGGCAGACCCCGGCTTCAAACCTAGACAGTTGTCTCAGAGTCCAGCTCTGTCCCAGCCACCAGGTGCTGCCTCTGAAAGGGGCCGAGTTGGAGTGAGTACACAAGGCCCTGAGTGCAGTCCCTGGCACCACATTGTCCTTCTTCTCTCCTCCCCTCCTCCCCTACCCCATGCACACAAGTCTTGCTGGGTCCCAGCAACATCACAACCACCACCAGGCATAAGTAGCTAACCACTGGGTTTGGCACCATGGAACCAAGCACTGCCGGCAGTGATATTGGACTCCTAAGCACAGTGGAGAAACCCCTACTCGAACAAAATATGCTGATTTGCTCACAGTACTGGGCACATAGTAAGGGCCCAATGAGATGAAGCCATTGATGTTGAATCACAAATGGAGAATGAAGTGGAATGTACTGGAACAAATGTTGTGGAAGAAGTGAAATGGTGGAATATATTGTTCCTCCCTTCCTCCCCCTCCCTTCTTCCCTCCCTCCCTCCCTCCTTCCTTCTCCTTCCTTCCTTCCTTCCTTCCTTCCTTCCTTCCTTCCTTCCTTCCTTCCTTCCTTCTTACTACACTTCCACCCTTCCTCTCATCTTCACTCAGCAATTCTCCTGTGAGGGTTGCCCTGTATGCAAGGAGTGAGTGTAGGGGAAGAAATGGCTGCAGGTCTGTCCTAGTCCTGGAAGCCTGTTTTGGGCAAGAAATAGACTGATCATGGAGTTAATTCCGTGAGCTGAGAGAAAGGGTTCCCTGGAGGGATCTGGATTACAGGTTCCATCCTGGACTTGAAGTTGTCATGGTAACATCCAGGATATCTGTTTTATTTGTTCTTACCATTGCCAGCTCAACATTACCTGAGTGAACTGGGGTCTTAAATCTTTACACATAAAGAATTAAAATTCTGTCCATCCCTCCTTCTCTTGAGGATAGGGTCACCTACTTCAAACCCAGTTGCCTGCTGCTTCCTCCTCAGTAAGGATAAGATCCACTGCCAGAAAAGATAATCACTAGGATGGTATCCCCAAATTGTCTTCTGTGAGTAGACCAAGGGACAGGGCACTCTAAGGAGCATCCCTCAAAAATGACATTGATTTTTTTTTTCTGTTTTGGATTTCAGGCCAAAATGATGCTCAGGACATACTCCTGGCTCTGACCTCAAGGTTCACTCCTGGTGGGCTTGGGGGACCAGCTAGGGTGTCAGGGATTGAACCCAGGTAAGCTTGTGCTCTACCTGTGCTAAGTGCTCTACTTGTGGTACTATAATTCCAGTCCCCTAAGATGACTTAAATTTTTTTGGTGGGGTCATACCTGGAAATGTTCAGGGTTTACTCCTGACTCCACACTCAGAGATTACTTCTGGTGGGTTGCTGGCGCTCAATGCCGGGTCATCTATGTACAAAGCAAATGCCTGAATAGTATAACAAATGCCTGTACTATTTCTGTGGTCCTATTGTGACTATTTCATAAATTTTTTATTGTCTCCTCTTACTTCTCTTTTTCCAGAACTGTTAATAAGCACCAAGGGACACAAGAACATTCCAATTCACATTTCCAACTTTTTCACCTACCTACCAGATTCCCACACTAAACCACTTTTCTGGGCAGACAGGTTATCACTGCCTACAAAACAAGCCAGGCCCCTCACTGACTTCGAAGTTGCTGCTCAAGCTCCCTGTCTATTCCCCCAGAACATCCTGCTCTCTGGACCCTGCTCTCTGGTTCTTCATCAGTTCTCTCTCTTTTTTAAATCGAATCACTATGAGATACAGTTACAAAGCTTTCATATTTGATCTTCAGCCATACAATGATTGAACACCCATCCCTCCACCAGTGCATATTTTTTACCACCAATGTCCCCAGTATCCCCTTCCCCCATCCCAGTCCTCACCTGCTTTTGTTAGTTTTTAAATTCCAACTTAGTTTCTGACTCCTGCGAGAATGTCCCAAATATGTTACGTGCTTCTACCCTGAAGTGATCTGCATCTCCAGAGAATAGTCTTATTGCTTCTTCCACTTACCTGGTCACTTTCTATGCTAGTTAAGAAGTTAGTGGACAGTTTGAGATGGACGAAGGAATAAAAAAGTCATCAGGTATTCTGTGCCAATGGCCTGCCAGCTAATCTCTGCTTTTCACTGTTTTTGTGGTATTTCATGATCCTAAGTTATAGAAGACTGATAAACATGCAAGTAATTTGTCTTCATAGAAATGCTAATTAATTGTGTCCAGTGAAATTCAATTGATTACTTGTCATGGACAGACATCTGTATCCAATTCTAAAGCCATTCAGTAGCTTTCTGATACGGGTTTTTTGAATTTTCCTTTGAACCTGTTAGACCACCTCAACTTGTTCCTGAGTTCGTGAGTTTAGGAAAATATATTTTTATGACAGTCATAATTTAACCCTTCCTTCCCAATTGTTCTTTACCATTACTTAACTCCTAAATTAAAAGAGAATAATTTGATCAGTATGCTGGGGAACAAGCAATAGAAATAAATACATTGTAGTTAACTTAAAGTCAAGAAGATAGGAAATAATCTATCTGGTACTGGGAGATTATTATATTAAAGAATCAACAGAGCCTAAACTTGTCACCTTGGAAAATGAACTAGAGCCTTGGGTGATTTGGTGCAGGATGGCAAAGGCAGAGGCCCTGTGGGAGGCCTGAAAAGCATCTCTGGACGTGGCCTCTGCTGGACATCACTGCTAATGGCCTATAGCCACACCCTCGGCCATAGCCACAGTGCAGGGCATGAATGTCAAATGGTTCCTCTGTTTTCATCGCTTTCTCAATGTTCCCAGGCCTGAACAGGGTTTTCTCATTGGGCACAAAAACAAAAACAAAGCCATGAAACAAAGACCTTTACCCTGGCCTTTCCTCTAGACTAGAGGCAGAGACTGACCTCTCAACCAAATCTTTATGGGAGAACCCCAACATGTACAATAGGCAGATTGCTGCTCCTTTAAAAGACAACTGTCCACCTGTCATGTGAATTTCCAGAGGGACCTCCACTGGGCTGAGAGATGGTACAGGGTCTGAGTTCTTGTCTTGCATGGACTGTCGCCAATACTGCCTATGGTCCTCTGAGCCCCACCAAGAGTGACTCTGGAGTATAGAGCCAAAAGTCAGCCCTAAGCACAGCTGGGTGTGGCACATAGCCCCCCTAAAGAAGAGGAAATAGAGGCCACACCCAGCAGTGCTGGGAATCCCAGATGCTTTGGCAGCACATGGTCCTCAGAGTCCTGTGCTTCTTCCAGCAGTGTTGCTCTTGGGCTTGGTGGTGCTTGGAGGTCATATGATGTTTGAAGGACTGATCTATCTCCGTGTTCCCCCTCCCTCTTTTTAGGGGCCACATCCAGGATGCTGGAAAGGTGGTGGCAGGCTGGGGCCACCCCTGTAAATGCCTGTGCTGTGGTGTGAGCCTGGTAGGTATGGTAATTGGGAGCCACCAAAATCACACCTGGTGGTGCTTGGGGGACCCTACAGTGCTAGGGATGAAACTTGGGTCTTGCATGTGCTCTACCACCTAATTCACTAATCCCTTCCCTTCCCTTCCCTTCCCTTCCCTTCCCTTCCCTTCCCTTCCCTTCCCTTCCCTTCCTTTTCTCCTTCCCTTCACTTTCTCATTCCTTTCTCCTTCTTTCTTCTTATTCTTTTCCTTCCTTCCTTCCTTCCTTCCTTCCTTCCTTCCTTTCCTTTGCCCTGCCCTCCACTCCCCTCTTTACCTCTCCATTCCCTCCCTCCCTCCCTCCCTCCCTCCCTCCCTCCCTCCCTCCCTCCCTTCCTCATTCCTTCTCTCCTTCCTTCCTTCCTTCCTTCCTTCCTTCCTTCCTTCCTTCCTTCCTTCCTTCCTCCCTCCCACCTCTGGCAATGTTGGGGACTTACTCTTGATGGGGTTTGGGGAGTCCTATGTGGTGCTGGAGACTAAACCAGGGTCAGGGACATGCAAGTCGGGTGCCTTACCTGCTGTACTGTCTCTACAGCTCACTAGTCTTTTCTTCAAAATAAATTATCACTTGTGTGAGTGCTGTCACCAAAAAGGACACATTTCTCATTTTTTTTTAAAAAAGGAATCACTTTTTTCTTTATATCCCCCCCCCCCCCCACTTTTATTCATTTTTGGGTCACACCCAGTGTTGCTTAGGGGTTACTCCTGGCTCTGCACTCAGGAATCACTCCTGGTGGTCCTCAGGGAACCATATGAGATGTCCAGGATCGAACCCAGGCTGACCGCGTGCAAGGCAAAAGCCCTACCCTCTATACTACGATTCTGGCCCAGGATACATGTTTCTTGGTTAAATAGTTGCAGGGGGAGAAGGGTTCCCTAAGTGGGCTCCTTTCAGACCTTGTGCAGGTATTATAAGGGAGAAGGAGGGAATGTGTGCATCTGGACATGGGCTCATCTCACAGTCCTTAATTCTCAGGACAAGGTGGTCAGCCCAAGGCTCCATATAGCTTGTTGAAAGGTCTTATCTCCTGGGCTGCTTTGGGGATTGAAACAGACACCTGCATATTCCCAGCCCGATTCTTGTCAGTGGTGGGAGGGAGCCACCTCAGGCTGATAAGAAACAGCATCTTGCGTTGCTTTAGCTCCCAGGCTGCCCCCAGGCCCCTTGGCATCAGCTTCTCTCCTGTGGAATGTTTTACTGACCTGGCTAACCATGGGGAGCCTGGTAATCTGAGCATCATTTGCCCTTGAACTCCCGTGCACCTTGGGGAGTTACCAAAACCAGGCCCAGAAAGTCTTGAAGGCAAACCCCCAGTGCCTGAGGAAGCCTCCAGGCACTGGGGATCCAGTCACCTGGGACTCCAACTTCCAATGTGTCCGTTCTCATGGGGCCTTCATTCCCCCAAGGGATGTTCTGGCTTCTAATACTTTTTTATTCAGTGTTCTTTTTATTTATTTATTTATTTATTTATTTATTTATTTTCTTTTTGGGTCACAACTGGCGATGCACAGGGGTTACTCCTGGCTCTGCACTCAGGAATCACCCCTGGCGGTGCTCAGGGGACCGTATGGGATGCTGGGAATTGAACCTGGGTTGGCCGCGTGCAAGGCAAATGCCCTACCCGCTGTGCTATTGCTCCAGCCCCATCAGTGTTCTTTTTAAAAATACATTTTATTACTGTAGACAGCCAACATGGCTGACCCGAGTTCGATTCCTCCGCCCCTCTCGGAGAGCCCGGCAAGCTACCGAGAGTATCTCGCCCGCACGGCAGAGCCTGGCAAGCTACCCGTGATGTATTCGATATGCCAAACACAATAACAACAAAGTCTCCAATGGAGATGTTACTGGGCCCGCTCGAACAAATCGATGAACAACGAGAGGACAGTGACAGTGACAGTGATTTTATTATTGACTCACAGTGAGATACACAGTTACAAGGTTGTTTATGATTGCGTTTCAGTTATATAATATTCCAACATCCTTCCCTTCACCAGTGTACATTTTTCACTACCAATGTCCCCAATTTGCCTCCAACCACCCCCGTGCCACCACTAGCGTGCCTCTATGGAAAACACCTTTCCTCTCTCTCTCTCTCTCTCTCTCTCTCTCTCTCTCTCTCTCTCTCTCTCTCTCTTCCCCCCCCCCCCCATGTTGTCATGTATGTCCCTTTACCTACTTTCAAGACTCAGTTCTTGTTCACCATGATCATTTGTAGCTATAATTGTCATACTGGTCCCTTCTCTGTCCTAACTTCCCTCTGCACCGCCCCCCCCCCCCCCACACACACACTGTGGCATGCTTCCATTCACTGACCAACCCTCCTGACCTCATTATACCTCTATGGTATCCTTGTGTGGCCTCTAAACCCTCTCCCCAGTATTTTCTTTCTCTCTCCTCTCATATCTTGGCTTTCAGCAGGCGGGGACTGTCATCTGGGATCCAGGGGTACACGTATGGCGTGGAACTCCCTCAGGTCTCAGTTTGCAGGCACGGGGTGCTCCTACTCCGTACTGTCTTTCATGCCCAGACTAGGGTGCGCTGCAGTTGGCAGGAGGCAGATTTCCTGCAGACAGACCCACCACCTCGCCTCTGTGCCCAGCAGGAAGCCTTTGTGATTTGGCACAGGTGTCCCACTGGGTGAAGCTGGGGGTCCAATGTCTGGTTCCCCATTACTGTTGTGGAACTTTTTCTTTCTCCAAACACCAGAGGGGATCCAGTCTGATCCCCAGTTGCCCCGCAGCAGCCTGGCTATCTTTCCCTTCTCTCTTCTGTTTCCAATCAGACTCAGCTTCAGATCTTCCCCCAGCCACTTCTTATGTGACCTGGGGAAGTTCCTTTGTGCCTGGTTTTTATCTTCTGTCAACTGGGGATGTAAATGAGCCCTGGCCCAAAGCCAGGTGCTCTATCTGGAGTGCACATGGGCTATGACTACTAATGCTGTTTTATGTGTTTCCCTTCTTTCCTACTGAATCCGGCAATGAGACTTTCATGCACACTCTAGTTTTCTACATGTGTGGCATCTAACAAGTGCTCAGAGACTTGTTGGTTGAGACAGTGAGAAGGAGACTGATGCTGTTGAGCTCTGACGAGTGACTGTTGCTGTGTTCTGCCTGATCTTCTGTTGTGGGGAGAGTGGGCCACACCCAGTGGTGCCTGGGCTCTGCTCCCAACTATGTGCCCAGGAGTAGCTTCCAGTGGTGCTCATGGGACCAGGTGGTGCTGGGGATTGAATTGAGTTCAGCTGCACACAAGGAAAGCACTTTGTATCTCTCCAGTCCCCAAATTTATCTTTATAAGGCAGGTTTTTCAAGCTAAAGGTCAAGTATCTGCCTTACTGATGGTGAAGCTGAGACTGAGAGCACTAGAAAGTAATGAACTCTGCCCCTGGAGGCTCCAGGGTCCAGTCTTCCTCAGAGACACCAGAGCACATCCCATCGCTCCCCTACTGCCCTCTCTAGCTTGTCTGTTCTCTCCATCAGTAAATGTGTGACTTCACTGCAATGGGATGATCAGCAGAAGAGAAAAGAAAGAGGGAGTCAAGATTTTTGCTTTTTATTTATTTATTTAATTATTTATTTGGCAGAGTCTCTTGCCCCCGTGCCTGGCTGTCCTCACTGGGCCCCTTGGAGGGAGGCGGTTGAGTTTCCCTCCCTATCCCGAGCAGTTGAAGACCTTCGGAACCCAGCCACAGCCATGCTTAAGACCACTCTCCGTATGCTCAGACGAGTCTCACACATGAAGGAACTGGCAGAGGAACCCAGGTGTGTGGGACCTGGGGTTGAGTTTCCAAGCTCACTCGGATCGAGACTGGGCCTCCTCCACCCAGATTCCCCATCTTCCAGTAGCAAGGCATTACACCCACCAATTGCCCCCGGCACCTTGTAATCTCATCAATGGCCAAGACCAGAGACTGTAAAACCAAGCCCATCATTGTCTTGTTCTCACTCTAGGAGAACCGGCAGGCTACTGAGAGAATCCTGCCCACAAGGCAGAGGCTGGCAAGCTCCCTGTTGCGTATTAGATATGCTAAAACCCAGTAACAATGATGGGTCTCATTCCCCTGACCCTGAAAGAGCCTCCAATGTGGCACTTGCTAAAATCTCAGGGCTAGGACGAATGGAGACGTTACTGGTGCCTGCTCGAGGAAATTGATGAACAACGGGATGATAGTGATGGTGATTTATTTATTTACTACCACTCCTGGCAGTGATAGGGGATCATATGTGGTGATGGGGATTGGACCCAGGTCATACGTACACAAGGCAAGTGCCTTAATTCCTGTACTATCTGGTCCTTGTTTTGTTTTTAAAACCCTGTAGGCACATACTTATTCAACTGAAATGGTCTTGTACCTGACCTTTGTACGATGGCCATGTGTATGAAAAGGGTCTTCTCTTGCATTTCCTTAATTTTACTGGTGGTGGTATTTTTAGTTGATTTATCTCAGGGAAGGCAGGGGAGCAGAGAGAGGACTTGGCTCTACAGTTGGATCTGCTGGGCTTTTACTTTCCCAGGGGAGGGAATCAGTGAGGGAATCTAATCTGCCAGCCATGCCCACATTCATAGCTCTCAACATTCACAGGTAACAGTGCAGTGTGCTGATAGCAAGGGCCTGAACACCCAGGACTCACATTCACTGTGCTCACTCCACTGTGCAGAACTCTCAGCTTTACCCTCTGTAAAATGGAATCATAAAAGAACCCATCTTATTGGGGCAGTTGTAAAAGTTTAGATGGTCTTGTCAGCTCAATACACAACTCCTATTGGGTACATTGAATGTTTCACTCCCTTCTCTACAGATGACCGTCCCCCCGCTCCGCCCCTACCTCCCTCTTTCTCCGCTCCCCTCTCTTCTCCTCTTTCTCTCTTTTTTTCCTTTGATTTTCGGGCCACACTTGGTGACACTCAGGGTTCCCTTCTGGTTCTGTGCTCAGGATCACTCTTGGCAGGGTTTTCCACATGCAAGTACAAGCCTTCCCTGCTGAGCCTCTCTCCAGTCCTGAGGTTCTTTTCAAGCTGTGGCCTCCTACTGTCCTTCAAGTAATGGGAAGCTGTCAATTGCTTTCTTTTAAACAACACAGCGCTGTTCTGTAAGATCAGTTATTCAACATAAGCTTCATCAGGGGTTGTTTGGGCCATGTGTGAGGTTCAGCAGAAGAAATTGTCCAAAGAGACAAGGGAGTTTAACCAGATTAAGTTCTGTTCCCAAAGGTATGATGTCATGGCTTTGCAGTGCAAGCGTGAACAAGTCTTTTAAGGATACTTGAGAAAGCCACAACATCAGTGGTTACATTATGGAGATTACACACTGACACCTCAGAGCTGAATGAACAACCAGCTGCCCTAATGTTATGCAAATAGGTACTTCAGGCTTGGGATAAAATTCCATTGAAAGAATCCTCCAGATTTCAAAAATGCTGTATCATCAAGAACGGAGAGGGGTGGAAAGAAGATGTGCTAAGAAAATTCAGATGGTTTTAATGATGGCTTGATGATGACAAAACCCCAAGCGCAAAGATGAGCTAGAAAAGCTGGCATGAAATTGAGTCATGGATTGAAGGTGAAGAAAACAACTCCTCTAAATTCATAGAGCATTACATGTACTATGAGATGGTTTAACTCTTTTCATCTCTCTGTGTGTGGGAGTCACCCCTCCACAATAAATTAAAAACTGTCTTTCTTATAGGTGGTATTTAATATATATATATATATACATATATATATATTAAGAGAACACCAAATAGTCAAAGTCATCTATTGGAATTGGAGGTTTTTGTCTACAGACTTGAGGTTATATGGGAGGGGTGCTGGAAGAGACATTTGGGACACTAGGGAAGGAATTGGGCTCTCTAGTGATGAGAGTGATGTTAGAATCATGTATGCATGCAAAATATAATAAACAGTACTGTGAATAAAATACAATAAAAATGGTTTAAAAGAAAGAAATTGAGTCATGGACAGAGGATGAAGAAAGCAACTTTTCTAAAGTCACAGGGCACGGGGTTGGAGAGTTCGTTTGCACACGGCAACCTTGGTTTGATTCTCTGCAGCCCATATGTTCTCCTGAGCTCTGCCAGAAGTGATCCCTGAGTGCAGAGCCAGGAATAAGCCATGAACACCAAACAAGCAAGTAAATGAATAAATAAATTCATAGAGCGTTACACGTACTATGGGATAGAGGTAGGTATGGTAAGTAATATATCGTTAGAAATCAATGTTCAACGCTTTCAATTACTAAAAAGAAAAGATTATATACTCAATTAGCTCCCAAATCTTTGGGGTGCAGAAATGGGAAACCATTCTTTCTTTCTTTTTTTCTTCCTTTCTTCTTATTGGGTAACCGTGAGGCACACAGTTACAAAGCTGTTAACGCTTGGGTTTCAGTAATACAATGTTCCAACACCCATTCCTCCACCAGTGTACATTTCCCACCACCAATGACCCACTTTCCCTCCCCCCACCCCCAGCCTGCCTCTATGGCAAGCACTTTCCTTCTCTCTCTCTCTCTCTCTCTCTCTCTCTCTCTCTCTCTCTCTCTCTCTCTCTCTGTTGCTGGGGAATCCAACCAGTATTGGAGGCATGCAAGACAAGCAGCTCTATATTTTTCGGTTGTCTTTTCATAAGGTCCAGCTCTCAACTGCTCTGCCTGTGGTTTTGGTGCCAGGACTTCCCTGGCTGTCAACACTTCTTCTGCTTTGGGGATGAAAGGCATGATTGGCCCCTGTAGCATCCCTCACCCAAAGACTGATGGGCCTGGGGTGTAAATTACCCCAGCTCTTACATTCCTTGAATGAGATTAGGCTGAAATGTGTGTTCTGCACAGATCCCCCCATTTCCAGGGGCTTAAGCTCCAGGTGCAGCAATGGTAATCTGCTCCACAGCACATCCTTTCCTGGCTGCTCCGGGAAGCTCCTATTCTCACCCGCTTTCCTGCTCCTTCCCTGAGACTTCCAGGATTTCTTCCAAATAAAGGATTTTGCTTACAATGCCAGTCTCAGTCTCCTGTCTGCTTAGGTGGAAGGCAATTTGCTACAAGTGCATATGAAAAAGGCTAGTGATTTTCAATCCTACACTGACTATTTTTCTGATAAAGATCAAGAAAATGCAGGACTCTTTCCCCAGAGCTTGTGGGAACCAAGCCAGGAGTATCTTTTAGGTCGGATCTAGGAGGAGGGGGCCCAGGATCTGACTATATATTTATCTCAGAGCAATCTCAAAGTGATTCATTCTCTCCCCCTTTCTCACTCAATTATATGCTTGAGCAGCTAAGCCAAAAATCGGTCTATCCAGAGCAATTAAAAGCTTCCTTTGCCAGACCTTGGGGATTTCTCTCTGATCAATGAGAAAAACACCGCAGCTGGAATACAGCCGAAACCAAGAACAGGGCACTCCTGCTTTAAACGCTCAGACAGGCTAAACCATCATGAAAATGCATTGTTAAAGGTCCTTTTATTTTTGAATGTGAGATGGGAAATGGAGAAATGTTATGCAAATGACCAACATTTCTAATTCATTTTCTAGTTCTTTCTTCCCTGGACTGGAATTCATTTGTGAAACCCTGTATCAGGCTCCACTTACCAGCTCATGAGATACAGGAAAGTATTTATTATTATGTCTGTGATTAGTAATACAGTCAGAGCTGCAAGAATCATGTAGCCTGTAGTTACAAGTGTTGGTCACTCTGCTAATGCTGTGCTAAGACTCTTACAGGTTTTCGCAGATGATTTAAAAGCTGCTCTGAAAAGCTCACAGTTATCATTGCTCTTTTATTGATGCAGTTATTCAGGTTCAGAGAGGTTAGGTAACCTGTCTGAGACCCCAGAGCCAGCAAGTAGAAGAATGGGGTTCTTCTATAGGCCCTAATAGTTCAGTTTTTCTTTTTTACAAGGTATGGAGCACTGTAGCACTGTCCTATTGTTCATGGATTTGCTGGAGCGGGCCCAGTAATATCTCCATTGTGAGACTTGTTACTGTGTTTGGCATATCGAATGCATCACGGGGAGCTTGCCAGGCTTTGCCATGCAGGCGAGATACTCTTGGTAGTTTGCCGGCTCTCCAAGAGGGGTGGAGGAATCGAACCTGGGTCTGCTGGGCAGGTCACATGCAAGGCAAACGCCCTACCATTGTGCTATCACTCTAGCCCACTTACAGGGTATGAGGGCACACAAAACTATGCTTAGGATTTATACCTGGTTCTGTACTTGGAAGACCATGTACTACAAAGTAAACCTGGGTTGACTGCATGTAAGGCAAGAGTCTCAACCCTTGTACTTTCTCCGTAGCCCTTAAGTCTGAATTCTTACTGGTGGAAAGAGCAACCCGGATTTCCTCACTAGAAGGATCAACTGGCTTGACTGACTTCAGTCCCAAAGTGTGGCTCATCTTGCTTTGACTTCCCCAAGGGATTGAAATAAGAAGGTAACAGATGGGGCCATGACCATAACAATGTGTTTGTATGAGGGGGCATTGTTTCCTGGGACTACCAGGCCCAGCTGCTGGCATTATCCTCCGGCCTCTTGGGGTCACCTCTGTATATTCCCAAAAATCTGGCTCCCACTGAGCCTACTGCTCTGTTAGGAAACAGCTGATTGATCACTTCCATAGAAGTGTGAGGCAGATGCAGAAAACACCCAGTGCTCACCATGTGCCATGTTAGATGATCCACTTTCAAGAGGGGGGTTCCAGGAGTCCCTCGAGTGTCCATGGAGTCAGGGAGTGGATGAAGAACCAGGAAAGACTCTAAGGCACATGTGGGGTTGCTACAGGGAATAGGATCGTTCACCCCAGCTCCCCTGTCCACCGCTGTGCTGCACTGGTCACATTGCCTCTCAATTCTGCCTCCTCCTTTGAAATGGGCAGGTAGTTCAGAGGTTCCAAACTACACTTAGGGATGCATGAGCATCACTTCCCACAGGAGCTTTCGATGCCCCTCCCTTTGTCCCGGTATTGTCCACTTTCAGGACACTGTACTGTTCACAAAGGTCAGTGGATAGGAACTTCTTTGTGCTTGGGTTCGCATGAAGGAGCTCTTGCATGGGGGTATCAACAGAGGGTGTTTTTGCCCCACCCACTGCCCCCTTCCAACCATCTGTAGACATTAGAAATATCAGGAAATTTTGATTGCCACTTGGATGGTGAGGGTGCACCTGGCATCAGTGGGTAGAAGCCAAGGGGTGTTGCCAAGCAAGCTATGTTGCACAGAATGGCTCTTCATCATAAAAACCAAGCAGAGTCGCAGAGTCAGTGGTACTGAGACTGAGGAATCCTGGATAAAGGAGGCTTTAGGCCATCATAGCAGACCTTCAGTCTCTCTTCATGTTTCTTCCCCCAACGATGAGGAAAAGGCCTTCCAATAAAGGTGAAGTCAAGCAATAACTATTCTTTTTTGTTTGTTTTTGTTTTGGAACCACACCTGCTGATGTTCAGGGCTTATTCCTGGTTTTGTGTTCAGGGACCACTCCTGGCAAACTTGAGAGACCTCATGGGGTACAGGGGATCAAATCCAGGTCAGTGGCATACAAGGCAAACACCTTACCTGCTCTCCTTTCTGTCTGGCCTCTCATACTTATTCTTAAAAAGAGCAAAAAGTCTTGCACTCACTAAAGAAGTCCTTATAGGTTCCAGAGAAATAGCACAGTTAGCGTACTTGCTTTGCCTTCGGCTGGTCTAGTTTCAACCCCCACCACCACATGTGGCCCCCTGAGCATCACCAGAAGTGATCCCTGAGCCCAGAGTCAGAATAAGGGGGGTGACTCCCAGATGCTTTGAGGTTCATTCTTGGAAGCTGCAAGGCTGCCCGCAGTAGGGGAATGACAATAGCCCCAGTCCATGGCGTTCTCACTCAGTCCTGCCCTGACTGGGAGCATAGGGACATACCTGCCTGATTTACTCCAGGGCCCTTCCCACTTTGTCTTGTCTTGCTTTGCCAGCATCTGACTTTTGTGACAAGCTGTGGTCTTGGTTCCGGAAAGAGCGCCCTTTCTAAGGAGGTGGGGACACTTACTTGTCCAGCTTGGGCAATCAGCCCAAAGTCCATTTTGTGTAATTCTGGGCAAGCTGCCCAGTTTCTTCCTGGTGTGCAGCTGGGCCTGGGATGGGCTCCGGTTTTGTCCATGTTTCCTGAAGTGAAGTGGGTGGGTAATTGGGAGCTGGCAGGTAATGTGTGCCCACCATTGTCAGGACCTGGTCAGGGTGGACATGTTTATCCTGGAGCTGAGCAGGACGTTGAAGGGGGACTGAAAACAAGCCGGGAAATGCACACTGAGGAGATTGGGGCAAACCCTATGCAACCCACAGAGAACAGCTGGTTGGATTCGAGGGTCTTGGTGTGAAGTGTGGCAGGGAGATGTTGGTGAGGAATGCAGCTGGGGGTGGGCTGCCCTGGTCTCTCTCAGAGATGGCTAATCAGGCTTATCCACAAGGTTTAGGGCTTCAAGGACACCTGTTTCGGGAAAAACAATCAGTGGAAGCTGTGAGGTGCTGTCCAGTCATGAAGCCTGATCACTAGAACGAGGCCACCCAACTGTCTTTCCCTTCCAATTATGCTAGTTGAGTTCGCCAGGAAGGCTCACCAGTTTGAACTAGGGCCACAGAGTTCACATCTTGATGGGAAAAGTTGCACAGTGGAAGAATTCCTGGGATGATGAAATTGTTATGGTCAGTTTTGAAAATGTCACCCCCCATAAGGCTGTCATGAGTTTTAGTCTGCAGGTAAGTGATAGCTCGTTCTCCATACCAGTCGCCTAGATGTCCCCAGCACTCCCCGCCTTCCAGGAATGGTTCCCTTAAAAGCTTCTCTCAGGAGCTGAGATTAGACCAAGGTTGAGGCAGGGTGAAGGAACCCAAATGTATTCTTTTCTTTTTAAAAGAAAAAAACCTAGTTTTGCCCTCATTAGGGACTCCAGAACGCGGAGCATTCAGAGTGGCTTCAGCATATAGGCAGCTTCTGGAATTAAGCTCATGACCTCACACTTGCTTCCTCAGTCACAGTGATGCCTCCAAGGCCCTTTCTTGAGGAGGATCCCGAATATCAGAGTTCAATGTATGTGGCTGCCTAGAGCTGGAACTTGTAGCATGATGCTTGTGGGTCAAGTGCTTGAATCCAGAGCTGTTTAAAAGTTTCCACTCACAATTCTTTTTCTCTTTATTCCCCACATCTGGCTATGCTCAGAGATGACTCCTGGTGCTGTATTCAGGAATCACTCCTGGTGGGGTTTGGGGGACCATATGCAGCTCTGGGGATAGAACCCTAGTTGGCTGTTTACATGCAAGTGTCCTACCTATATCTCCATCCTTCACAATTCCTTTTCTTTATTTATTTTGTTTATTTAGGCTGGAGCGATAGCGCAACGGGTAGGGTATTTGCCTTGCACGCGGCCAACCTGGGTTCGATTCCTCTGTCCCTCTCGGAGAGCCCAGGAAGCTACTGAGAGTATCCCGCCCACACAGCAGAGTCTGGAAAGCTCCCCATGGTGAATTCTATATGCCAAAAACAGTAACAACAAGTGTCACAATGGAGACGTTACTGGTGTCCACTCGAGCAAATGATGAGCAATGGGAGGGCAGTGCTAACAGTGCTATTTTGTTTATTTATTTTTATTGAATCACCATGAGATACACAGTTACAAAGTTGCTCAAGATTGGGTTTCAGTCACATAATATACCAACACCCTTCCCTTTACCAGTGCATGTTTCCCACCACCTGTTTTCCTTCCCTCCATGTGCCCCTCAGCCTGTCTCTATAGCATCACTACTCTTCTCTCTCTCTCCCTCTCTCTCTTGCTCTCTGTCTCTCTGTCTTCTCTGTTTCCTTTTGAGGCATTATGGTTTGCAATACAGATACTGAGAGGTTATCGTGTATATCCTTTACCTACTCCCAGCACTCAATTCTTGTCCAGAGCGATCATTTCCAGTTAGTGAACCTCTCTATCCTAACTGCCTCTACCCCCCACCTCTTGTAATAAGTGGTCCTTGTTTCTACTGTCCTTGGGTGTCCTTGGGTATTAGTCTCCTTACATTTTTTTAAAATAAATTTATTAATTGAATCACCGTGAGAGCAGTCACAAAGCTTTTGGGTGTAAGTCTTGGTCATACAATGATGAAACACCCGTCCCTTCACCAGTGTACATTTTCCATCACCAAAAACCCCAGTATACTCCCATCCCACGCCCTCCTCTTACCTGTATTGCAGATGATTTCCACATTACTCTCTACTTCGATTACATTCAATATTTTGACATCAGACTCACCATTATTATTTGGGATTTTCCCCCAACACTCACATCTGCCGAAAAGGCAACATTAGACAATTTATTTTCTATTGCTGATTATGAAAAGCATATATGATGTCGCGGCTGTGTGGTTTTGGAATTCTGAAATCTTAATAATTAAGTCTGGATAGATTTCTGCCAAAAGCCAATGAGTTCTGAGATTTGTTTCTGAGTCTCTAGGATCATGGCTTAAGCCATTTGTTGAGTAGCCAGAGGGCCTGTTCGTGGGCAGCGACTCAGGGTCTTGTTGGGGTGAGGGGAGGAAAGGGCCAGCCTGACCCCCATACCATGAGGCCACGCATGTCTCATCACTGTGGGCCCCTGGCTGTCCATTGGCCTCTGGAAGATGGTGGACCCAGAGCCCCCAGGGGGAACAGGTGGTGGATTGACTCCTTTTCCCACCTGGGGAGGCCGCGGGTAGGTAATCTAATGTGAAGTCTGGACGCATTTCTGCCAAAAGCTGCTGGGTTCTGAGATTTGTTTCTGAGTCTCTGGGATCATGGCTTAAGCCGCTTGTTGAGTAGCCAGAGGATCCGTTCGTGGGCAGCGACTCAGGGTCTTGTTGGGGCGGTCCTTATGTTTTTTATATCTTACAAATGAGGCAGTCATCTATATCTGTCCTTCTCCTTCTGACTTATTTCCTTCAGCATGATACTCTCCATGTCCACCCACTTATAAGCAAATTTCACAATTCCATTTTTTCCTGGTGGCTGCATAGTATTCCACTGTGTAGATGTAGCAGAGTTTCTTTATCCAGCCATTGTTTCTCTGGCACTTGCATTGTTTCCAGATTCTGGCTATTATGAATAGTGCTGCAATGAACATAGAGGTGCAGATGGCATTTCTGTTATGTGTTTTTAGGCCCCTGGACTATATTCCCAGAAGTGATATTGCTGGGTTGTATGGAAGCTCAATTTCTAGTTTTTTTTGGAGGACATGACCCATTTTCATCCAGGAAATTTCCCATGTGACTCCAGACATGTAGTTGTAAAATAACAGGCAGATACATCAAACGTTTACTGATGATAATTGAAAAATAAATGTATTTTAAAACAAACTTTTAAGAAATTTTGTGACCCCTCCCCCCACCCATATCCCACATCCCACAGTTGAAGAAGCTAGGCTCTTAGCCATTGAGCCATCTCTGGGTCCCAGATGTGTTCTTAGAGCAAGTTTCTCCTTTTTTTCAACTCCTCTGGTACCTTCCCCCTATATTCTACTCATATGAAGGATGAAACAAATCAAATAGAACTATTCAGATGAGTTGTTAATTCTGTACTTTTAGAATAGCGACTGTTATCCAACTCATAATGTTGGCCTGTCCTGAGTCAGGCCCCCTGTTCATTTTCCCTTCCTCTCTGCTAATCCCTACTCAGTCTTGCCCTGCCTCCCCCTCACCTCATGGGTCTCATCTTAAGAGGTGACTGATATTTCCTTTCAGTCGCTCATCTACCTGGAAGCTGCCACTTCTTTGAGGTTGAGCTTGCAGAGTCTCCAGTAACCTCTCCTCACAGCAGCCTCTCGGCTCTCTTCTGCTTTGTTTGACCTTTCTGTGACATTGAACAGGACTTGCCTTCCATTGTGGAAACTTCTTTGGTTCTCTCATGCCAGCCTCCTCGCTCCCAGCATGCCTGCTTGGTTCTCTTTTATCTTTGAACACTGTAAGTTCATCTATCTCTGGTTAACACTGGATTTGAGATTTAGCTTTTATTCTGTTCTTATCTCATGATTTCTGAGTCTCACCTTTCCAATTTCCCACTAAAGATCTTGACTCATTCATTCCCAAGCATTTCAGGTCTACTAGGTTGTCAATGCTACTGTAGCACTGCACTATTGCACCGTCCTCCCGTTGTTCATCGATTTGCTTGAGCAGGCCCAGTAATGTCTCCATTGTGAGACTTGTTGTTACTGTGTTTGGCATATTGAATACGTCATGGGTAGCTTTCCAGGCTTTGCTGTGCAGGCAAGATACTCTCGGTAGCTTGCCGGGTGCTCTGAGAGGAGCAGAGGAATCGAACCCAGGTTGGGTCCATCAGTCGCGTGCAAGGCAAATGCCCTATCTCTGTGCTATCGCTCCAATCCATCAAAGCTACTAAGGAGTAAAAATTTTATTATATGCAGATGAGTAAAAAATAGTGATTGGCTTCATAGCTTACTAAGGCAGAATTTTAAAAAAAATCTTTTTAATGGTATTTTGTGTATTTATTTATTCATTTAAATTTTTATTAGTGAAACACCATGAGGTACAGTTGTAGACTTACAAATTTTTGTGCTTGGGTTTCAATTATACAATGTTTGAGTACATATCCCTCCACCAGTGCCCATTTTCCACCACCACTGATCCCAGTATCCCTCCCACCCCCCATCCCACCCTGCCTCTGTGGCAGGACATTCCCTTTTGTTCTCTCTCTCCTATTGGGTGCTGTGGTTTGCAAAAGAGGCATTGAATGGAAATCATGTTCAGTCTATAGTCTACTTTCAGCATGTGTATTTATTTTTAAGTCTAATATAAAAAGGATGTTATAATGAGGCATGTGCTATGTGGCAATAACTTTTTGTGGAGTGGTAAGAAATTGCTACAAACCTACACTGCTCCAAGGACCAGTGGTTGAAAATTCACTAGACCAAAGTTAAACTCAGTGTTGACTTCCCAGCTGGATCTATTGTTTCCCCATGACACTGAGTATCACCACCCTATTTGTTAAAGTGGGAATCTTTGGGTTTCACTAACACTTCTTTTGTTCTTCCCTTCCCTTCCCTTCCCTTCCCTTCCCTTCCCTTCCCTTCCCTTCCCTTCCCTTCCCTTCTTTAATTTTTTTCTTTTTTCTTTTTTGGGCTACATCAAGTGATGCTCAGGGGTTCTGGTTCTGTGCTCAGGAATTATTCCTTGCAGTGCTCAGGGGACCATATGAGATGCTGGGGATTGAACCTGGGTTGGCTGTGTGCAAGGCCAGCACCCTACCTGCTATACTATCTCTCTAGCCCCTAAATGGACACATTTGTTTGTTTACTTATTTGTTTATGGACCACAATAATGAGGTACTAAGGCTTACTCTTGACTCAGTGCTCAGGGATCACTCTAGCGGATTCAAGGGATCATATAGGGTGTCAGAGATTGAACTCAGGTCAGCCACATGCAAGGCAAACACCACATCTACTATACTATAGTTTCAGAATAGCCACATTTTATTATATTTTATTATTTATTTTTTAAATGTAGGAGTACTGTTATCCAGCCTCTGATTAAGCTGACTTAAGCAGGCATGAACTTCACATTTTTTTAAAAAAAAGTTTTATTGAATAGCCATGAGATAAACTATTACAAAGCTGTCCATGATTGGGTTTTAGTCATACTATGATCCAAGACCCATCCCTCCATCAGTGTACATTTCCTGCCACCAATGTCTCCCATTTCCCTCCCACCATCCCCCAACACCCCACCCCCCACCCCCAGCCTCACTCTAATTTTGTGCATTATGGTTTGCAATACAGGTACTGAGAGGTCATTGTGTTTGTTCAGGGCATTCAGTATTTTTATCGGGATGGTAAGGCTGGAGTAACTTTTTAATTGGATGGCAGCTCTGGGGTGTGGACGTGACTGCTGAGGTTTCCAGAAGTACAGGGAGGTGGGGGGAGGCAGTCCATCCTAACCTCCAAGAAAGCCTGGAGATTTCAATCACAAAACCTGCAAACCAGCAGACTGTATCTCAGTGAGGTTTGTCCTGAAACGATGGAGTCAGGCCGGGATCATGGAGGTGCTTTTGGATTATGGAAGCAAATGGCTGCTGGGGACTCTGCTTGGGAAGACACCAGGAGGACCTGTCCCTCCCCCTCCTCAATTTATCCCCAGTCTGTTCAGCCTTGTGTGGGTATGAGATTAACTGCGGCTTTTGATCTCTTTCGAGATTTATTTATGGGTCTCTGAAGCAAGGCTGGTAGAAGAGCTTACATGGTGGCGCTGGAGTTGGTTCATGGTGGTGGCTGCCAGTGCTATCAGGAGTATGGGAAGCGGAGGGAGGTAGCCCATCCTGACCCTGAGAAAGCCTGGAGATTTCAGTCACAAAACCCGCATACTTGAATTTTCAGTAGGTTATGTCTCAGTGAGGTCTGTCCTGAGATAGTGGAGTCAGGTCAGGAGCATAAAGATGACTTTGGATTGTGGAAGCAAGCAGCTGCCAGGGGCTCTGCTTGGATGGGCACCAGGCTGACCCGCTCCCCATACCCCCACCCCACAGCCGATTTACCCTGATCTGTTCAGCCTCATGTGGGTCTGAGATTAACTGCAGCTTTTGATCTCTTTTGAGATTTATTTATGGGACTCAAAAAATGGGCAAATGCAAACGGAGAGAGAGAACACAGGGGATTGTCCTGCCACAGAGGCAGGGGGGGATGGGGGGATGGGGGTGGGAGGGATATTATCCATGGTGGTGAAAAACGGGCACTGGTGGAGGGATGGGTATCTGATCATTGTATAATTGAAACCCAAGCACAAAAAAAATTGTAAATCTACAACTGTAAAAAAAAAAATGGGCAAATGAGCTCATATAGGTGAGCCACGGGTGATTTGTGGGTGTGGCTCTCACATACCTAACTTTTGGCCATTTAATTTCTCAGGATATTTGGTCCCATGTTTGGGTCTGACCAGAGGAAAAGCAGCAATTTTGGGGTACCAGGAAGTCTAAAGGCACCATCAGGCTGCTGATGTACTCACACCTCAGTTACAGGTTGACCTGCTGGCGGCACTGTATCTACAATAGCCACATTTTAACTGTATGAAGCTCTAGAAAGGCTATCATCAGAACCTCTCTTAATCTCATGCATTTAGTACTCTCTCGGCAAATATTTGAACATGCACTGTATGCTCTAGGTAGTATTCTAGGGGGCAGAAAGAGAGGCCGCAGTATCCCAGACAAAGTTCTAATATTGCGCAATGGAGAGAAAGACAACAAGCAGGTAAATCGTCAAACACATAGGACAACAGTGATTAACTCTGCAAGGTAGTGTGACTAGGTGAGGCATCAGGAGAAGAGGCAGTGTGGTGTCTTTCCAGTAGGCAGACCGGGAGTCTTATTGGTGAGGTGACTTTTGAGTAGCAATCCAAAACAAACAAAGATCTTTATTCTTCTTCACAGTCCCTCATCCTCTCTCCAAACCACAGATTTCACCTTCCAAAGGACAGTGGCCTCTTTTGGCCTTTGCCCTCAGCCTTACCTTCCTGTGACTTCCTGTCTCTCACAGAATGAAGATCATGCCTTTAACAATGGCCTACAAAGGTCTTCACAACTGATCTCTATCTTGGAGCGATAGCACAGCGGGTAGGCCGTTTGCCTTGCACGCGGCAGACCCGGGTTCGATTCCTCCGCTCCTCTTGTAGAGCCTGGCAAGCTACCAAGAGTTTCCCGCCCACACGGCAGAGCCTGGCAAGCTTCCCATGGCGTATTCGATATGCCAAAAACAGTAATGACAAGTCTCACAATGGAGATGTTACTGGTGCCCATTTGAGCAAATTGATGAACAATGAGAGGACAGTGCTACAGTGTGCTTTCTAGCTGAACCTGACTGTGGTAAGCCAGTAGACCTTAGAACATCTTAGAATTTGAAGATGGCCCTATGATCTCTACTCCTGTTAGTTAGTCCTGAATTACGTCCTTCCCTTAAGGTGAAGAATACCTGTGACTTGTTGCTAGTTGAGAAAGATGGCAGTGGTGGTGGATGTACTTTCTTGATTAGGTTAATTTCCTAGCACTGTCCTAGATGACTCTGGATGTCCTTGAGAAAGTCAAGTCGTGTTGCAAGCTACCTATGAAGGAGCCATTGTGGGCAGGGGGGAGACCTTAGGTCAGCAACCGTTGGACACTGGGGTGCCATCCTGTAACCCAAGCAGCCTCCAGATGTCAGCTAGTAAGAAGCTGGGACTCTTGGTACTAGAATTACTAGGAAATGAATTCTGCCAATCACCTGAATGACCAGGAAGCAGATTTCCCTCCTCATTAAGTCTTGGATGGGATTGGGGCTCCAACCCACATCATTCTAAGCAGAGATGCCTGTGGAGTTTTGTTCACTTTTCGCCCACAGAAACTGTGAGGGAATTAGCCTGTGCTGTTTTCAACTTCTGTGTTTGTGGTAGTTTGTAACATTGCAATAGGAAGTCAACACATTCACCCTTCATAACCCATCCAAGAATGCAGGCTGTACCTGCTTCCAAACAAGCTTTATTTACATACCCTGCCATGTACACAAATTCTACGCACACAAGTTTCTATCGGATAAAACCTCATTTGTTCTTTAAAGCCCTCTCAAACAAACTCTTTTCCTACAGAATCTAGCTATACCTCGCTGCCCCACATCCCACCCCCTGATATTTGTCTGTCTGCATACCAGTTGTCTCTTTTACTTACCCTTTCATCCAGGATCTAGCTCAATGCCTGATTTCTAGCATATCAAGTTTTTGTTGAGCAAGCACACATGTGTGCACACACATGTATTTGTTCTGGATGGAATTCATACTACCCGTACATTTCCTAAAATTGCTTCAAGAATGCTACTTACAAGCACATTTTCTGGATCCATCACTTTCACCAGTTTCTCAAAGAGGCCAGAGGTCCTGCAAAGATTCAGGCTGAGGCCGGGTGTCAATACATTCGAGGTTTCTTGAATATATGCCACTGGGTTAGGGCCCACTAAGAGGACTTTAATTTTAAGCCTTGCTGCTAATTGTGTCCTGGTGAGAGGAGCTGGGAGCTGGCTGGCATTTGCCGGCATGCTGTTGTTTGGACATGTGTGAAAGAGGAATCAGGCAGCTAGCTCCAGGTTCCACACAGGAGTGAGGTGTCCCAGGCTAGGGAGACAAGGGAAGTAGGGGCGGGCGGGGCTAGAGGGAGTCCAGTGGCTGCAGGAGGGAGGCAGATGCAGAAGAGAGAATTCCCAGGGACCGGGGTGTCCTGGTACCCCAAAGGCTGGCTGATTCTGCATTGAGTGAGGAGCTGCATTTCTCCTTTTAATTGCGCCAGGTGCTGGGATAACTGTTCCCCACTCCCTCTCTGGGCTTGCGAGGACCGCCTTTGGTGCTGCCAGGGTATTTTTAGCCCTCCAGTAAGTGGAGCAAAGCACGCCTTGCTCCAGAGGCAGTGCCACACTGCTGGCTCAGCAGCTTTCTGAGAAAGTGAGGACCCGTTCCCCAAACACTTGGGTCAGCGGGTTCAGCTTCCTTGCCTCCTCCAGGCCACTCTCTCACTTGGGACAGCAGGGGCATGCAATTCGGCTAGATGGGGCCTGAGAGGGGACTCCTGGGCATGTGTGGGAGGCATTAGCACAGTGCCTACATTGGCCACTTGACTCTGGTCAGGAGGGGTTTGTCTTGGGACCACCTCAGGTAGGCTGGGAGGGTGGTTGGGTAATGGACCCAGCCAAAAATCTGCTTCCCCGCAGGCGTCAGAGACAGAGCATGGAGGAGAGCAGCTGAAGTTGCTTTCTGGTGCCCTGTGGGATGAACTGTCAAGGTCAACCTTGAGCATCGATCTGCCAAATATTTGCTGGGGTCACTGACCCACCAACTTCCTGCACTCTCCCTCTCCTTGATTGCAGCAAGGGCCCTTGCCACACCTCACAGCACAGACCTCAGTCCTGGAGAGAAGGCCACTGCTCCCCACAGACACTTGCAGGCAGGCCTGGAGGGCTAGCACAATTCCTCTGGCGGGCTGAAGACTAGGCGCTAGGCTGGACAGGCTGAGGGCTGGGGTCCCATGTTGCTTTGGACCCTTTGTTTGAAGTGGCAACCTCAGAAGTGGTCAAGGTTCAACACAGCTGCCCACACAGGATCGAACTTCACAAGACCAGGCCACCTGGGCTCTCCCCGCCCCATTCCAGCCCCAGGAGCGTGGGAGGTGAGAGGCGCCACTTCTCAGACGAGAACTGCACGGCCAAGTTGGGGGACTGGTCAGGATCTGGAGTGATGAAAGGAACTTGTTTCTCCCTGTGGCTGTTCATTCCCCTGTCTATTGGTACCTGTTTGTCTGTCTGTCTCACATACCCAATCCCCCACTTCTCCCAGTTTTAGCCACTATGCTAACAACAACCTCTGCCTATTCCTCTCACCTTGAGTCCTTGTGATCCTGAGTTATTCTTGCTTCATTTTTACCCTGTTGGAAACCAGCATACAGGAATTCAAGTTAAGCAACTTGTCCAAACTTACACAAATTCAGGGGCTGGTGACTGAGTTGCTGTTCTCAAAAAAGGGAAATGAGGGGTCTGGAATATGGTTCAGCTACCAAGTACAAGCCTTGAAAGTGTGAGACCTAGGTTTGATCCCTGGTAACAGCAAGAAAGAGAAGAGGGAGAGGATCTTGCACCTGTGCTCTAAGATTCTAGAAACATCAGTTGGGGTAAGGGTTGGATTGATGGCAGAACAGGTGCCTGCACTGAGCCACTTACTTCCCCAAACTGCAGTGGGGAGAGAATGAAACTTCTGGTTTCTTTTAGTTACTGATATTTAGGGTTTTTGGTTACTGGAAACCAAACTGGTAATAAACAATTCATCTGTGGCCCAGCCACACTCTCCACCATGGCCTGTGTTGTCAACTGGAATTGTTGATTTTCCCCTGACCTTGCAGTTTTTATTTACTCACTGAAGCACAAAGGCCACCTCCTCCATAATGTCTTTTTAATCTTCACCTTCCAGGAACTCAAAGTTCCTTTTCCTCTACACCTCTGACTCCTCTCCTTATTTATTTATTGGGGAACATTTTATGGGCCACACCTGATGACGGTTGGCAGCTCCTCCTGGCTCTGTGCTTTGGGGTTGCTCCTGGTGATTCTTGGGGGACAAAATTCTTGGGGGCCCATTTTGCAAACTTGGCCTCCTGCATGCAAAGCATGTGCTCAGCCTCTTAACCCTTCCTCCTCTTTGCCTTTTGCACTGCATTTTTCTGACTCCCTTTTTATGCCAGTCATTTTTCTGGCATAAAAAGACAGTCATCTTTTTCTGACTGGTATGTTATCATTTTTCACCATGCATCTATCCACAAAGTTTGCTAGTTTGGAAAAGGAGTATTTGTTCTTTTTTTTTTTTTTTTTTTTTGCTTTTTGGGTCACACCCGGCGATGCTCAGGGGTTACTCCTGGCTCATGCACTCAGGAATTGCCCCTGGCGGTGCTCAGGGGACCATATGGGGTGCTGGGAATTGAACCTGTGTTGGTCATGTTGGCTGCGTGCAAGGCAAACGCCCTACCCGCTGTGCTATTGCTCCAGCCCCTTGTTCTTTCTTAAGAGTAGTAGTGTTCTAGTAAAACAGATCTCTGGAAAATAAGTGCTTTGATTTGTAGTATTTGCCAATTCCATCAATGTTAAGCCATGATGGTTTAACAACAGGCTCACAAATCTCCTGGGTATTTAAGTAGCCTCTTGTGAACTGGTCTAGGCCCCTGTTGGTCTGCCCACTGCATGGGCTTAAGGTTCACTTAGTTGTTGTGCATCAGATTGGTGCCATGAACCCATGCTTTGTTGTAGCAGTCTATTACACTGTTTTTTTTTTCTCTCTTGGAGCTCCTAATTCTTTTCCTAGAAGGATTTAGAATAGAAATATGGGGAAGATCATTTACAAACATGATGACAGTCTTCTCCTCTCACCAAACATTGGGCACTATAGTGGCAGCTGTGACTCAGTAGTTTTTTTCCATGATGAACTTACAGCTCTTCTTATCAAGAGTTAGGGCCAATTTTCTGTCTTTGAATCAGGTCTCACCTTGTGAGCTGGCTAAGTTATGAGAATGTGGTGCACGTGATTTTACAATGGTTCCAAGTCTTGAATACTTTTGTTCTGGTCTTGGGATTCTGTGAACCTTAGAGTCTGATGTTCAGGTTACCCTACTGTGGAGGAGGACCCTGTGAGAGAGGCACAGCCACTAAACACAGGTCAGTCATCTCCAGTAAACCTAACAGCTACAGAATGATCTGTGAGTGAACTTAGTTGGGGCTAAAAGAATCATTCAGTTAGGTCCAGCACAAATTGCTAACCCGTAGAATTGTTGTAATGGGTGAATGCTTAATCAAGCACACCAAGACAACCTATGGAGGGAGAACAAGGAGGTCTTCATTACGCTGGTTGGTCAGACCAATGGGTCTAGGCTAGGCAAGCACCTGAAATAAAGTTCAGGCACTAAGCGTATGTTTTTATAGGGCATTACTGCAAACTGATTACGTCAAGCAACATGGGGTACATGCACTTCATAACATTTTATCAGTAGAGCTAGAGGGAGTTTCCTAAAATCAGCATTTTCTTAGCTTGGAATAGGGAAATTCATCCAAGTCCAGACGGGGTGAGCATCTTTTAAAACTTTCCACCCACAAGCAAAATAATCTCTTTAGAAATCAACTACAAAACCAAAGATACATATCATAAATTTTTAACAGGTTGATATCTCAATGAGGTTTCTCCTGAGACAGTGGAGTCCGGCCAGGAACATGGCAGTGAGTTTGGATTGTGGAAACAAGCATCTGTTAGGGACTCTGCTTTGAGTGAGCACCAGGCTGACCTGCAACCTCTCCAATTTACCCCGGTATGTTCGGCCTTGTGCAGTTTGAGATTAACTGTGGCTTTTGATCTCTTTTGAGATTTATTTATGGGACCATGAAGCAAGGCCGATAAATGAACTTGTATAGCTGAGCTGGAGGTGGTTTGGGGGAATGGCTCCCACATACCTAACTTTTGGTCATCTAATTTCTCAATTTAATATAATTAATTTAAGGAAGCTTGGTCCTGAGTTGTTGGGGTCTTGCCAGACGGACAGCAGCAATTTTGGGGTACCAGGAAGCCAGAATGCACCATCAGGCTCCTGATGCATTTGCCACATGAGTACAGGTTGACCTGCTGTTGGCATTGCACCCCCCACAATGGTAATTTTAAACTACTAAGCTTGGGAGTTGTTTGTTAAACAGCAAAAGGTAACTGATAGAGAGGGTGGAGAGATAGTACAGTGGGTAAGGTGTATGTATTATGTGTCTCTGACCCAGATTTGTTCCCTAGCACCCCATGTAGTCACCTGAAGCCAACTAGGAATGATCTCTTAGCACAGATCCAGAAGTCAGCTCTGAGCATTGCCAGATTTGGCCCCAAAACAACAACAGAAAGTTAGCTGATGTAATACCGTCCCTGCATTCAGAAGTACCTTAGCTTTCTACTAGATTGTCCATAGACTCATCTCTGAGTGAGGTAGAAATAGCCATCAGCTTCCTGCAGCTCATCAGTCAAGAGCAAGAACTCCCATGATCAGGTTTGCAGAAGTGCAAACACAGCACGTGGGTTTGGGTAGAGTATCACTCCCATCTTCAATGCAACTTGTAGGCACTTGGAAGAGGTACCTCCTTGCATCCCCAGTGGACAAGTTAGATAAGAGAACTGAAGTATATGGCTACAAATAAGTTAAAATGAATTCCCCCCACTTTTACAGTCCCATGAAGCCATATGTCTGGGAGTTGCGGGTAACACGTACACTCAGGTACCACATGTGCTTGGCCACATGGGCGAAGCATCACATGGGCTCAGGCAGCATATGCGCTTTCTTTGTTCAAGGTGGCCTTTATAGGGCTTCTCCAACCTGTTCCCACGTGGGGCTTCTACCTAGGTCAAAGTCCGTTGCCAAGGAGGTTGTCAAGGGAGTAGAGTTGGAAATGGTGATGGTCTTCTTTGAAATTCCTTTCCTGGCCTTTTGCTGCTGATGGAGTTTCTGTGGAGGGGGGTCCACCCTCTTGAGGGTCTGTTAGGACTGGGACTGGCACCAGTTCTCCATGAGGTCAGGGCTATTGCTTCCCAGGAATTTTACTGCCATTGCCTTGGGAGGGGGTCTTCCCTATCTGCCTGCCTGCCTACATCATAGTGGCTAATTAATAGTCACCCTATCAGCAAATAACAGGATGAATTTCAAGCTGTTTGACAAGCTGTTTGACCCAGGGCAGATTACTCTACCTCTCTGTTCCTCCCATTTTTTTCCTCCAAAGTGTGTCATGTGAAAATTTTTGAAAATTGACTCAATAAATACTGAATGTACTGATAACACATGTCTTACTCATTGAAAATACACAGAATTTTTTTCTAGCTACTTAATAGAAAATTATATTGAACTGAATTTCTAATTTGTTTTGGAGTTTTTGGCCATACCTGGTGTCCAGGGCTCAGGAAATCATATATAATGCAGGGGGTGACCTTGGGTCTGCCAGTGCAAAGCCAGTGCCCTCCCCTCCCCTCTGCATTATTGCTCTGCCTCTTTCCCACCCACCCATCCCCCTAAGCTCTAATTCCCTCTTAACCACACTGTAGACTCAAGACTTTCTAGGATGGTCTTAGGTCTTTGCTCAGTTATTTGTGGACAATGCAACATACTTTGATTTTTACTGACTCACCATGAGATACACAGTTACAACCTTGTTCATGATTGGATTTCAGTCCTACAATGTTCCAACACCGATCCCTTCACCAATACACATTCCTACCGCCAATGTTCTTAGTTTTCCTAGATCACTCCTGCCCTGCCCCCCCACAGCCTGCCTTTATGGCAGACACTTTTCTTCTCTCCGTCTCTCTCCCCTTTTAGACATTGTGGTTTGCAATGCAGGTACTGAAAGGGTATCATGTATATCCCTTTACCTTCTTTAAGAACTCAGTTGTCCAGAGTAATCATTTACAACTATCATTGTCATAGCGGGCCCTTTCTTTTCCTAACTGCACCTAACTGCACCCCGCCCCCCTTTATGGAAAGCTTCCTACCATGGACCAGTCCTCCTGGTCTTTGGTTCTATTGTCTTTATTCACATACTTTTTTTTTTAATATCCCACAAATGAGTGCAATAATTCTATTTAGCCCTCTCCCTCTGACTGATTTCACTCAACAGGATATTCCATGTCCATCCATTTATAAGCAAATTTCATGACTTCATTTTTTCTGGCAGCAATGTAGTGTCCCATTGTGTTTATGTACCATCATTTCTTTTTTTTAAAATTTTATAAAGTAGTTCACAATATTAGATTACATTTAATATTCAAACACCAATCCCACCACCATTACACTTTCCCACCACCGTATTTTGGATGTTTCCATCCCAAACCCCAATCCCTGCATTAAAGCAGAACCAAAGTAATATGTTTTATATTGTTTGTTATGAAAAGCCGCTGAAAATGCTACAAAAAAGTATCCTTAGAGGAAAGAGTGTGAAGATTGTTGTATTTTACCCAGAGACAATTAAGCCCTTCTATAAGAGAAAACTAACATGGTGTTAAAGGTTGAGCTTTGTGTTTTATATATATATATATGTATATATATATATGCACACACATATATACATTGTGTAATATATATATGTATATATATATATATATATATATATATAGTTTTTCCTGGAGATTCACTTATGGGTGAGGCTTGGCCCGAGCATGTGGAGAGAGGCTGTGAGCATGTCAGTGACTGGGTTCTGGAGGTTTTCGGCTGCCGGGGCTGGGTCCCTTGGGGCAGGGAAGGGTCTCACTCACCCCTCTCCTGGGAACTCTGAGCACCATCATTTCTTTATCCAGTCATCTGTTCTTGAGCACTCAGGTTTGTTTCCAGATTCTGGCTATTGTGAATAGTGTTGCAAACAACATAGTTTTTAAAACATAGTTTTTAAACTTTTTCTGGGCTTGTATAGGGACACTTTGGTACTTTTCTTACAGGGAGGTTAAAAGAATGAAGAAAAATAATCCATCTAGAGCATGAGTTTAGTAGAAACTTTATCAATATTAATCCTACAGCTTAGGCTGTGGGGCCTGACATTCCCCTTTTTGTCATCAGATGCACCCCTGGTGCTTTCCTTGCATAGCATTGCAGGGGCCTGACCCTGAGGCCTACATTTCCCAGGTTCCCTTTCACTCTTACTTCCTATAGGTCCAGCCCGTGAGAGTCAGAAGTTAGAGATAAGCAGCAAGGAGGAAGTCAGGATAAGGCTTTTCCACTTGCTTTAAGTGGTATCCCAAGCAAGGGCTATATATGTCCCCCTATATGCTCCCTATTTCCTGCCAGAGCGGATTTCAGTTTCTGACAATACCCTCACTAGCCTTAGGATGGTAGAAATTTCTTTCTGCTTCTAATTTCAGGGTTGTTCCAACAGGTCTAATTTAGATTTTCAGCTCTTTCATTATCACTTTGGTGTCTTTCTCATTTCTTTTTTTTTGGTTTTGGTATTCTTCGGAGTGCTCCCCTTTTTGTGGCCATCACACGCACTGTGGGGGTGGTTGGAACCAGCTTGCTATGGCTGGAGATGACAGAGAGCCTGGCTGTCAGGCTCAAGCAATGGAGCTGCCAGGCGAGTCTCCGGGCTGGTAGACATGGGGGATGTGAGCTCATGACCATGCACTTGTGAGCCAGCTCCTCCAAACTACTGTGTTATTTCTCTGAGCCTGTGACTCTTTTCTTGTGGTAGATCACTACTGAACCATTTGGACTGGGCTGGTTTTCGGAGGGAACATTGCAACTGCATGGTAGACATGGCGCACCCACAGTCTGTGGGTCACTGAGGAAGGCTAGTATAGAAAGAGTATGGGACATAAAGCTGATGTGTCCCCAACATGACCTTACTCCATTGGGAGGAACATGGCCCATAAGTTGGGGAGAGGATGACCTGAATGACCTGATGCCAAGGAAAGAAACTTCTTGCCTAGAGGTGCTCAGGGCTTACTTCTGGCTTTGTGCTCAGGGCATCACCCCTGGTGGTGCTCAGGGGACCACATATAATGCCAGGGATCTAACTGGCTGCATGCAAGGCAGGCACCTTACCCCATGTACTATTTTCCCAACTTCCTGTTTGCTCTTTAAATCATCAGGCTCATTCTGCTCTTCCAAAGCATGCTAACTTAGGTTATTTCAAGCTGATTTCCTGTACTCAGCACCCTGCAATATAATGAACAAGGCCTTTCTCTAAAGAAGCAAAATCCCCAAGTCAATCTCTGCTGGGGCTTCCCTGGGGGAGGTCCCTCGCTCTGAGGGCAATCTTCGTTTCCCTTGAGCAGGTCCCCAGCCTTGGTGCACAAAAACCACAGGCCGATGACTTGCCCATGTGACCTTTGTCTCCACACCTGCAGGTCCAGAGCCTACTTGCCTCTTCCTGTTTAGATCACACAGAGGACCCTCAGCTTCCAGCTGTCCCCTCCCAACCCAGGCACTGGGCTCTTCAATATGTCATCCAGGAAACATGTAAGCAGATGTTTTTAGTAATCACAGGGCTGCGGTTAACCTCTGGAGATGGGGGTGGGGGTGGGGGTGAGTTGCACTGGGAGTTTTGCGCTGCTCCGAGGGTTCCCCTCCCTGCCTGTCCCTTGGGCCATCTGGGCTCTCTGGTGCAGCCAGCTCTGCATGGATTTATAGAGGCAGTGATTGTGAGAGCCTGAGGAATAAGTCATGTCCTCACCCTCTGGACTAGACACCTTTCTGGCTAGTCAGGGGGCACGCAGAGCACCAGCACACCCAGGAGACAGCAGGTGGGATTTCCAGAGCTGAGAGAAAACTGAGGCCCATGATTCTCACAAAAGCTGGGACTTTCGCATTCTCAGGCCTGCTATGGCCCAGGTGGCTCTGGCCTCATGGTCTTGGTCTGGGCAGGTGTGCGCTCTCAAGGCTGCGGTCACTGTTGGGAGTGCGGGTTTCTAGGGGCCTTCTGGCAGCCCTTTTGGATCTCAGGTCCCAAGAGCTGACAAGCTGTTCAGCACTCAGGGGGATGGGCAGGTTTTTAGCTTTGCTTTGTGGAGCCCACCCCACAAATGACATCTATGGTATGTGTTCTGGGACCAAACCCAAAGCACTCCTCACTTCTGGAGGGGGGGGGTCACCAGAAGCTGTTTAGTCAAGACCAGAGAAATCTTTTTTTTGTTTGTTTTTGCTTTTTGTGTCTCATCTGGTGATGCTCAGGGGTTACTTCAGGAATTACTCCTGGCAGTGCTCAGGGGGATCATATGAGATGTCAGGGATTGGACCCTGGTTGACTGTGCGCAAGAAAAGCACCCGATCAGCTGTACTACCACTCCAGCTCCCAGAGAAATCTTTGAAACATGGTTATGGTAAGAAGAATTTTGCCCACTTCCATTTTATTTTAAAATTATTTTTTAAAATTATTTTTGGGGTCCAAATCTGGCAGTGCTCAGGGATCTCTCCTTGCAGGGCTCAAGGGACCATATATGATGTCCAGATCAAACTGGGATTAGCCATATGCAAGGCAAGCACCTTAACTTCTACACTAGCTCTCCAGCCCTCAAGTTCTATTTTATTTTTTAATTTTTATGTATTTTTTATTAGTCAAACACCATGAGGTACAGCTGCAGACTTACAAACTTTCATGCTTGGATTTCAGTTATACAATGATCAAGTACCATCCCTCCACCAGTGCCCATTCTCCACCACCAATGAACCCAGTAGCCCTCCCACCCCTCACCCCTCCATCAAGTTCTATTTTAAAAGAGAAGCAGATGAGTTGTCACGTGTATGACACTGGCAATGACTGAGTGCGTGCGTGCGTGCGTGTGTGTGTGTGTGTGTGTGTGATGTGTGTTGGGGTGTCCTGTTTGGCACTGCTTTGAGTCTGTTCTGGGTTTGTGTTAATTTTATATGGACATGAGCATTCTCTTGACTGTTCATCAAAGTTCTAAATAGGCCTGTGTAGCTTTTGTTGTTACCATATCCAGTGGTGTTCAGGGGGATTACTCCCAGTTTAGTACTTGGGAGTATGGGAATTGCCCCAGTCAGCGCTTTGGAAACCATGCAGTGCCGGGGATGGAACTCAGCCTTGTCACAGGCTCAATATGCACTCAGTCCCCTTGGCTAGCTCTCCGGCCCACCTGTGCAGCCGGCTCTGGGTGAGGAGGGCAGCCCTGGCTTGAAGCCTCTGATTTGCTGCTACTGATTCTTGCACAGGTATGGCACTCGCTGCAGGGTGGTGCACGCGTGAAGGAATGGCTGATTCACAGAGGTGAAGCTGCTATGCTCGGTGGGGGGAAACTCAGAAGTTTATTCCCCGTTATGATTCATGTTGAATGTCAGCCCAGGACTTGGGATCTCTTACTTGGATCTGGGTCCTTGTATGGAGAAACGGCTCCAATTTCAAGTCTCTCTTGTCTTGAAGAGCTCAGAGGACATTGGGAAGAGGTGAGAACTTTTGCACAGGGGTCCAGAAACACTGTGGAGAAGAAAGATGAGTGACCAGGCGCCTTCCCTTGCAAAGCTGGCCTCTGGGTGGGTTGAGGTGGTCACCGAAGGAATGAGGGGCACTTGCCAGGAGAGTGGGCTGATGGCATCTCGAGCATACAGAGCCACGGTCACAGAAGGGGCCGGAGTGATGATGCACAGAAATGAAGGACAAAGATCCTCCGTTGGCTCTTCCCTTCCACCCCTGCACTCCCCTTCCCCCAACACACACACAAATACACACACACACACAGCAGACACACACACACACACACACACACACACACACACACACACACACACACACACTGCTGTTTCTCAGAGTTCATCCCGTCTCTTCCCCCCGGGCTTCCGTCAGGAATGCCTTTTCATGATTCCATCCATCATCCAACCCACCTGTGATCCAGCCTACAGGACTCAGCAGGGGAAGCTCCTGGGGGCGGGGGTGGGGGCGGGTGGGCTTTGGAGTGGTCTTTGGGGTGGGGGCGGGTGGGCTTTGGAGTGGTCTTTTGGGGTGGGGGCGGGTGGGCTTTGGAGCGCCCCCTAAGCAAGGTCAAACAAACAGCCCCTTGTCTGTGCTCATCCCTCTGTGAGCGACTACATGCTTCTGTTGGGGCACCCAGCCCATCGCCTTGGCCGCGCCCCTTGCGGACGAGTGTAGTTCTCCGGGGTCCCTGGAGTCGGGCCCCTCGCAGGGGGCCGCCCGTCCCCCTGCAGTCCCGCCCAGCGTGCGGATCCTCGGGCAGCGCCGGGGGTGGGGGGCCCCCAGCAGCAGGCATGACCTCATCGAGGGCGGGCTGACACGTGTCCACCTCCACGACCGGACGCGTCTGGAGTGTGCGCGGGCGCGGCGGCCAGGGGATCGGGGACGCGCCTTCGGGGCCGGTGGCGGCAGAGCGAGCGGGAGGGGCCCCGCGTCCGGGCCAGCTCGGCGTCCGCACCTCCTCCCGGCCGCGTCCCCGGCTGGGCGATGTGGCGCTCGCTCCCCGCGCCACGTCACCGGCGGGAGGACCCGCCGCCCGCCAGCAGCCCCCGCCCGCACCTGGCCGCGGGCTCCCTTCCTAGGCGGGGGTGGGAGGGGAGGCGGGAGCGGCCCGGGCGGAGGACGGACCGCGCGGGGCAGGCGATGGCAGGGCCGAGCGAGCCCGGCCCAGTGCGTGTCGGCGGGCGGGCCGTTCATGCCCCTTCGCTTCCACCCAGGGCCGGGGCACCGCCGCTCCCTGATGCAGACCCTGAACCGTTCATTCCCCTGATGCAGACCAGCTGTCCAAATCTTTGGCCCACAGGCAGAAAAAGGCCAACTGGGCCCTCCCTAGGGTGGGGGTGGGGGCCGGGTGGGGGACTGGAGATGCTCCCGGGGCTGGCAACCTTTTTTTTTTTTTTTTTTTTGCCTTTTCTTGGGTCACACCCGGCGATGCACAGGGGTTACTCCTGGCTCATGCACTCAGGAATTGCTCAGGAGACCATATGGGAATCTGGGAATCAAACCCGAGTGGCCAGCGTGCAAAGTAAACCCCCTCCCCGCTGTGTTATAGCTTCAGCACCTTCACGGCAACTCTTCAGGGCAGACCAATCGAGAACATCGATTTATCTGGAGGTTTTAGGATTGCCAGACGAAATTCAGGATCGTCCTTCGAATGCGAATACTAGATACACAATGCATGCTATTTTTAGCAGAAAGAGCTCCACACAGTACTTCATATAAAGATGTCACATAAAGATCCGCTGAGGCTGAGAGGTAGGTCAGTGGGCTGGGCGCCTGCAGGAGGGGCTTTCAAGCCCCAACCCAGCAGAGTTCGCCCCTCCCTTCCCCCCTCCCTCCCTCCAGCACTGCTCAAAACATTGAGTCTGGAGTAGCCCCAAACACTGTCGGGTGTCACCTAATCCCCTCACTCCACCAAGTTTGGTGGAGGCTAACTCTTAAATTGGATTAACTATAAAGTTTTGGTGAGGATTGGTAGGAACAACTCCGTCTTATACTTGTTTATGTCTCTTTTCCCCCCATCTCTCTCTTTTTTAAAAACAAGTACGTCCCAAATATTGCACGGGACAACAGTTATACGCTAAAAAGGAAAATTTCATTGTTCATCTGAAATTCTAATTGAACTACACATCCTGTGTTTTTATTTGCTAATTCTGGCAAGCCTTGTGTATTTCCTTCTCTTTCTGAATTTTAAACTCGCAGATCCTGCACCCTTCGCTTCCCCTCTTTCACCTTCCTTGCTGGAGATTTGGCTTTTTAATTTCCCTTCTCCCCTGGGCTTTATTTACTTTAGCAAAGTCACTCTGAATCTCAGTTTCAAAGTCTTTGATGTTATTACCAGAGACTGGGGTTGAGACAGCGTAAGCTTTTAGGAAGGTTTCTTCAGGACATTGGAAGGAAATTAAGCCTTGGAAAATATGCTTGACATTTTTTTCTTTCTAAAAAGAAAGTCTGCGGGTTGCGCTCCGTTATGGTCACAGGAACACAAACAGTGGAGCTAAGGCCAAAAACCTCGTTTTTCAAGCTGCCATCAGCTGCAGGCCCAGCCAGTGAGTGATTTATCTGCAGCTGCACTGGCTACTTTCTCCGGGTTTCCATCCTCAGTTGAACTTGCTCAGAGGCCCTGAACTTGTCAGCTCAAAAGGGCTTCAGAAATCAGCTCGATCAGGGCTTCTTAAATTATATGGAGTCCACACATCCGGAAGGGAGCTATGGCAGGCCAAGCCTTCCCCGAACTCATAAAGTCAGCATCTCTAGAGGTGCGAGCAGGCAGGCGTTGGGATTGGCTTTGAAACTCCCTGGTAGTTTTTGATCAAGACCTAATCAGCCCGAATAGAGCTTTTCCTGGGCTGGGAGCGAGTGGGTGACTCCTCTCGCTCCTGCCCCGTGGCTGGGAGACCTGAACCAAGGGGCCCTTTCCTGTTGTGAGATGCCGTCGCTCACACTGCTGTCTCCAGCCCCATCTTTTCTTGGACGTTCCAAACTTTTAATTGCAAGCCACAGAAACCAGGTTTGGACTCTGACTTTTTTCCCATTTAATCCTCTTGCCTGCCTCATTCTGTACATCTATTTTAACTCTCCTGGTTTCCCTCAAATTCCATGTCTACAGGGTCTGAGTAGTATCTGTCTCTCCAGAGTTCCTGCTTCAAGACAACTGATTTGCCTCTGTAACACTAGTTAGCTTTTGATGGGTAAGCCTATCGCTAAATGCCTCCAGCCTGTGATACTCACACCAGTCACTGTATATGTGGAGTCTCTGGATTTACAAGAATTACCTATGTCAGTCAAGTCCCCAAATCTAAAAGAAGAGGAGGGTTGAGTAGAGGAGTGGAGGGGTTGGGGGAGTCTCTCCGTTAGGGGTGGAGACTCTAATCTCCCAGTTGATGCTCAGATTAAGCAGCATCTTTTGCAGCCCTTGTTGTGGGATGCCTTCAAGTAGTTGATACAACTAGCAAAGAAACATTTTTAAGTTGTTTTTGTTTGGGGGCTATATCTGGTGGTGCTCAGGGATCACTCCTGGGGATACTCAGGGGACCCTATGTGGTGCTGGCAATCACACCTGGGTTGGCTATATGCAAAGACAAACACCCTGCACTGCACTCTGTAATCTCTCTGGCCCCACAAGATAGTTCCTTTTTTTTTTCTTTTACCATAGGCATTGTCCATGGACCTTGGTCATGTATAAGGTGTCTGTGCAAGGGGTGTCCTCCAAAATAGAATCTGCAATAGGGAATAATATGCCTGTGATTGATGACGGAAATTCTCCCAGGAGCTAGTGGGAAAGGAATGAAGGAAGCAGATGAAGGCCAGGAGGAGGCCAAGCCAAGTGCCAGCTCAGCAAAACCCTACAGCGTGGGACTTCCTGCTGCGGGGAGGAGTTCTGGAGTGTAGGAGATACTCGGTATATTGACTCAAGACAAGAGGTCCTGGCTTCCACAATCCTGCTCACAGTCACCCCTTGCCAAGGATGGTGGGTGCGGGGAAAAAGAGGCAAACACTAGGCTTCTCTGTTTCACTGTCTCTAGGCAAGATGACTTCAGTTACCTGAAAGAATCCTTCTGGGGTGAAAAATGGTAAAATAAAGGGGTGGGGGATCCTCCTGCTCTGCCCCAGGCTGCCCCAGTAACCCAGTTCTCTGGGGTCCAGCTCCAACTCTCACTCAGAAGCTGGAGGTCCCACACTCTGACTTGCAGGTCCACCTCTGCCGCAGATGTGCCCTGTGTAGCCCTTAATGCAGAACTCAGCAGCACCTCCAAGTTTGGGGAAATTGTAGTCACCATGAGTACCGAAGGCCAATTTCAGAGAAGCCCGCTCTGCAGCTCAGATTCATAATTCGAGTTCTCTGTTTCACCATGGCCCCAACTGGATGCCACAGAGTTGCTCCAGCTGAGTATTATTACCTGGTGGCCTGATGCCACAGACCCCACCAAGCCACACACTAGTATTTGTCTTTGAGAAGCTCTAAGACGAAATATACTTTCTGTATCCCATCTCTAAAGCGGAGGCAACCTAGTGACATGAGAACCTAGATACATAGGTTATATTGTTATCTGTTGTTGGCTGCAGAACACAGCGGTGGGGCTGGGGCAGGAGGAACCCTCCACTGCGCTGCGGTCCCGCCCCTCGTCTGGGTCGCCCGTGCCGGTCAGACTCCTACTCCGCCAGCCCTCCCCCAGGCTCCTCGGGTTCAAAGCAGCTGTTCCCCGCCCCCCCCCCCCCCCCCCGCCCCCTTCCAGCTCTTCAAGTGCTGATTTCATTTCTTTCCCGACAAAAGTTTGGAGTCAGGAGGGAAATGGTTTGGCAGGAGCTCAACACGCGATGGCAGGAAGAAGACAGTGTGGGGAAAGCAGATGCCGTGTCTGTGTCTGGGACCACAGGGTGGAAGAAGACGGGACCCAGGCTCTGACGACCCCACGAAGCAGAAAGAAAAAAACAAACAAACCGAAAAAAAAAAAACCCAAATAAAAACAAAACCTACCAGAGTCCAGGGAGGCATCAGCTTCTGTGGATTGTCTTCTCTCCTCAGAGTAGCTCTCCACAATTTTGGCTGGGCCGGATCCCAGAGAGCTCTGTTTGCCAACATCTTTGCTCTTCGGTGGAGCCAGGGAGAGGGAGAATCAGGGGACAAATAATCCCCCCCGGGACCCATAGCACATGGTTCCAGTCCTGTCCCTTGTGTTGGGAGCAGGCGCAGGGGGAGGTGACTTGGAGGTGATGAGGTACTTAGGAGGTGAGCAAAGTCTGTGTTGACCCAGGCAGGACCACCCCGCTCAGGAGAAGCTGCATCCACATCCCTGCTTGTACCATCTTGCTTCTAGGGGTTGCCCCTGCCATACCCCCCTCACCCCCACCAGACAGCACCCGCCTTATTCTCCTCCTCTAACTTGTCTTCCCCTCCCAACTCAGCTGAGCCAGCTTCTTTGACTGAAATCTGGAACAGGTCCCTGCCCTTACATCAGGCCAAAAAAGGGCTAAAATTTTCCAAAAGGAACACAAAAGGGAAAGCCCAGGCACGCAGAAGTGGTTGAGGAGGCCGGCGCCCGCGGCAGAGCCCAGGCTGACCCTATGTCTGGAGCCCCTGAGCTCCGTGGCCTGGAGGAGTGTGTGTCCTTCCTTGGAATCCCTTGCCTCAGCCAGGGCTGGGATAGAGGCGGTGGATTCAGGCCACTTCCGGATGAAGAGCTGAGGGGTGCGGCTTCCAGGAGGGCAGGCCTTAATGCTTCTCCAAGTCTAGGGGATTCTGGTCCTTATCTGGAAAGGGACTCCCCACACCCCCACAAACTTGTGCAGAACTGGTTGGGTCTGTGCCCCCTAGTTCCCCCACCTCCCTGAGTCAGGCTCCAAATGTCCCCTTTATTCCTCTTGTGGAAGCTGTGGGCTTAGGGAAAGCCACTGCCTCTCTCCCCCAACCCCTATCTCTTTGCCTGCTCCATCTGCCAACAGCACCTGCACTGAGTGTGAGGCCCGCTTCACCAGGTGCCCTGCTCCACTGGGCCCTGCAGTGGGTCAGCTCAGACTCCCCAGAGCTCCCTGTTCCCAAGACTGCATCACTTTTTTGCCAGTCTATTTGGGTTTTGACTCAATGGATTGATTTCATCCATGGGGAAGGCATGGTTGACCAATTCAAACAGAATGAATTTAAGAGATTGCCATTCTGATCTGGGTATGGCTTCATGGCAAAAGGGCCCTCCTTGCAAACAGGTGACTGCGAGTTTGATCCCTGGCGCCATTCACATGCATCAGCAGCTCTGCTGTTTAGAATCCCAGGCACCACACAGAGGGTACCAGGTATGTGAGAGCACCACGACACAAGCATGCGACTCCTGGTGTGCACCACCAGCAGGGATGTGAGCAATGTAATGCAACTTCCCTAGCTCGCCCTGAGACTAAGTGTGCAAGCATCAAACTAAATGTGTGTGACCCATGGTCATCACAACAAAATACAACAGCAGTAGCAATCAAAACAGGAGGAAGAGACACTGTGTATTAAATAATAAATAAGTAAAGTAAGTAAAGGCCCTCCCGTTGTTTATCGATTTGCTCGAGCGGGCCCAGTAACGTCTCCATTGGAGACTTTGCTGTTACTGTGTTTGGCATATCGAATATGTCACGGGGAGCTTGCCAGGCTTTGCCGTGTGGGCGAGATACTCTCGGTAGCTTGCCAGGCTCTCCGAGAGGGGCGGAGGAATCGAACCCAGCTTGGCCGGGCCGGCTGCATGCAAGGCAAATGCCCTACCACTGTGCTATCGCTCCAGCCCTAAATAATAAATAAATAAATATATATATATTCATTTTCAAAATGGATATCACAGGCCAGAGAGGTTAGACTGGAGTAGTGTACTTGTCTTGCATGTGACTGACCAGAGTCAATTCTGGGTACTCCATGGTCCCACAAGCCCTTCAGGAGTGATATCTGTGTGTGGAGACAAAAGTAAGCCCTGAGCATCGCTGGGTCCAAAAACAAAAAACAAAAATCAAAATGGGCAATACCTGTGCATATGTGCATGCTAATGTAATTACACATATCACATAGGGTACATGAGTGAGTTCCACCCTTGTACCCCTTTCTCTTTGCTAGATGTACATCTTCCCTGAATACTTGATGCGAGAATACATACACATTTAGAAGTTCAATATACATATATTAAACCCAAGATACAAAAGTATATTCAGCTAATGTTTTGGAGATCATGTCCTATCAATACATAGAGTGGGTTTTTTTTTTTGTCATTTAAAAAAAAACCTGCTTAGTTTTCTTTGTAGGGTCATACTTTTGTTTTGGTTAGTGCTTAGGGTTTAAGCCTGACTCTGCACTCAAGGATCACTCTTGGTGGTGCTCAGGGGACCATAGGTCATGCCAGGGATCAAACCAGGATTGGCTGTGTGCAAGGCAAGTGCCCCACTGACTTCACATTTTTAACCAATTCTTCATTGCCAGGCATTTGGGTTGTTTGCAGTCTTGTGATCTTACTCTGCCTCAGTGAGATAACTCTTTGGGCTTGGCACATGCACCCATTTGTATGTGAAGTAAATCTGGAAGAGGGGGTTTCTTGGCTGAAAGATATGTGCATTTAATTTTTTAAATAAATATTGTCAAATGTTCTATAGAGTAATTGTAATAATTTTTTATCTCCCACAAACAAAGTACCTTTGAACATGTATGTACAATGTGTGTGTATGCATACATATAGTAATTCCCCTTACTGTCACTATTGTTATGAGCAAGGATTGCTCGCCTATTTAGTTGCATTGCACCAAACACTACACATTTGGTGGTAGTATCAAGGCCCACAAATGAAAGTGCTTCCAGGATTGTGCTCTGTATGTGGGGTGGTGCTGGGGGTTGAATATTTGACCTCACACCTACAGAGCAAGTGCTCTACCATTGGGCTGGTAGCTGGGCCCTGTTAAAAATATTTGAGATTGTTTCTCTGCACTCTTACCAATTAAAAGCATGGTCAAACTTCCAATTTTATTATTATATGTGAAAAAAGTAATAGGCATTCAAAATTCAAATCACTTTAATTCTCTCTCTCTCTCTCTCTCTCTCTCTCTCTCTCTCTCTCTCTGTTTTATGGTCACACCTGGCAATACTCAGGGGTTACTCCTGGAGGTGCTCTGGGAACCATATTGCCATATGGGATGCCGGGATCAAACCTGGGTTGGCCAAGTGCAAGGCAAGTGCCCTACCACTGTGCTATCTTTCCAGTGTCCCTTTGGTGTCCAATTCTATGCACTCTGCTCTTTCTTTTACCAATTCTTCCTTCTGCATCTTGTTCTTATTGATATTTAGATGTGCTCTGTATATTAAGGACACTGGTCTCTGGAAACCATGGGTGGTTTTGCATTTTCTTACTTGTTTGACCTGTGGGGAGTGGGGAGAGATCTGTCCTACAATGCTGGGTTAGCTGGGCTGACCATGCAATGCCAGGGGTCAAGTTTGGGGCTCTGTGCGTGCATAGCGTGCGCTGCTGCCTTTTGTCCCCTCTGCCTGGCTCCTGTCTTTTAACTTTATTTGACCTTTGAATTGAACCTTTAAAATGAAGTCAACCCCCTATTATTTCATCCACAAAGCCTTTTATTTGTATTTTGTGTTCTCCAGATTTTGTATCATGCTGAAAAAGATCTTTTCCACTCGAGATTATTTTATAAAGTTCCATTTTCCCCTAATGCTTTTAGTTTTATTGTTAAAATTTCTGGTCCATCTGGAATTGATTTGGGTATAAGGAGTAAGGTAGGGATTCAGTTTTATTTTTCCCAGATGCCCACCCAGTCATTCCAATAAATTGGGATGTTTTGAGTGATCCATCTTTTCTCCACAGATATAAATTATCAACCTCTTTTCTCTGGCATATATTTAGCAGGAAAAGGGCTGTTGGCACTCCCTTAGACTCAACTTGATTTTTTTGAATAGCTCAGTTCAGAAGACAATTTTCCCAGTTTCCCTTAGGTAAGAGAAGTCCTCAGAGAGGCTTTTCCCATCGAACATTCTGACACTGCACCAGGCTGTCTTCACTGGGGCAATTTGGAGGAGGGTGGGTTGAGTTTACTTCCCTTTGCCAGCAGAACCCCAGCAGCCAAAAACCTCCAGAACACAACCACACAGCCATGTCCAAGGCCACTCTCCAGAGGCTTGGAGGAGGCTCGCCTATGGGGGAAACTGAAGAAAAACCCAGGTATGCGGGACCTATGACTGAGATCTCCAAGACCTATGACTGAGATCTCCAAGTCCGCTCGGATTGGGGCTGGGACTCCTATCCCTGGCTCTCCAGTTTTCCAGTAGCTTGGCAGTCACATCCACAAACTGCCTCCAGCGCCATATAATCTTATCAATGGCCAAGATCCAGAGACTATGAAATAAGGCTCCCAGAAGAAAACAACACAGAATATCCTAGTTGTGTGGCCATGGCCTCTTGTACTCTAGTCCACATATGTACCAAAAGTAACACACATTTGTTTGGGTTTGGAACATATATGCCTGTAATCTCTTATACAAGGACTTAAATGGCTCCAGGATAAAATATAACAATCTTCACACACTTTCCTCTTATGGTGGTGGGAAGGTGCACGGTGGTGGAATTGGTCTTTTAATATTATCTGTAATGAACTATTGTGAACAACTTTATCAAAATAAAATTAAAGGTACTGGCAGAGGGACAAATCCACGCGGGTTCCGGAGCCGAGATCTCCCAGCCTACTCGGATTGGAGTCGAGCATCCTCCACCCAGATCCTCCAAATTCCAGTAGGCGGGGGTCACACCCACCACCTGGCCCCCTGGCGCCGTGTAATCCCATCAGCGGCCAAGACTCAGAGATTATAAAATCCAGCTCCCGGAACATCTTATCAGGACATCTTTTTATGACATCTTATTATCTCATTCCTACTTTGGACAAACTTGCAGGCTATCGAATATAGCCTGCCCACAGGGCAGAGTCTGGCAAACTCCCCGTGGCGTACCAAATATGCCAAATACCAGTAACAATGATGGGTCTCATTCTCCTAAAGAGCCTTGAATATAATCTCAGGGTTAGGATGAAAGAGACGTTACTGGGGCCTGCTCGAGGCAATCAACGAATAACAGGACGATGAAATGAAATGAAATGAAATTTGAAAAAAAGAGAGGCTTTTCCCTTGGAGAACAGCTGGCGGTGGGGCTGTGACTCTGAGCTCTACCTTCTCTGGCCCTCTCTGTGGTATCCAAAGTGCCCTTTGAGGCAATCCCTGTGTCCTCTGCTTCTGCAGCAGTGCAGCATACCTGGGGAATGTGGTTCTCTTCATCTCTCCATCCTTCAGGTTACTGTCCTGGCCACATGCTGCTAGTCCACTCAGCTCCAAACTCTGCTTTCAGCTAGCCAGACATCAGGTTTGAACTTATCTATAGGCAGGGAGACTTGAAGAGGCTTCATCTCATTTTACCCGCAGAGCACTCTTTGCAATGGAAACTCAGCTCCCTATGACTCAGAGAGACAAGATCACTATGGACAGTAAGTGCAGGGTGGGAACCCAGCATAGACAACTCAATTCCCCAGTGGGCCATCACTGGAAGACTGTAAGCTGCATCAAGAGGCTCCAAGTGACCCTGCCTTGATCCAGAGGAGGGTCAAGTTCAAGAGCATTGTTCTCACTGGGGAGCTGAACCAGGCCTAGACTGCATGCTCAGCGTGGGAGATGCCTGCTGTTCACCCCAGACTCTGCATGGCCCCTGAGGTATTGCCCAGAGCAATCCCCAAGCACCCCAAACTATCTTGCATCTTGATATTCCTCATAGCAGTCCTACTCTAGCCAGCCAGAACCTCTTTCCTTAGGTCTGCTTGAGCTTCATGAAAATTTGCCTCTCCAAAAACCATTGGTCCACTCATTGCTGGGAAGTCAATGCATTATAATGAGGGTTTTCTCATTTTCTCCAGTTTGGGTAGTAAAGGTAGCCGAGTGGCTGGTCACAGCACTGGTAAAAGTGAATCCACCTACTTCCTACACAATGTGGAGATATCAGGAGTCCCTATGAGCCCAGTCCAGGCCCCCACCTGCCTGATCCTGCTGCTACAGAATTGGGAATTCCCGTGATTACATTCAGTCTTTAAAGGCCACCTGGATAATTGTTTTCTTTCTTTAAATCTGAACTTACTCGAAAAAAAATGACTCTAACTTGGCATGTGAGAAAGGTCAGGCCTTTGCCCAGCTGGAAATGTTTACGTGCTTGAAAGGAACTAAGAATTCTTTGAATATATAGCTCCTCGGGCCTTGTAGTGAGGTGTTCCAACCGCTCTGCAGAATCCAACAAGAGGACTTTTTAAAGGGCATCTGGAGTCACCTGAGGTTGGTGTGAGCAGGCAGAGGATCACTGTTCCTGGGTCAACTGAGCCTGAACCCAAGGTCTCTGAGTACCACTTGCCTGGTTCTGGTTCTGTAGGGCTTCACTCGTGTGTGTCTCGGCCCAAGGGTCCAGAAAGCATCCTGGAGAGTGGCAGCGGCTGGGTAGTGGAGGTAGTGGATAAATACCTCACCGGCAGACCTCCACTACCTCCACTACTCAGCTGCTACCACGCTCCAGGTCGCTTTCCGACACATCATAAGACACTTAATACCCATCTTGCAGGTTTGCAGCACCATATTTGATAGGGTTCAGATATGGTTTGAACCATGGGAACACCTGCAAGGACGATTAGAGGCCGCCCTAAAAGCCTCTGTCCCTCTCGGAGAGCATGGCAAGCTACCGAGAGTATCCCGCCCGCATGGCAGAGCCTGGCAAGCTATCTGTGGTGTATTCTATATGCCAAAACCAGTAATTACAATGGGTCTCATTCCCCCGAGCCTGAAAGAGGTACCAATACGGCAGCATTAAGAAGGATGAGAAAGGAGAGGCTGATAAAATCTTAAGGCCAAACTAGGCTGCCAAAACAAAAAAAGACAAAAATGACTGTCTGTACTTTCAATGCACGTACACTGGCATCGGATGCATCCATTGAGGACCTGATGGTACAAGTGTGAAAGATCAAGTACGACATCATTGGTCTGACTGAGACCAGAAGGCATCAATCACATGACGCTGTTTTCGACACTGGAGAGGAACTGTTCCTCGGAACATGCGACAAAAGAAGCATCGGTGGTGTCGGTGTCCTTGTCAACACAAACTTGACCATAAGCATTGATTTATTCGAATGCCTAACAACCCGAATCAGACGATTACACTTGAATAGATGTGGCTCACTACCGGCAGTTTCTATCTTTGTTGTTTACGCACCAACATCCAATTATGATAAAGGAGAAATCAAGAAGTTTTTCACGGAGCTGGAGAAGTTCTATAAAGAAGACCACACCTTCTACAAGATAATTGTCGGTGATTTTAATGCCAAGAGAGGACCGAGAAGATCAGCTGAAGAACTCCACATCGGGACCCACGGCCTAGAATAGAACGAACAGGGTGAGAGACTGTCTGAGTTCATCATGTTGACCAAGAGCATCCATGGTAACTCACAGTTCCAGAAGGCTGAATCTAAATGTTGGACTTGGGAGTCTCCCGGTGGACGACGGTTCCACAACGAAATAGACCACATCATATTCAATCAACGGGTTTGCCTGACCAATGTCGCTGTGTCCCAAAATTCCAAATGAGATTGAACCACCGTCTCCTTTGTGCAAAATTCTACTTCACAGAATGGGGAGAAAGGGCTGCAAAGTTTAAGAAGAGAACTCCCAGAACGACCACCAACTGAGAGCTCTTTGGTACTATTGTGGCAACGTGGGAAGATGCTGTCATTGACAACATTGATGAGGAATACGATCGACTGGTTCAGCACCTCCATGATTGTGCGAAGAATGTCAAGAGAGAGTCACAAAAAGACGCCTGTCTTTGAAAACTCTTGAGCTTATTCACCAACGTGGCTTGGTTCAAGCCTCAGGCAACTGCAAGCGAATGTCCGAGCTTGCAAAACAGTGCAGAGAAGTGATAAAGGAAGACCTCAAAGAGAGAATAGCAGCAGTGCTGGCAGATGCAGCAAAAGCCAGAAAAAGCATTCCCAACACCCGCCCGTCATTCGCCAACACAAGACCAAGATGCCTGCCCTTCGACGTCCTGAAGGATCTTTCACATCTTCCAGAAGGGCAATGGAGAAGATTATTCATGATTTCTACTCGTATCTATTTGATAGCCATGTCCACCTGCCCACATACCAAATTCCGCAGGATGACTATGTCGTTTCCAATGTTCTTCCTTCCGAAATCCGACATGCCATTTCACTGGTAAAGAAGCAAACAGCATGAGGCCCAGACAGGTCAGACCCGAACACCTGAAGAATCTGCCATCAGTACTCATTAATACACTGGCTCAGCTCTTCACACGCTACCTGTCTGAATGCAAGCTTCTGTCCCAATGGAAAACCAGCAGAACTGTACTACTGTACAAGAAGGGAGACATCCATGACATTGGCAACTATTGCTCAATCTGCCTATTGTCTGTCATCTATGAGCTGTTCACTCAAGTCATCCTGAATAGGATTGGCAGAACACTAGATGAAGAATAATCATGAGAGCAAGCCGGGTTCCAAAGAGGATTCAGCATGATCGACCATATCCACACAGTAACCAAGCTCATTGAGGTTTCTTGGGAGTTCAAGATGCCACTGTGTCTAATGTTCATTGATTTAAAGAAGGCCTTTGATTCTGTTGAGATGGAAGCAGTCATCAAAGCCCTAGCCAAGAAGGGCATTCAAACTCAATACATCAGGATTCTCCGTGAGCTGTATTACGGATTCACTACCAGAATCTCACCATTCTACAGGGAAGTGATCATTGATGACAAGAGAGGGGTTCGCAAATAAAGGGTATTGGGAGGTTCCTCTCAGGATGGGAAATGCGTGATGAGAGTAGACTATAGAGTGAACAAGATTGCCTCTCAATGTCTCTTTTGCAAACCACAGAACTCAAAAGGAGAAAGATAACAGAAGGAAATGTCCTGCCACAGAGGGATGGGTGGGATGGGTGGATGGGGGGAGAGAGGGATACTGGGACTGGTGGTGGTGGAGAATGGGCACTGGTGGAGAGATGGGTATTCAATCATTGTATAACTGAAACCCAAGCACAAAAATTTGTAAGTCTACAACTGTACCTCATGGTGTTTCACTAATAAAAATTTAAGAAAAAAAAAAGAGAGGGGTTCGGCAGGGTGATAACATTTCACCAGAACTCTTTAGTGCCACCCTCGAGAATGTCATGCGATGACTAGAATGGGAAGGAATGGGAGTAACGATAGACAGTCAGCAACTACACCACTTCCACTTTGCTGATGACATCATTCTAATAACACCAAACATTAGCCAAGCGGCACAAATGCTGGTCGACTTTGACCGTGAGTGTGGAAAGGTCGGACTCCAGCTGAATCTCACAAAGACAATATTTATGAGAAACAGTCTTGTTCCTGCCGTTTCATTTGCTCTCAATGGAAGGACCATCTCCGAATGCAACAGTTTTGTGTACCTAAGTCGAGAAGTCAACATGATGAATGACCTGGCACCTGAGTTACGCAGGAGGAAGAGAGCGGCTTGGAAAGCCTTCAAGACTGTTGAAGAAATGGCTAAGAGGATGAAGAACCTCCAGCTCCGGGAACATCTCTTCGATTCCACTGTTCTTTCTCCATTAACATATGCCTCAGAGACCTGGGCCCTATTAAAACAGAATGAGAAGTCTATTCGGGTCTCCCAAAGAGGAATCAAAAGAGCTATGCTTGGAGTAACCCGCTTCATTCAAATGAGAGAAAGAATCCAGAGCTCCGACCTCTGTCAACGATCAAGAATCAGGGATTCTGTCTCATTTGCCATGGTGTTGAAAATCAGATGGGCTGGACATATAATGAGATTTGGTGACGACCGTTGGACTGGAGTCGTTACCGACTGGATTCCACAGGACGTCAAAATATCGTGTGGCTGCCCACCTATTAGATGGTCAGACTTCTTCGTCAAGACCCTGAACGATCAGTTTGAGGCTCTTCGTGTTCCTAGAACGAGCAGTTGCCATTGGGCTACACTAGCATGTGACAGGGACGAATGGAGACATTACTGGTGCCCGCTCGAGTAAATCTATGAGTAGCGGGATGTCAAGTGATCAAGTGATCTGGAATCAACTGAGTTTACACAGTTATGGCAGTTGGAGGGACCGTGATGAATTGGCAAACCACTATGCTAACTGGGAGGTATTCATTTCTGATGAAAATATGAAAAGCCATACCACTTATTCTGGAATCTGCCACCATGCATTCTTTTCCCCTTTCATAAAAAATTGTTTAAGAAGTATTTTCCTTTCATGGTTATCTCAGAAAACATGCAAGGATAATAGCTATTACATTTACCAACCAGACATATCTTTTGCTGCATTTGCTTTATGCTTTTTTCCGTAAGAACATATACATTGATCCCAAAGAGCAGCAAGAGCTCTCTTCTTCCTCTCTTTCTTTACTTCCTTGTTCCCTTCCTTTTTTTTTTTTAGCCACATCTGACAGTGCTCAGGGCTTATTCCTTGTCCTGAACTCAAGGATCACCATTGATGGGGCTCGAAGGACCATATGGGGAGTCAGGGTTTGAACCCAGGTAGGCCGTATACAAGGCAAGCACTCTATTCGCCATACTATCACTCTAAACCCTGTGATCCTTATTTTTATGAATTTACAGATATGTTGACAATTAATCCATTTCTGCATATGATATTCTAAGATCATGAACAAGAGAACAAATGCATGATCATAACCTCTGATTAACAGACCCTAATTTAGTTCCTCCATATAACCCATATCCCAATTTTCCCAGTTATCCTCATCATATTTTTTTATCTCTTTTGATCTAGGACTCAGTCGAGGTCCATTCTCTCCTACTGTCCTGTCTCCTTTATCCCTCATCTGGAACTTTCTCTTCCCAATTGTAGCCTCTCATGATCTGAATGGGTTAAAGTACTCAGGTTACTTATTTGGAAGCGTGTTCCTCAAGCTGGATTTGACCAAAGGTTCCTCACAGAGAGTCAGGATCAAAAACACTTGGTGGAGGTCTGAGGTTTTTTATCCTGGTGGAGGGGAGGAACAGGAGAGATACTATAGCCAGTAGGGCACCTGCCTGGCACACAGCTAACCTGGGTTTGATCCCCAGCATACCAGATCCCTTTATAAGCACCATCAGAAGTAATTCCTGAATGCGGAGTAACTTCTGACCACTACTTATTGTGACTACAAAGCAAACAAACAAACAAACAAAAGAACACTGCAGAAGGGTGGTAGTGGGGGTGAGTATGTTTGGTGTTGGTGGTGAAAGATTGGTCTTATTTTTTACTTTGTTTTATTTTATTGGTTTTTGGGTCACACCCAGTGATGCACAGGCATTATTTCTGGCTCTATGTTTAGGTATTACTCCTGGCGGTACTTGGGGTACTGTATGGGATGCTGAGAATTGAACCTGGGTCAGTTGCATGCAAGGCAAGTACCCTATTCACTGTACTGTTGCTTTAGTTCTTTGTTTTATTTTTGAATGCCTGGTATCTTTTTTTTTAAAAAATTTATTTATTTATTGAATCACTGTGGGAAAAGTTACAAAGCTTTCAGGTTTAGGTCTCAGTCATGCAAATATCAAACACATTTCCCTTTACCAATACTTATTTTTTACCATGAAGAACCCCAATAAAACCCCACCCCCCACCCCTCCCAGTCCCTGTGAGGCAGATGAATTCTAGTTAACACTCTACCTGCTTTGATTAGATTCATTGTTTCAATAAAAGATTCACCACTATTATTTAGAGTTTACCCCCCCCCCCCCCCAAATCAGACATGCTGAAAAAGCATTGTGAAGTGATTTGCTTTCTACAGCTGGGTTCAAGAATGTTGGTTTTCGATTTCTGCTATTTTACTTATTAACCCTGAAAGTATTTCTACTGAAATTCAGATAATTAAGAAATTGGATTCTGTGCTCTGGAGTCGTGGCCGTGCCGGAGAGCCGCTAGCGGGGGGCAACTGGTGACCTCGGTAGGGCGTGAAGGACGGACCGGAACGCCCCCCTTCCCATGAGGTTTTAGTCGCCCCCACACCCCCGGCTCATATCTGCTGTCCACAAGGCTCCCATGCGGCCGCCATCTTTCTTTCCAGAGGGAGGAGGGCGGAAGGGAGCAACACCCTTTCCCCTCCGGGCAGACATGATGGCCTGGATTAACGCATAGTCTGTTCACTTTTCTGCTCCAAGCTGCTGGGTTCTGCATTAAGTCCTTGTGCTTCTGGGGCTGTGGCCGTGCTGGAGAGCTGCTCGTGGGGGGCAACTGGTGGCCTCGGTAGGGCGTGAAGGACGGACCAGAACGCCCCCCTTCCCATGAGGATTTAGTCACCCCCACACCCCCGGCTCATACCTGCTGTCCACAAGGCTCCCATGCGGCCGCCATCCTTCTTTCCAGAGAAGAGAGGGCGAATGGGGCAACACCCTTTCCCCTCCGGGCAGACATGATGAATGCCTGGTATCTTCACATGACAGGAAGTGCAGACAGTTTAAAAAGTTTATACCATTAGAATTGGAGAGTTGGTCCACAGAACTGAGCTTACCTAGGAGAGAGGGAGCAGGTGGTGGGAGGGATTTGGGGACATTGGTGGAGCGTACAGCCAGTCTGGTGTTGAAATGATGTAAGCATTAGAACTATCACTAATAGTTTATATCTATCTATATATCTATATCAATATCTATCTGCATCTATATGTGTTGAGGAGTCTTGCTCCTCTCCAGCAATCCAGTTTTCTTCAGAGGCAAACTGGGCTCCAGATTTCAGAGTTGATACCTAATGGAAACTCACACCCCCACCAAGTGAGTGGTTCAGGGACTGGTGTGTCTGGTCATGTCATTCACTCGCTCAGACTCCTCAGGTGGCCCTTGCAAGGGTCCCAGATCTGGTGCTCCTGCTTTAGGTTCCCTCTTGTTCCCCTCGTCTCACTTCTGCCCTCTATTTATTTATTTATTTATTTATTTTGGTTTCTAGGTCATACCCAGCAGTGCTCAGGGATGACTCCTGCTAGGTTTGGAGGACTATGTGGGGTGCCAGAGATCAAACCTGGGTATGCCCTGTGCAAGGCACCCACTCTACCCACTCTTCTATCGCTCTGACCCCTCTGCCTCTCTTTTAGCATCTCCACTTTACCATAGCTCTGGCCCACAGAGCTTCCTCTTTCTCTTTCTGAAACATTCTGACTCTCCCTTCCCCAGCCAGTGCTTCCTCATCCAGCAAGCCTCTCTCTTCTGCCAGGTCGTGCTCCTCAGACTCGGGGCAGGGTTACCTCTTCAGCGAAGGCCCTATCTAGACACCCTGTTCCCTTCTTTCCTCGGGAGGGAGGAGCTCACTCTAATTCTCGCTTCAGGCTTGGTGCCCAGCATCACCAGGATTTCTTTTTTTATTTTTTTATTAGTGAAACACCATGAGGTACAGTTGAAGACTCACAAATTTTTGTGCTTGGGTTTTCGTTGTACAATGATCGAGTACCCATCCCTCCACCAGTGCCCACTTTCTCCCACCAGTGATCCCAGTACCCTTCCCACCCCCCTTATCCCCCCACCCCACCCTGCCTCTGTGGCATGGCACTCTCTTTTGTTCTCTCTCTCCTTTTGGGTGCTGTGACCTGCAAAAGAGGCATCGAGTGGCAACATGTTCGGTCTAGAATCTAGTCTCAGCATGCTTCTCCCATCCTGGGGGGATCCTTCCAATACCCCCCATTTGGCATCACCAGGATTTCAACACGTATTTGTGGAAAGAGTGACTGCCTCTGTGAGTCCCTACTATCATGGCAGAGGTGCTGGGACAGGTGGGAGTTGGGGGAAACCCTGAACAGGAGCTAGAGAAGGTGCCTGGGGATGATTTAGCCACAACAGGTCTAAGCCAGATTCCAGGTAACCGTGCCAAAGCTTTCAGTAGAGGTCGGCTGTCAAGACATTCCCACGCCACCATGCCTGAGGCCGCCCCATGTTCTCACGAGGAACTAACATTTCTAAGACAATTAGACCAGGGATCAGACCAGGAACCAGAAACTCAAGCAGACAGGAGGGAGACCTGAGGTTCTGGGGACACAAGAGGCTCTGGGACTCGAGCACAGTTGATTGTTCTGGAAGATTAAAAAATATATTTAAAGATTCGGGAATCATGCTGGATCAGACCAGCCAAAAGCCATCAGAAAGGGTGGAAATCCACATCTTAGAGGAAGCCAAGGCAGAGCCCCAACAAAGTGAGTAAAAGTCTCCTCCAGTATCTGCAACCAGCTTCTACTGTGAAGAAAAGGTTCTAGGATGTAGAGAAGCATTATACTTTCAGCCCAAGATCAGAGGGAGAAAGAAAGGTGAAACCACAGCACCCAAAAGGAGAGAGAAAACAAAAGGGAATGCCCTGCCACAGGGGTAGGATGGGGTGGGGGGGTTGGGGGGTGGGAGGGATATTGGGAGCACTGGAGATGGAGAATGGGCACTGGTGGAGAGATAGGTACTCAAATATTGTATAACTGAAACCCAAGCAAAAAAAATTGTGAGTCTACAACTGTACCACACAGTGTTTCACTAATAAAAATAATTAAAAAAAAAAAAAGAAAAAGAAACTGGTTACCATAAAAAAAAAAGGTGATAGCCACACCCCTCACTCTCCCAGCCAGCTTCTCCGTGGGGTAGAGCAGGATGGCGGCTAACAAGCCTTTTGTGCATTGTATGACTCCAGAGGAAAAGTAAATTCGGGGAAAAATAGAAAAAAATCAAACAGGGTAACAGTGCTTGGAAGGGAGTTTGTTTTGTTTTAGGTGTTCCTGTGACTTTCAAGTTTTTTTTTTTTTACAATGAATTCTAATTGCTTTATACTTTTATCACTGTACTGTAGCACCACACTGTCTTCCCGTTGTTCATCGATTTGCTCCAGCCGGCCCAGTAACGTCTCCATTGTGAGACTTGTTGTTACTGTGTTTGGCATATCGAATATGTCACGGGGAGCTTGCCAGGCTTTGCTGTGCAGGCAAGATACTCTCAGTAGCTTGCCGGGCTCTCCTAGAGGGGCGGAGGAATTGAACCCAGCTCAGCTTCGAGCAAGGCAAACACCCTACTACTGTGGTATCGCTCCAGCCCTACTTTTTATCAAAAACAAACAAAGCTTTTTACGTCTGTGAACCTTCCTTGAGAATGCTGGTTCTATAACTTGATGACATGCTGAAATCACATAGGGAGCTTTGAAAAGTTACTTGTGCCTGGATCCAACCTGTGGAAATGTTGCATGGGCTGATTTGGTTCTGGGGTCCCTTAGGAATAGAGAGGAGAGCAGACAGTCGTAGAGAAGGTTTCAGAAACTCTGTATGTGTGTATCAAGCTGAACTGTGCACAGCAACAACTCAGACACATGAGAAAAGCCGCCTCTCCCAGCCTTGCTTGTCCATACTCACCCCAGCCCCTTTGCTCAGAAATGACTTCCTCAGGCAGTTCCTGTTTTTGCTTTTTCTCCACACTCGAAATCACAGACTCCGCCTCAGGTACATCTCAGATAACCCTTTCTCACTATGAGATAACACAGATGGGGGAGGGGGGGTTTCCATTCACCATACCTGAACTCTGGTTCCTCTCTGAGTGGCTGCCCTCTCTCTAATTCCCCATTTTGCTGTAGAAAGAGAATATCAACATGTTCTGCTTTTATCTTCCCTTCCACAGCCCACAAGTTAGAGTCCAACTTCACCCCTTCGCACTTTGTTGCATCTATGATGTCCTTTCAATTACATGTAAAGCTAGGTGTATGTTTATGATCTAGTTTATGCGGGCAAGCTCAGGCCTTCCACAAGCTCTGTAGTTAGTATATTGAACCTGGATTGGGGTCTTCATCTTGCCTGGCAATAGATTTACTGGCTTCTGTTTGGTCAGTAGCAGCCCTAGTAGAAGTGAGAGGAGAGGGTGACAAAGGAAAGACATCTCTTTATTCCCATGACTTCCTCCCACTAGGTGCTTTAGGTTGTTGCTGCAGTAGTGGGGGCTGTGGGGTTCTGGGGATGGGCCCTGGGACTCCCACATACAGAGCATGTTCTCCATCACTTGCGCCACATCCCCTAGCCCAGAAGAGCTTGGACTTGCTAGTCTCTCGCAGTCTCTGTAACCACTCTGGCTCCTGGGACTTGCAATGCTAGGCTGATCGTTGATTCAGTTGCTCCCAGTCTCAGCTCGCTGGGATGTCCCAAGCAATTCCGCCAGGTTTCACTCACACCTTTGTGAATAGACCATTTGTTAAGTCACCTTGAGTGATCCTGAGCCCTCAGTGGATTTTTGTATGTTGGGATTGGATGGTTGATAAGTTTCCTAAGACACAAACTCATCAGAGATGGAGGCTGTGTGCAGAGGCTTTTGCAGGGTGATTTTTAAGCAAAGGGAACATTGTGATGTTGTCTCCAGCCTGTGGGAGATCTAAGCTGTGATAGCCTTTCACACTACCCCCCAAGCAGGGCTTTAACCACATCACAAAAACCAGGTTGTGGGAAGGGAGTGTAACCTCAGGCAAAGTGAATTTCTTTAGGGGAGGGCAAATTTCAGGAAGGGCCCACTGGCAGAAGGTCCCCTTCCCAGCTCTTAGACAATTAGTGCCTTGGGGTTTAAATAATTTGTTGGGGTTAGGGGAAAGGCCAAAACATGGAATCCACTATAGATATGAGCATGGCTAGCCTTCTAGACTGCATTCCTACATTCCCATTCCTAGAAGTGTGTGGCATATTATAAGTGCTCAGTTAATGTTTCTTGAATGAATGAAGTAATGCTTCTTTAATATTAACATTTATAACCCCAGAACATGTATGTATCACTGTTCTTGTCTTAAAAATGCTTTTGAAGATCAAGAGAGATAGATCAGGGGGCCGAAGTGATAGCACAGTGGGTAGGATCAAACCCGGGTTTGATTCCCAGCATTTCATAGAGTCCCCCCTTCCCTGCCAAGAGTAAACTCTGAGTGCAGAGCCAGGACTAAGTCCTAAGCACTTCTGGGTGTGACTCCAAAGCCAAACCAACAAATAAGGTATATAAACAGGCTGCAGCACATGCTTTGCAAGCGGCAGGACCAGTACTGCATGCTTCCCTCCCTCCCCCGGCCTCCAGCAAGGCCAGGACCAATCTCAGCGCTGAGCTAGAGTAGCCCCTGAACACTGCTGGGCTGGCCCAGTTTACTTTGAAGTACTTACATGGAAAAGTAGATATAAAACAATGGAAATCATTCAGATTTCCTAATTGTTAAAATTTATAGCATCCTCTCTGTCACACTTATGTAGTACGTATCACATACAATAAGATATACACTTATCCTCAAGTATACCAGTTTGCTTTACTAAACATAAGAGCATATTCTAATATACCCTCAGTGTGATTCACTGAATTAAAAAGACAATGTTGACTCAGTCCTTTTCTTGCATGCAACTGACCTGGGTCCAATCCCCAGCACCCTATATGGTCCCCTGAGCTTGCCAGGAGGGCTCCCTTAGTGCAGAAATAAAGAAACAATAAGCCCTGAGTACAGCCAAACGTTCCTAAAAAGAAAACAAAAAAAAAATAAAATTGACTCAAAATTTTAACTTTTTTTTTTTTGCGGGGTGTTGTTTGGGGGGTCGTACCCAGTGATGCTCAGGGCTTACTCCTGACCATGTGTTCAGGGATCACTGCTGGCAGGGTTCAGGGGACCATATAGGATGGCAGGGCTTGAACTCGGGTGAGCAGAGCAAGTGCCCTGTGTGCTGTCCTATTGCTCTGGCCCTCAAAACTTTAATGTAATGCACGATCCACATATATCATTCCCTCCTGCTCCTCTAACGTCCTTGTGGTGGCTCCTTGGCCCTCACAGTGGTTCTATCTTAGATCAACTGCATTCGGGTTGTCGCATTTCCTTAGTCTCCCTTCTGATCTTGGAATTTTGGAGGATCAAAGGCCAATTGCTTGGGGCCCTGGTTATAACTTTTGTCAGGAGCAAAATACTGTACCTCAGGCTTCCTCTCCAGAACCATCAAGTTCAAAGTTCTTAGTGCCTCATCCTACAGGGTGGAGCTGCCCTACCCAGGTTCTATGTTCTTGGGTCAAGGTTTAGAGTTAAATGACCCACTAGAGGGGCCGGAGAGATAGTACAGTGGATAAGGCACTTGCCTTGCACAGGGTCAATCTAGGTTCAATCCCCGGCACCTTCTATGGTCCCCTGGACCTTGCCAAAAGGAATCCTTGAGTCCAGAGCCAGGAGTAAGTCTTTAGCACCTCCGGGTGTGGCTCATCCCCACTCCACCCCCATATCTCCTGGTCACACACACAAAATGTAATAAATAAATGACTTCCTGGAGGTCACACACACAGTAACTGACTAGCTGGGAGGTAATTCCGGTAGCTTTAGCTGCAGTTCAGAGTATCTGCCATCATAACTGATAAAATAAGGGAAGGGACAAGGACAATTTTATACATAGATTTCCCCCTCCACCTTGCAGGGCCTTCTTTGATATGCCAGCCCTTTTCCTGTTCATTGGACTAAGAGGTGAAGAGCCAACCAGAAGATGCTGGAAGCTGGACAGTAAAGTGACCTTTTGTTTGCACCCAGTGGTGCTCACAGTGCTCAGAGGACCCAGTGGTGGCAGGGTGGTGGGGGGAGGAGCTGGGGTAATAGAAATGTCTTCTACAGGACTCAAGGCAGGCACTTAGCGCCTTGCACTCGCTCTGGCATTCCACACTGACTATCAAAAATAAAAAAATTTTGCAGTAGTTCTCAAAGGAGCTTCTTTAGAAGAGGGTGAGAGAGAGGAGCAGAGAGAAAGAGGGAGTTAAATATGAGGCAAAAAGTGAGGGTTTGTAATGGAACAGGGTTGAATACACTGACATCTCCCCTCAATCATATGATCATCTAATCTTTGATAAAGGTGCAAGTAATGTGAAGTGGAGTAAGGAAAGCCTCTTTAACAAATTGTGCTGGCATCACTGGACGGCTACATGCAAAAAAATGGGCTCAGAACTCTGCCTAACACCGTGTACAAAAGTAAGATCAAAATGGATTAAAGACCTCAACATCAGACCAGAAACCATAAGGTACATTGAAGACAAAGTTGGCAAAACCCTCCATGACATTGAAGCTAATGGTATCTTCAAAGATGCCACGCCACTGGCCGAGCAAGTGAAAACAGAGATAGATAAATGGGACTATCTTAAACTAAGAAGCTTCTGCACCTCCAAAGAAACAGTGACCAAAATACAAAGACAGTCTACAGAATGGGAAAGGATATTCGCCGAATACACATCTGACAAGGGGTTGATATCCAGGATATACAAAATACTGGTTAAACTCCACAAGAAGAAAACATCCAACCCCATCCAAAAATGGGGCAATGAAATGAACAGAAACTTTCTCAAAGAAGAAATCCGAATGGCAAAAAAGCACATGAGAAAATGCTCTACATCATTAATCATCAGGGAGATGCAGATCAAAACCACAATGAGATACCATCTCACACCCCAGAGACTGGCCCACATTCAAAAGCACAAAAACAACCGATGCTGGCGCGGATGTGGCGAGAAAGGGACACTCCTTCACTGTTGGTGGGAATGTCGACTGGTTCAGCCCTTCTGGAAAACAGTATGGACGATTCTCAAAAATTAGAAATTGAGTTCCCATTTGACCCAGCAATACCACTCCTGGGAATATATCCCAGAGAGGCAAAAATGTATAGTCGAAGTGACATCTGCACTTGTTTGTTCATTGCAGTACTCTTTACAATAGCCAGAAACTGGAAGAAACCTGAATGCCCAAGAACAGATGACTGGTTAAAGAAACTTTGGTACATCTACACAATGGAGTACTATGTAGCTGTTAGAAAAGATGAAGTCATGAAATTTACATACTAGTGGTACAACATGGAAAGTATCATGCTAAGCGAAATGAGTCAGAAAGAGAGGGATAGACATAGAAAGATTGCATTCATCTGGGGGATATAAAGTAACAAAATATGAGATTAATACCCAAGAATAGCTGAGATCAGCACCAGGAGGATTACTCTATAACTTAGAGGCCAGCCGGGTATCCTAGAGGAAAGGGCAGTTCAGATAGAGAAGGGAGCACCAAATAAAGGATGTTTGGAGGATCCTCCCAGGAGGGGAGATGCATGTCGAAAGTAGACTATGGACTGAACATGTTTGCCACACAATGCCTCTTTTGCAGACCACAACACCCAAAAGGAGAGAGAGAACACAGGGGATTGCCCTGCCACAGAGGCAGGGGGGGATGGGGGGATGGGGGTGGGGGGATATTATCCATGGTGGTGGAAAATGGGCACTGGTTGGAGGGATGGGTATCTGATCATTGTATAATCGAAACCCAAGCACAAAAAATTGTAAATCTACAACTGTACCTCATGGTGTTTTACTAATAAAAAAAATAAAATAAAAAGTGAGGGTTTGAGAGTGAGAGAGGAAAGGCTGACAGAGTGCCTGATCTGCGGTGTGGGACTTGGGAGAGAAAGATGGGTGAGAGGATTTTAATGTTTGTTTGTTTTTTGGGGGGCACATCTGGCTATGATCAGAGCTTACTCCTGGCCCTGTGCTCAGGGATCACTCCTGGTGGGGCTTCCCCATATGTGGCGCGCGCGCGCGCACACACACACACACACACACACACACACACACCTTTCTCCTCTCTATTCTGCATTTACCTCTTCAAAAGACTGGAGGAAATGTCAGGGAGATATCTTCGAGTGCCTGACCTCAGTTAGAGCCCAGGCACCACTCCCAGACCATTTGCTGGGATGGTGCGGGCATCCTATATCCTACAGCAGGGTCTGAGTAACTGCATCCAAGCCTGCTTTGGCATAGTATCACCTGGAGTGACTCCAGCACTGTGTGCTCCCCCCACCCCCAATGGACTTTGGAAGACAAAGTTTCTGTTTCCTTTGCATTCAGCTCTGTGTTGGGGAAGGCGCTATGCTTCTGTTCCATATGAAAGGAGGTGCTGTTCATTTCCCTCGACTCTAAAACCTGCTTGGAGGCGGCAAGCACAGATGAAACAGGTGGTCTGAAGGGGGTTTCAAGTGAGCTTCCCAGGCTCGAGGCATCAGGATTGCTGGCTGGAGATCTCCCGGGGGCAGCAGGCAGGGCATTCCGTGGTGAGAGCCTGGTAGGTAGAGCCACATCAGACATCACATGGAGCCATGCCCAGCTCAACCGCCTGGTAAAGTCCTCTCTGGGTCTCAGTCTCTCCCCATGCACAGGGGAGCCAAAGCAACAGACAGACAGGATGTGTCTGAGGACTAAAGCCCTACCAGCACCAGAGCAAGGCACAGGTAGAAGGGGCACAGGCACTGGGTTTGGCTGCACGCTGGGGCTGAGCGGGTGGAATATGATTGACAGTCATGTCGGGCTCAGAGCACAGTCTGGGCTTTCCCTGAGCTGGAGCCATGAAGACCAGGTAGCACCTGAGCAGTTGGAGGGGCAGTCAAGGATTATGGGTCTCAAGAAGGAAGGCATGGAGGGGAGGTGGGGTGGGGAGGGAGAATGGGAGGAGGTTTGGAGAAGGCCCTTTTCCCCAAATTCTCCCAGCTGAGTATTTGCTGGAGAGCTCCCCAGATTTTGTCTGAAAAATGGAATTGTTTTTCAAGAATTCGCAAGTGTTGCAAGAAGGTGGAGACAAGGGAGTTCTGATAGGAATATTGGTTCAGCCTGTCTGCTCAAGGGCATGGAGATTCCTTAAAAAATGAAAGTGAAAATTCCATGTGATCCAGCACTGTGTTTATCTGCCATACTACTGTGCCATAAAAAAGAGATGGCTCATGCCCAGTGGAGTGAAATAGCTGGAGGTTGCAGTGATTATACCAAGTGAAATAAGTGATGAAGTGAAAGACAATTAGTGGGTCATTATCGATAGAATGTGGCTAATTAGAGCAGGCAATTGGTAAACAGCAGCAACAACAAAACTAACTCCTAGGCTTTTGGGAACCTAAGGTGGGAAAGGTGAAAGGAAGCAGAGCGGTCTTTCTGGTGGTGGGATGGCACTGTGAGTTTTGGTGGTGGGTTGGTGAGCATTATATACATGTAGAGGTAGGAGGCTAATTCCCTGGCATGCCATAGTATTATAAACCAAGATTGATAAAAAAAAAATTAAAACATAATACCCCAAACAAACTCATTGTCAGCATTTCACAATTATCTGGGAAAAAGAAATTCTTGGAGAAAGCTATCACATCCTCTCAGGCTTGAGCCTCTTCCCTATCTCCCACACAGGAGTCTGTCTGTGCCCATGGCTCTGCCTTTCCGGCTCTTTTCTACACGTTCCCACCTTTGGTCTTCTGTGACAGGGTCCCAGCTACCGGCTCACCCTGCTCTCTCCTGTCTGATGAATAAATACTAGCTCTGCAGCACAGCTTCCAAGTTCCTCCATGTTTGGGGACTGCCCTGCCTTTCCCAGTCACCACATTGACCGTTCTTACCCACGCCTCTCACCTCTCACTGTTCTTTGCTCCCATCCCTGGGCCTATTCCCAAGCGGTTTTTCCTGCCGGGAATGTCTACTTTCACTTCTCTCTACTCCTTTTCCAAAACTCATTCCAAAAGCCATTCTCATTGGGAGGTATCACCCCCTCATTTCCCCTCTAACAAGACAGGGCCTATCTTACAAACTTATTCTTGGCGTTGACTATACCCTGTCTGGTTTCCATTCTTTGGAAACTATCAAGGGTGCTGGCACCATGGTGCACGAAATTGCAGGAGTTGCTTGAGTGCCTCTCTTTCGAATGCTGACTTTGGTAAAATCATATTGGCAGTTTGAAAGTCACTGGACAAATTACCAAATACTGTAGTGAACTCCCATAGACAGCCTGCTTCCCCGCTCACAACTCACACCAGCTGTCTTGCTCCCTTCAGCGGACTGTGAGCTTCATGGAGGAAGGCGAGTACATTGATCTTCCCATCAACACCTCTAGAGCACATGACATGCACGGCACTCATTAGGAACTCCAAATTTTTTGAAAGGATTGACTCACTTAAATCAAGAGTTTGTGGACTAGGATGTGGGGTGAGTAAGGTACTGGGGTCAGGACAGGGTAAAGAATAGTAGGAACAACACTGAATAGTAAAGTACACAAGGCAACATTTTTATTCTTCAAGATACCATAGACCGAAATGGTTCTTACGTCTTGTGGCTTTCTGTTTTTTTTTTTTTCTTACTTTCTTGGAAAATTATACTAGATAGAACTTTTCTGCTCTGTACTAGGTTAAAGATGATCTTTCTAGCGAGGAATTCTTTTCCCCTTTTCTTTGAATTTATGCGATGCTCTATGGCCACTCGACCAATAGAAAATGCAGAAAGTTGCTGCTTTACCAGTTTTCAGGTCCAGGCCTTAAGCATATGGAAACTTGTACTTCATATCTTGGGAAAATTTGGTCTGGGCTTCCTCATCTGCTGCAGAAGAAGCTGTGCCACTTTGCACCAGCATGCTCAGAAGGCAGATGTGAGCAGTCTGATGGATAGTTCTAACCAAGACTAGTATTCTTCACCAGTGCAATAGATGTCAGCAAGACACCTCCAAATCACCCTTCGAGGGGTCAGAGAGGTATTACAGCAGGTAGGGTGTTTTCCTTGCCCATGGCTGACCTAGATTTGACCCCCAGAACCCCATGTGATGTCTACAGCCCTCCACAAGTTTTTCCTGAGTACAGACCAAGAGCAACCCCAGAGAACCACTGGGTGTGGCCCCCAAAACAAACAGCAAAGTAAAACTAAAATCCAAACCAAATCACCTTTCTACCAACTGGACATTGAGTGGCAACCATTGATAGTATGATGGAAAAAAAGACTCACCCAGCCTAGTCTTGCCTGAAATCCTAATCCATAAATCATAAATCAAAGGGTAGTGGAAGGACCATTGTTTGGGCTCATTAGAGTCATTTGATATTATAACTTAGTTTTTAACTTAGTATGTAGCACTAATATACTATGTTTCAGGAATCATTTCACTTGCGATGTCCCAGTCAGTCTTTATATCACAAATTTGTTCCAGACTTTCTCCAGATGAGCCACTGAGATGTACAGAGATGAGGAAACTATCCCAAGGTAGGCTAGCATTCCCCTAGACCCCTGCCAAGAGTCCTGCCCGGGATCCTGTGCTGTTCAGGGTTTGTTGCGGCTCTTGTCTGGCTCTTCCCCTCAACACGGGGTGAAGAGCAGGAGCTGGAGGACATGCTTCGCCTGTACCTGTGAGACCCTTCTGGATCCATGACACTGAGATCTGGTCCCCAGACAGCTCGGAGCTCCTGGCTGGGTCTATGGGGGTCTCCTCCATGTGTCTCTAAAGCTCATCTCCAACAGCGCAGCACAGAGCAGGCTATGGAGCAGTTCTTTGCCAAAGCGTGAGTAGAAAACAGACTTCAGGCTTGGCGTCCACCTTAAGTTTCGGTGGTTTGAGATGTGGTGGTGAGGGTGTAGTCAGGGGTTGAGGGGTTGGGCCTTGGCCTGGCTCAGCTCTCCCTACATTGCTACATTCAAGTAAGTCTCTGTGGAGAATGTGAAGTTGAAACCTGGACTCCCGGGTCTTGGCAGGAGCCTGGAACATTGATCAAATGACTCATTGCTTGATTGATACTATGTAAATATCAGACATGCATGTGCGGGCTTTCCCGTGGCCCGTGAGCAGGCCTGCATGTGACTGTGCAGGAGGCATTGTCTCCCTGGGGGCACAGGCCTGCATGGGACCAGCTCTGGGGCAAGCAGATCCCAGAACATGGCAGTCTTCTCCTGGCATATTCTGTTTTCCAATCACAGGGCTAGGTAGAGCCAGGACAGTTATGTAGCTCATCACTCATCGAAGGGTGGAGGTAGCAGATGAACCCACCAAGACAAATACGTTTTAGAAGTGCTAGACCTTTATTTTTTTATATTTTATATAATCAGTTATTTTTAAATATTTCTTATATTTTAACAGCTCTAAGTAATCGCTAAAAAATTCTCACTTCACCCCACATTTTCATTCATTATAGTTTTATTTTATTTTATTAAATCACCATGAGATAGCGTTACAAAGCCTTCATGCTTGAGATTCAGCCATACAATTATCAAACACCCATCCCTCCACCTGTGCACATTTTACACCACAAATGTCCCCAGTATCCACCCCCCCCCCCCCCATCCCAGTCCTCACCATACAGACAATTTCTCCAATACTCCCTCTCTACTTTTGGGCATTATGTTTGCTCAAATTTTCCAACCACCATTCAAGCCTACCTGCCAGGGGCAGACGCTAGATAATGTAGTTTCCATTTTGAATATCACGAGAGCTCATGCAGCCACAAAAGCAGCTGGGCACTTCTGGGATTCAGATTGTAAATGGTTGGGTGCCAGAGACATCTCTGTAGGGCACTAATTCATTTTGGGATTCAAGTGGGAGTCTCTGGGGCAGGACTGTTGGTTCGCTAAGATGGTGCCTGGAGGAGGCAAATTGTGGGTATGACAGCCCGTCTGCTGGACAGGTGGGGACCTGGGGAGGGGCACCCCTGGCCCTCTGCCACCATGTGGCCTGGAGATTTAGTCCTGGCACCCGCATACCTGGGCCTTGCTTGTGGAAGCTCTTGGTTGCCAGGATTCCATCGGAAGTAAGCAGGAAGACTGCACCTGCTCCATCTGGGGTGCCCTGATGAAATTGGCTCGGTATGGGGCCCGGAGAGATCTCCAATGCTATGGTGTCTTCTGGGATTCCCTGCTGTGTCTCTGCTGGACCATTCTTAAACACATTTCTAGTTTGGGGCCAAGTGGTAGCAGAGTCAGGCAAAGTGCTAGAGTGTTGGGTTAACGGAATCCAGTTTCTTGGGGGACAGAATATTCTAGAAGGGAAAGCATGAGCCTTGACAGATCCACCCAGGTCTGAAATAGAAATTAAGGATGAGGGTGAGACGAGTGGCCAGTAGGGCACTTCAGGAAGGAGGGTAGAGGGGCCCACCCCGTCTGTTATCTCATCCCGGTCTCCTCCAAACTGAGAGTGCACCCCACATGTCAGCTGCAGGGGCAGCCCCACACTTAGGTGTCTTGTGTCTCTTGTGGACTGAGGAACCAACACTGTGTTGATGGCCATGGCACAGGCCACCGGTGCTGGCAGGGCTGGTACAGGCTGCAGGGCATGTGTGCCTGAGCCAGTGGAAAATGGAAAGGACAGTTAGGCAAGAAAGAACGAAAGCAGCACATTTAGGTGACCATAGGCAGGATTGAAAGAAAGAATGAAAAACCAGAGACTGAATGTGAGAAACTATTTGCAAAATCAGGTTTCATTTGGGAGAGCAGTTAGGGAAAGGGGTATGCACTGGAACTCAAGTTTTTTCAAGCTCTTTGGGAGCTGCATGGCAGTGAGTCTCGTCCTCACAGTCTCTTCCCTCTGGCTAGAGTCTATTTGCTGAGATGGACTTGAGATCATTCTTCTCTCTTAGCAGGAAACTCTGAGTTTGGCACTGCAGGTAAAGCATGTCTGGGAGAGAAGGAATGTGTGCTATGCAGTTCCCCAGGCACTGGCCCGAAGGGAGGCCCAGGATAGAGCCTGTAGCTCATATATTTGTTTGCTGAGCAACCTCCTTGGAGAGTGGGAATAGGGCAGCTCAGAATATTGCTCTCTCCAGGGAGGGCACATCCCCTGGGCGCTGTACTACTTGCTGTTCTACCTCTCCAGCCCTTCCTTTTAGGGTTGTACTTTTTTGTTGTTGATGGTGTTTTGAGGCCATGCCCGGTGGTTCTCAGGGCTTACTCCTAACTCTGTGCTCAGGGGCCACCGTTGGCAGTGTTTGGAAGACCATATGCAATGCCAGGAACAGAACTGGGATTGGACGTATGCAGGGCGAGTGCCTTAATCCCTGTTCTATCTCTCCAACCTGCCTTTTCTAGCCTATCAATAGTACAGAACCATTTAAAGCAAGAATTCTTTAAAATGTTTATTCTTTTTTTTTTTTGTAAGAATAAATACCTCTTCTCATAGATTACTTTTTAGGAGCTAACAGCCAGTGGGCAAACTTGATTTTCAACGTCCATGATGGTTGCTTGCAAGCCCGAGATATCATCTACCCAGTGCTAAGTCTTCTCCCGGAATATTCCTCCCATTTTCCAATCACTGGCTGGCATTCTTGCACATTTTTCCTTTTTAAAAGGGAGTGTGTGATGCAGAAACAAGAGGGTGCTTCTGCAAAGAGCCACCAGGATCCCTTACTGTCTCAGGCTGTCCTCTGGAGTTACCCTCAGGTATAGGAACAGTGCCATCCTTTGAGGGCCTGATTGATACTTGCATGTGGCTCACCTGGGTTTGATCGCTGACGCCGTATCTTGTACCATCTGCCTAGAGCCTCCTCAGTATTGACCCCTGAATACACGGCCAGGAGTAAGCCCTGAGCACCACCAGGTGTGGCCTCTAAACAATAACAAACAAAAGAATGGTGCCATTCACTGGAACCTTCGGCAGTGGTGGCCAGGCTTGGTGTCTGGGGCCCCAGGGTGGAGGGCATGCCGGCAGAGGCAAAGAGGGTGCTCTCCCATGAGGCTGGAGGCCAGAAGAAAGCACTGGATGGCTTCTCCCTCACTCCTGTTTCTCCAAGGCCAGTCAGTATGTCCCACCGGTAGCCCAACTTCACCTGTGATCATGGCCTTGCCTTTGATCAGGGGAGTGAGTCAGAGGAACTTGCAACTCAGAGGTCACTGGTCTCAGGAGCTTTCACGAAAGCCCATGGGTGGAGTTTTCTTTGTTCTGCAGGAGACCCTGCTGAAGGTAACACTATTTACCCCCCATTTGGGGAAAAATCCTAGTATGGTTAGGATTTTTTAGTTTTATTTTGGTCAGGAGGGCACACCAGATGGTGTGGAGGGTCTTGCTCCTGGTTCTGAGCTCAAGGATCACTTTTGGTGGGGCTTAGGGGGAAATGTATGATGTGAGGATCAAACCTGTGTCTGCCAGGCAAGGCAAGTGGCCCATGCACTGTACTGTCACCCCTGCCATGGGATTAAGATTTGCACCTAGATTAGGGGAGAGCCATTACACTCAGGCACTTGGAGTCACATTCTTTTTTTTTTTCCTGGAAGGAGGTGATGGTGTCTTGAACTTTCTCCCACATTCAGTATTCTGTAGTGACTGTGATATTCCAGGGGAGAGTCTGGTCTGGCAGACACTAGAGCCGAGATGGTCAGATTGGGGGACTCAGGACATGGGGTGGTCTCTCTGCTTGAACCCCCACCTCAATGAGCCTGATGTTAAAAACAACCAAGACTGTCAAGAACCGTGGTTTTGCAAAGGGATTGCAAATGTTTTCCACTTTCTTCTTTCTTTTTCCTGCACCTTCAGCAGTGGAATCAATATAAAAAATGACTAGGGTTGGTCAATGGAGGAATTTGTCCCCAGAGATATTTTTAAAGTCCCTTTATTATTAAAAAGAAAGAAGAGTAAGTCCAAAGTAAAAAACAACAGCAACGCTCAATAATAAAATTTGTACATGTTCCTTTTGGAAAACTTAGAAAATGGACATATACTAAGAATAAGAAGTGTGTTGTTACTCTTGTGTTCAAGGAGTCTTTACTAAGCATGTGTTTTAGTCTTTCAGGTTGTTTTTTTTTTTCATACATGATTTTTCTTTGGCTTGCTGTAGTCAGGGTCGGGTGGGGTGTGGAGTGTATGTGGGGGAGTTACTGATTACAAAGTGAGTGTTTGAGACTTCCTGGGTCAAAGGAATACTTTAGAATACTGCTTTTCCCACCTTTGGAGGTACAAGATTGGTTTCCCCCTTATTCTTTTTTGCTGTTGTGATGACTGGGGGTGAGTCACACTTTTGTTGTGGTACTTGCACACCCTTGGTTGTGGAGTGCTAAACCTCTCAGTGCTGCTGGGTTTCTCCTTGCATATGAGGTGCTGCTGGGGATGGAACTCTTGGCCTCAAGCCTGCACAGCGGATACTGATGTGCTACTCCTAAACCACACCTAGAAGGATATAAGAATCAGGGGGTTTTGTTTGTTTGTTTGAACAGTGCCAAGGAGCGAACCCAGGGTCTCACATGTCCAAAACAAGCACTCTCCTGCATCTAGTCCTGCAAAGGGCCATTTGTCATTGTTGCTTGGGGAGGTTATCAGCAGCCTTTGTTCTGTGCTCAGGGGTCACTTCTGGTGGTGCTCAGGGTCCATATACACAGTGCTGGGCATTTACCAGGTCAGTTACGTGCAAGGCAAAACATCGTGACCCCTGCACTGTCCCTTAGGCTCCCCACATGACCAGGTTTTCTCTCTTTTTTGTTAATGGATTTTGGATCACACCTGACTATGTTCAGGGGATCATTGCAGTGCTAGGATTGAACCCAGGTCAGCTGCAAGCAATCTCTTGCCCCAAGGACCTATCTATGAACTTTCTAAACCATTTCTGAACACACATGGTGTCCCATGACCAGGAACGAGCACGTATCAGAGGCCCCTTCCTCTTCTGTTCACTTCCATGCACCCAGTCTATACAAAATCCTCCACCTGGTATATTTGGCTGCCATAGCAACGGCAAATTTCTCGGAAGCATCTAAGCCCTCAGTGTCTACACTTATTTCTTCATAGAACCTCTGACCTAGACCTTCAGGACCTGCAAACTACAGCCTAGGCCCAGTCTTTCCCCATCTTCCCCTGTTGTGCATGGTTTTACTCATTTAACTCATTTTAAGTGACTTGGGGAGAGGGTAAGATTCTCAAGAAGAAAACTGTCCATTGATATGTAAAAATTCTATAAAATTCCAAATTCAGGGCCTATCCATGAAGCTGACTGAAACAACCGTGTCTGCCCATGGAGGTCTCACCTGTGGCTAACCTCTAGCAGGGCCCCCGAAGAACTGTGCACTTTTTAGTAGAGACCAGCGAGCACATGAGCCCAGAGGGAGTCACTGTCTGGCTTTTGACAGCAAAGGTTGGGCAACTTCCACTCTAGAGCAACTATTCTTAAGTTTGTCGCCTTGCAGATTCACTGGAGAATTTTTCTCTTCTATCTCTCTCTCTTTTCCACACCCAATGGTACTGCAGGGTTGGGAGTTCAGGAGGAATTACTGCTGGCTTGTTGCTCACAGGTATCCTGGGAACCATGCGGTGCCAGGGGAGCTTGGACCCGGTCTCCTGTGTGCAAAGCACATGCTCAGCCCTTCGAGGAAGTTCCTCTCTGGGGAACTCCTTCTTCCTCATCCTTATCAGCTGCCTTGGAAAACTCCATGCAGACCTAGCTGGTGGGTTGCCCTAGCTCTAGGGCTTCGATCTCCGTAGGATGGGTTCTGCAACTCCCCCTTGCTTTGGTTTTTGATCTTGTTTATGGACCATACGCAGCAGTACTCAGGGCTTACTCCTGGCTCTGTGCACAGGGATTACTCCTGGCAGTACTCAAGGGAATGTGGTGCCTGGGATCAAATCCAGTGCAAGGCAAATGCCCTACTCACTGTACTATCTCCCTGGGCCTGGGACTCTCCTTGATGGAAAGTGTTTCTCACCTCCAACCTCTCTGCCCTGCAATTCTGATGACCAGTGGTTCCAGAAGAATTTATCAGCAAATTCCAGGAGATGGGTTCCCCTGAGCCCGCTGGCAGAGTGCCTAGATCAAATCTGTTGTTCTGCTCAGAGCTTTTCCTGGGACTAAAACTGTGTCCCACGCAGCCACATTCCTTTTGGGTTGGATCTGGCCCCTCATAGGCACACGGCTCAGCATGTCCTGCCTGCCCCCTCCTGCTTGAGCTCGGCCCTTTGCACCTTGGTTCTTGGCCTCTTCCTCCTCATGCCTTATCAGCAGCCTTTTATGTGACCCCCAAGCTGGAATCCATTGGACTCTGCTCAGTCTCCAGTATCTAGAATGTGTGGCTAACTTCAGGAGGCTGGGGGGAGCCCTGCTTTCCTTCTTTGGGTACGTGATTCTCCTGTCCTTGTTGTTTCTGGTGCGAGAACCAGAGGTCTGAGTCAGTTCTCAGCTCTTGCCCTCAACTCACTCCCATGTTCAAGTCTCGGTCATACAATGATCAAACACCTTTTCCTTTGCCAGTACTTATGTACTTATTTTTCACCACCAAGAACCCCAATATACCCCCCTACACCCTTTCCAATGCCTGTGAGGCAGATGATTTCTACTTAACTCTCGACTTTGATTACTTTCATTATTTCAACAAAAGATGCATCATTATTGTTGAGAGTTTCCGCCCAACAATCAGAACTGCTGAAAAGGCTCTTCTGGCTGCTCTTGCATCTCAGCTTTGCCCTCTGACCCTTTCCTTTCTTTTTACACTCTGTCCTTCCCTCTTTCCAGTGACAATTCTATGTCTTCTTACTTCCTGATGGTCATTTCCTCTGGTCTTGAATTTTCACTCAGAACCACTGATACTGGGAGGGGGAAATAAAACAGAGGTTAAGCCTCTTGCCTTGCGTGTAGTCAACCCTGGTTTGGGGATTCCATAAGCACTACCAGGGTGACCCTTGAGCACAGAGCCTTGAACACTGCCAGTGGGGCTCCCAAACAAAAGACAGGTTGAACTGTTACTACTGTACTCAGAGATAGTCCCCCAGCTCTCCACCCCACCACTTTCCAGATTAGTTAATTTAGATCAGCTCCTTGGTTAACAGTGGCTCAGGCCTTTGGGCTAGACAAGTAGGTCAAAGCCTTCTCCAGGATATGTATTCAAGTCCTGTCCTCAGGGACTTCACAGTATCTGGGCAAGTCAGACAAATTGTAGTCATTCCAACAGTGCCTAAGTGTGCCTTGTGGGCAGGACAGTGAGATACTTAATATGGTCACGGTATGGAAACAGTCAGGGAGTCCCACAGATGTAGCTGGAACTGAGTGAGGTTCATGGCGGAGATTGTCTCCAGAAAAAAGGAATGGTGTGTGCTCCTGACATGTGACTAGGAAAAGCTCCTAGAAGTGTCTTAAGACGAGAAGGTGGCCATGATCAGATTTATACTCTAAAAAACTCAACTTGGGCTAGGGACAATGAAGCTGAGAGGGCTAGTCTAAAGGCTGGGAAGTGGCCTGGAGCAATAGCACAGCAGATAGGGCATTTTCCTTGCACGGAGACAATTTTCAGCATCCCATATGGTCCCCTGAGCACCACCAGGAGTAATTCATGAGTGCATGAGCTAGGAGTAACCTCTGTGTATCGTTGGGTATGACCCCAAAATAAATAAAATAAAATAAAATAAAATAAAATAAAATAAAGGGTGGGAAGTCAAACTAAGCCAGAGGAGTGAGAAAGGAATTAGCACAGAGGCAGACGGGTTGGGGACTGTAAGTTTTGGGGGGATAGTTAGGATTTAGGGACTGGATGGTGAGGCAGGAGGAAAAGGGAGGGATGAAGATACTCAGGTTTTCTAGCATGGCTCTTTGAATGGTTGATGTAGAAGTTATTTATGCAATGATGCTATGTAACAATGATTCTATAATCACAGTAGTCTAAGTCAACTATTCATTTATGATGTTGTAGGTGGGCTAACCTTGGCCAATCTTGAGTTTACTTGGCTCCACTGGGTCAGGATGCTCCCTTTAACTTCATGCTGGAGCCTAAGCAATGATCTAGTGTGACAATTATCTAGTAAGGGATCCTGTCATGGAGAACCACAGGCACATTTCTTAAAAATCTGCCCTAGTATCACACCAAGTTTGAGGTAAATTCAATACCTTCAGAGGAGACTCAGAGATAATTCCTGCAGCAGGTGAGGGATGGGGTTTATATTTGTAAAACCTGGCTTGGACACCTGCTCTCCCTGGGTCCACAATAAATAAAATAAAATTAAGAATTCTATTTCTCATTAGAGTTCTATTTCTCAAAACCTTAACAGGATATCAGGAAACACAGGTTAGGAAATCAGAAATGGGCACAAATGATGACTATGATCATTGTCCATTCCAACAACTATCCACTGAAGAGAAAATAGCTTCTTGGTTGAATTGAATATGTAGTCAAGCTTGAGAACTGTTGTTTTCACCCAATCTGAAGAGAAACCCAAAGACTCAGGGCAGGAAAGAACTGCAGGTGTGGTTCATGAGGCCTGGGAGGTGCTTATTAGCTGTCATAAAGACTGCTCCCTCTCATTGCTCAGGTTGGTTTGGTTCTCATGGGACCTTCTGTATGTCGCTAATCACTGACATGGCAAGGGAATAGAGGAACGTTCTGGAAGCCAGGTAGAAAGAGATGTATTAAATGTGGAAAGAGATGTATTAAATGCGGGTGGAGCTAATAAAGTTTGTGAACCAACTGGAAGTCTCCTTGATCCCAGACTTTTGTTCAGATTAGCAATTTGGCCAGTTGTTACTTTTTTCCCCCTTTCCATTGCTTTTGCCAGGAGTTAACTTGTTCTTGCCTGGTGGTGCTTATGCTTGTATTATGCCTTGAATATGGTTGACCCCGGTTTGATTCCTGGTGCTGCATATAGTCCCTTGAACACCTCCAAGATTGATACTTTAGCACCACCAGATGCAGCCCAAACCCTTGATCTCTCCCCCAAATAAATGAAAAATAAAACCCTGCAACATAACATAGTGCAAACTCTAACAAAAAAGTGAGAAATCCCATTTTTAGAATATTTTTGGCTTCATCAACCGATCGTTGGTTAATACGACATTCTTCTAAATGGGGACCTAAAAAATGGTTTCAAACACCATCTTTTCAGGTTAGAGGGGCAGGGAGCATGCTCATGAATTTAGCCTCCTGGTCTCATTAGAGAACATTAGAGAGAACTATTCTCAGGCTAATGAACTCTTAAATTTCTTTTGTGCTGGAGAAGAGTTTTATTTTTCTGGATAATTTACTTTGGTGCCTGTCCATTTTCTGGAAATAATCTTTTAAGACCCAGGGCACATTTCAAGGGCAGAACAGAGTTTTAAATAACCACCCCCTACTCTACCCATCCAGTCAGAGCAAGTCACAAGCCTAAGTGATCACACTGACAAAGGCTGCACCAAGAGGTTTGGAGGAAATAGGATGTCAAGTTAGTTCAGTTCCCAGGGAGATGAGTTTCAAATGAGAACCATAGAATCAATACCCCAATCCAACTTTATGCAAGAAATGCATAAAATAGTGTAATGAAAGATAGATATAGGAATGTGATTGTGGATAATATGTATCTGTAGTCTGAGATGTGCAGACATTGATGGATCTTGGAGGACATCTTGTCTAGGCTGGGAAGATAGTATAGCGGGTAAGGTGCTTTCTTTGACCCAGGTTTGATCCCTGGCATCACATACAGCTCCCCCAGCCCTTCAAGGACTGATCCCTGAGTGCAGAGTTCAGGGTAAACCCTGAACACAGCCTGGTGTGGCCCAACCAAAAAATATTAAAAATAAAAAAATAAATAAAGGAGAAGAAGAAGCCATCTTGTCCAAAGATAAGATAACAATGTGTAACTTCCTCTCCTCTCCCTGCCCCTAAAGAAGACATCTTGTCCAAAGACCCTGGAGACTTGGGAGCTCCCCTAACATCACTTCTGAAGCAGCACAGAAGAGGTGCTTACCTTTCCCTGTGTGCATCTTTAGCCCTTTCTTGATAGTTGCATAAAATTTGCAATATTAAATTTCTTCTGTTTGAAACACCTAATCAGGTTTCTATTTCCTTGACTAGACGTTTCTGAGATCATGGTAGTGGAATTACTGTAGTTATATCAATAGTTAAGTCTCTTGCAGATGGCAACAGATAATTGAATGACAAATATTGTCCTCTTCCAGGATTCTCCCCATCATGCCCTCCAGCAAATGTCTCTCCTCTCCTGTACGTGGCCTCAAGGTCTGTGTCCATTCTGGCCACTCTCATCTAAGCACCCTATTTTTGATTACTGTTCATTTCAAGGGTTGCCTCCGTTTGTGCCAGTGTCTTGGCTATGGTGAGTACAGGGCAAGGAGAGTTGGACTGTCCCCTTTATTGTGACACCATCTTTGATGAAATTTACATGTGTCTCTACTGGTGGGAGCCTTACCACATTAGTGACTGCATCTTTGCCTTATATTGTTCATAAAGCTTCACTTTTCCATCTGAAACTTGTGTGATTATTTTTATCTTTCTAGAGTCTGTAATAACTAAGCTATATATTCATATCTATAATATTTATATAGATAGAGATGTAAATGGATAGAGGAGGAAAAGTAGAAAGAGTGAGAGAAGGAGTAATACGTATGAAAACCTTCTTGTCTCAGAAACCAATTGAAAATTATTGATGAGAGCTTCACATTCCATAAGTAGTCCAGTGAGCTATCATTGCTTATTCCTTTATCTTGCTAACAAAACCCAGATATTTGAGTTTGGAGAACTGGGGTGCGTGTTAGAAAATTGGGAAAACTGGGTTTTCAAGTATAGGCAGCATAAATGTCTACTGTCCTTCTCTTTACTGTTTTAAGGCTCCGCCACCACCCCATCTAGAGGCAGGGTGTGGGCATGTGACCTAGGACTGGCCATAATGGATGTGAGGGGTTGTGGTGGGACATCTCCAGGAAGAAGTTCCTTTCTCCTAAAGGGAAGAAGGATCATGCTGAGAACCACCCCTCTCTGCCCAGTGTTTCTTGAGAAAAGAATAGGAAAGTTATTTGGGGGGATTATAATGGCTGGAGGATGGGTACGTGAGACAGGGAAGGAAAGATATCTAACAGTAAGTGCATTATATATTTTAAATATGTTTTATTTGTATAATGTTGTTCACAATATTTGATTACATTTAATATTCGAACACTAACCCCACACCATTACACCTTCCCACCACATATTTCCATCCCAAACCCCAAACCCTTTCCCCAAAGCAGGACTTAAATAATTTATTTTGTATTGCTTGTTATGAGTAATCTGCTAAAAATGATCCATAAAAGGTTTTTTAGAGGAACGTATGTGGAGATTGTTGTATTTCACCCAGGAGCCATTAAGTCTTTCTATAAGAGATTAGTAACATGCTGTTAAAGGTTGAGCCTTATGTGCATGTATATGTGTGTGTGTGTGTGTGTGTGTACATATTTTTCATTTCATTTCATTTAATCATCCTGTTAATCGTCGATTGCCTCGAGCAGGCCCCAGTAACGTCTCTTTCATCCTAGCCCTGAGATTATATTCAAGGCTCTTTAGGAGAATGAGACCCATCATTGTTACTGGTATTTGGCATATTTGGTACGCCACGGGGAGTTTGCCAGACTCTGCCCTGTGGGCAGGCTACATTCGATAGCCTGCAAGTTTGTCCAAAGTAGGAATGAGATAATAAGATGTCCGTACATATATATATGTATGTATAATTATATTTTCCCCTAGGATTTGTTACCTTATATTTTAAACCCAATAAAAAGTGGTGTGCTACTCTTGATATATTAGTTGTGTAAAGTATTCCATGTGGTCCAGAAACAGATTCACTCATGGGTGAAGCTCACCCGAACATGTGGAGAGAGAACATGAGCATGGCCGCAGTTGAGTTCTGGAGGTTTTCATCTGCCAGGGCTGCCTCCATTGGGGTGGGGAGGGGACCTCACCTGCCCTCCTCCCCTCCTCCAGTTTGCCCCAAATGCAAGCCTAGCACAGGGTTGGTGGCATGTCTGTAGCACTATAGCACAGTCCTCCTGTTCATCGATTTGTTCGAGCAGGCCCAGTAGCGTCTCCAATGTGACACTTGTTGTTACTGTGTTTGGCATATAGAATACATCATGGGTAGCTTGCCAGGCTTTGCTGTGCAGGCAAGGTACTCAAACACCCTACCCATTGTGCTATCGCTCCAGCCCCGGCAGCATGTCTATGGCGTCTAAATGCACTATAAGGCAGATTTTAGTGTAGGAGACTGGAACATAAACATGAAGTGAAATTCTTGGAAAAGGTGAGAATCATCTGCCTTGGAGTTATCCCTTTGAGAGAACACAAAGTAGGGTATTTATGTACCAACTCTCCTTCAATCATTGGTTGGGAATTGCTCCTAGGTGCTACAATTTTTTTGTTTGCTTTTTCTTTTACGTTTATGGCCTTATGCTCAGGATCAGAGCAGTCTATTGCGGTTTTAGGAAAATATCTTCAAGTAGAGGCAGTTGGAAGTTGGCTGGAACTCACTAAAGTGGAGGAAACTGGAAGAACCTGAGTAATATCAGCTATAAAGTCCTTTCTCTACTGTGATTACTGATTGTATGTGGTTGTTATATCTGAAACAGCCATTTTGGGACAATAAGGTGGTAAACAAGAAAATGACAAACTCAACACACTAATGTTGATGGTGAAGGGATGACAGAAAAATTCATGCTCTTTGCAGGTATCATTGGACTGCTACTCCAAAACTGTTGCAGCTTGCATGATCTTATTTTGTGAGATAACTGAGTGTTTCATTTCTTTTTTTTAAATTGATTGTACTTTATTTGAATCATAAATCATTTATTTATAGATGTAAATCATTTATCCACAGGAGAAATTGACCTATACAGGCTTACATTTCAACTGTAACAGTTGTCTGTACTTTGTAAAAGTTTATAAATCTTAACTCATTTTTTAAAAATTTTTTTCCCTTTATTTTATTTTATTTTTTTTACAGTTGTAGATTTACAATTTTTTGTGCTTGGGTTTCAATTATACAATGATCAGATACCCATCCCTCCACTAGTGCCCATTTTCCACCACCATGGATAATATCCCTCCCACCCCCATCCCCCCATCCCCCCTGTCTCCGTGGCAGGGCAATCCCCTGTGTTCTCTCTCTCCTTTTGGGTGTTGTGGTCTGCAAAAGAGGCATTGAGTGGCAAACATGTTCAGTCCATAGTCTACTTTCGACATGCATCTCCCCTCCTGGGAGGATCCTCCAAACATCCTTTATTTGGTGCTCCCTTCTCTATCTGAACTGCCCTTTCCTCTAGGATACCCGGCTGGCCTCTAAGTTATGGAGTAATCCTCCTGGTGCTGATCTCAGCTATTCTTGGGTATTAATCTCATACTTTGTTACTTTATATCCCCCAGATGAATGCAATCTTTCTATGTCTATCCCTCTCTTTCTGACTCATTTCGCTTAGCATGATACTTTCCATATTGTACCACTTGTATGTAAATTTCATGACTTCATCTTTTCTAAGAGCTACATAGTACTCCATTGTGTAGATGTACCAAAGTTTCTTTAACCAGTCATCTGTTCTTGGGCATTCAGGTTTCTTCCAGTTTCTGGCTATTGTAAAGAGTGCTGCAATGAACAAACAAGTGCAGATGTCACTTCGACTATACATTTTTGCCTCTCTGGGATATATTCCCAGGAGTGGTATTGCTGGGTCAAATGGGAGCTCAATTTCTAATTTTTTGAGAATCGTCCATACTGTTTTCCAGAAGGGCTGAACCAGTGGACATTCCCACCAACAGTGAAGGAGTGTCCCTTTCTCGCCACATCCACGCCAGCATCAGTTGCATTTGTTCTTTTGAATGTGGGCCAGTCTCTGAGGTGTGAGATGGTATCTCATTGTGGTTTTGATCTGCATCTCCCTGATGATTAATGATGTAGAGCATTTTCTCATGTGCTTTTTTGCCATTCGGATTTCTTCTTTGAGAAAGTTTCTGTTCATTTCATTGCCCCATTTTTGGATGGGGTTGGATGTTTTCTTCTTGTGGAGTTTAACCAGTATTTTGTATATCCTGGATATCAACCCCTTGTCAGATGTGTATTTGGTGAATATCCTTTCCCATTCTGTAGACTGTCTTTGTATTTTGGTCACTGTTTCTTTGGAGGTGCAGAAGCTTCTTAGTTTAAGATAGTCCCATTTATCTATCTCTGTTTTCACTTGCTCGGCCAGTGGCGTGGCATCTTTGAAGATACCATTAGCTTCAATGTCATGGAGGGTTTTGCCAACTTTATCTTCAATGTACCTTATGGTTTCTGGTCTGATGTTGAGGTCTTTAATCCATTTTGATCTTACTTTTGTACATGGTGTTAGGCAGAGTTCTGAGCCTATTTTTTTGCATGTAGCCTTCCAGTGATGCCAGAGTGTTTTATTTCTTAAGCCATGATTGCTTGGTTGCTCTGTTAGTCATAGTTCTGTAAATTTTACAGGAAACAACACTATGGAGTCATGGATGAGGAGATCAGTGGCCTGAGTAACTCACCAGAAATCACCTCTTGCAGTTGAATTTTATCTCATGATTTGCTTTGAGGGAACACTAAGCAACTACACTCCAGACAAGACCTTTAAGATGGATGGATGGATGATTAAATGTCAACGTGGATGGATATAGCTTCAACCTCTCCCTGTCAAGTAATTGATGAAATGCTTGTCCCATATGACTAAAAGACTTCTATTTTGGACTCTTTCCTTACCATTTGATTCTCCATTAGAAAGTTACTTGCCACTAATTGTGGACCTCTCAGATCCTCTGCCTGAAGTTTTACAATTGTTTAAAGGTCACTAATAAAGTATTGGCCAATTTATTAAATAATAATAGCTATTCTTGCATTTATTAACTGTTACTGGGCTCTGTCCAAAGCCATAAATTACGTACATTGTTTTCCCTCTAGTGACCATTAGCAGAGAGCTGGTGCAGGAGGAGGAGGGGAAAAAAAAACTTGACTTTTAAAATTAAAATAAATCCTGCCAGATAGGCACAACAAAAAAGTTTCCCACTTGCCAGGATTCTCTTGGTTGCAAATAACAGACATCCAACTCAAATTAAGCACAAAATGGTGAACGGTGTCTGTTGGCTGTAGCAAAATGTCCAAAACCCTGGTTTCAGGTAGAAATAGCTGCATTGACTCTAAATAATTTCCACTCCTCCCCCACCTCTTCTCTGTCCTCCTTGGTGTCCCTCCTCCTGGGTGCTCATCCTGCACATTTTTCCTCACACAAACTCTATTCACAAGGCAGATGAAATCCTAGGTATCCAGAATCCCATCCAGATGCACCTCCTCAGTTAGAATCTTTAGGTTAACAGTGGCTCTCAGAATTTCATACATCTCAGAGAGGATTCTGATTGGATGTGTCTGAGCCAATCACAGTGCCCAGAAGGACAAGCTATTCTATTTGGCTTTCTTCGGTCACATGTCCTTGGCAGCAGCGTGAGGAAGATGGGAGTGGATACCAAGGACAATGTCAAGAATGGAAAGGTCTTGAGAGTAACCAGTAGAAAGGGACAAGAAAAGCATGTTGGATGGACAAATGGTCTGTTTGCTTCAGCCTGGTCAAGCTTCCTGTTTCTCACTGGAGGTGACATCTCCTGTATTGTACTTCCAGATGTCCCCCTTACCCATGGCAAGGGGGTTTAACTCTCAGTTCCTTCCTTGGTGGTAGTGGAGTGCAGGGCACAAGTTATTGAATTTTGGTTTCTTTGAAAGTCATTTTGTTGCAACATTAATGAGAGGAAAGAAATCCCAGGCCAATACTTTGTAAAACAATGTTATATGAGACCCTGTTTTGTTAATATACTTCACTTAAATTCTGTTTCAATTTTAAACTCTTAAAATGATCCTTGAGAGTTCACTCAATGACAGCATTGAAGACCTAAGGTATAAATGCATCTCACTTTGGGCTGTGCCCTTGATAAGGACACAAATATAGATAATGTATTTGAGATGACTTCAGGATACAATGGGATTGAATGAGACAGGAAGGGAAGAAAACAAGGAAAGAAGTGTTAACCAGAGAAGGAATCAGAATTCCAAGCCTTTGGGAGCTTCTGAGAGATGGGCAGGAACTTTCACCACAGCAAGTAACCCTCAGGATTGCATACAGATGGACAAGGTCGCCCAGAGAAGGAACCCAGTTCCTTGTCTCCACCTTTCATCACCCCTTCTTGCTTAGGGCCGTTTTGGGGAGCACTCTCTCTCCAACTCTCTGGTCTGCTCTCGCTGGGGTGGGACAGGAGGAAGGAGAGTAGCAGACACCCTTTGGCAGAGAGACACTGAAAGGAAGAAATCTTTGTGGGACTGGAAATTATCCACAGAAGCTCTAGGTAACCTTCAGAGTGGGCTGATGGATTTCTGCTACAATCTGTTAATTCTTTGCGACAGGTGCAGAAAATTAGTATTCTTTCATTTGCCAGTCAAAAACACTCAATGTCAAAACCTTGATATCGGACAGACTGTAACCAAGGATAAAAAATGATTTACAGAATATTCAAAGTTTCGTCCAAGAGTTAGCTCTGCATTCTTTTTCCAGAGGTTGTTACAACAGTTAATATTTATTGATATTAATTAAGGTGCTGGTAGTTTTTGTCTCATCTTCCTGACTGTAGGAAGATAGACAGATTGTAAGAAGGAATGTCACACCTGGATGCTTCAGAGAGTTGATGTAGGTTTGAAATTGGCTGGCTTTAGCCCCAGGGCCCACGAGAATGGTTGGTGATACTAATGGCACACTTCCTGTTGAAATGCAGAAACCATGGCTTATCATGTTCCACTGTGAACAGAGAATATCTGCTGGGCAGCACTTCTTGGGATCCAGTCTCAATTTTTTTCCAGACATCGTAAATATGACATGTTTATTGAGATGAAGCAAACAAAAAAAAAAATGACCCCTCCCTCTCCCGCCCAAAAAACTGAACTAAAAAGCCAAAGTCCAGTTCTTTCTAATTTAGGGACTAGCTAGGAACCTGGGTTCTGGCACTTTGTTCCTAAAGAGCCAAACCTGAACTTTTGATACAATGTGCTGGTGGGGAATTATTTGACTAATGTGGTGGGAAGACAATGGGATTGATGTAACCTTCCATTCTGCTGCAGAGTAATCTGAAGAAAGCAGCCAACTAGCAATTCCCTGCTTAGCTAAATGACCTGGAGTAAGTCACTTAACCTCTTGAGATCTAGTTAATTTTATGTGAAATAAGGGAGTTTTGTTGGCTAAGTGGTTAATATGAGTACTTCCTCTTTCCCCATGGTACAAGGCGCTATTCAAGTATGGACACTTCACTTCTGCATTAAGTGTTGCTCTCCAAATCCTCTTCACATAGTTAACTTGGGAACCACTCTGCCGTAGTTAGTGGGTGGGTTGAAACCCACTTGCCATCCCTGGACCAGACTCTCTCTCCAGTTCCTTCTAATTTTAACTTGTCAGAGTCTGTGAGCCTGTAAACAGGAATCTGCAGGTCAAATCCAGCTCACTGCCTGATTGTGTAATCTAAGTTTTATTAGCACACAGCCAGACCCGCTTGTTTATGTGTTGTCTGTGACTGCTTTGGTGACACAGCAGCAAAGTTGAGTTGTTGTGGGGAAGACTGTAAGCCCTACCAAGTCTAAACTATGAACTATCAGGTCCTTCTCAGAGAATAATTGCCATTTCCTGATTTTAGGGAAAAAAAAAGGTTTGCTTATGGATTTATTATTGAGGTAACACTTTTTTTTAATAGTGTGTAAATTTCAGGTAGAGAGTGTACACTTACACACTATATTGTGACCACAAGATCTAGTTACCACACACCCACCATACCATGACCACCATAAATGAACCTTCCTTATATATTTATTGTGGTTAGTTATGGAAGTCACACCTGGTGGTACTGAGGGGCCACTAGGATGCTTCCAGCAGTGCCCAAGGGTTCATGCAGTCCTAGTGATTGAACAGGTAAGGTATGTGCTCCCCCACTTGAACTCCACCGAAAACACCCCCTTTGCCCTGTGACACATCCCCATCCCACTTTCCCTTTGGATAACATAATTTTGTAAAAGTTTGAGGCATTTTTGTTTTCTTTTTGTTCCACAAAAGAAATAATCTGGTTATCTATCTTTCTCCTGATTTATTTCATTTAGCATAATACCCTCAAAGTCCACCTAAATCCACACATTTAGCAGGTTTTGTCTTTTTATATCTATAGCTGAGAAATACTCTATTGTGAATATAATGGAGTATTTAACCTTTAATCTTTCATCCTTAGATGGATACTTAGGCTATTTCCCTACCTTGGTCATTTTCAAAAATTCTAAAGTGAATATAGAGGTTCAAATATATATCTTTTCAAATTAATGTTTTCTGAGCTCCGTCGAAGGTGATCCCTGAACACAGAGCCAGGAATAAGCCTGAGTCTGGCTGGGTTTGGCTCAACCCTTGCCCTGCGACCAGACAGCAACACCAAATGAATTCACCAAATGAATTCTTTAGGTCAAAACCCAGAAGTGGAAGAGTGGATGGATCACATAGTGTTTCTATTAATCTTTTAAGAACAGAAATCTATTTCTAAACAAATCTCTTTAGGATTTTCATAGAGGCTGCACTACTCTCCTTAACACTTATTTTCATTTCCTTGATAATATTAGTTCTCCCCGGCATGTGCCAACTCTTCTCTGATTTAAATCCTCTTTCCGTAGATCTTTTCTTTAGGTTATAAGTGGCTAAATGATGTTCTGAGTCCAGTGGGCCTCTGGTACCTTAGGAATGAAGGAGACAAGGCTGTGGGAAGAAGATAAAGACTTGTTGCAGAGAGGCTGGATAAAGATCAGTGAGAAGCAAAAGCAAAATAAAATAAAAAGATAAAGATGTCCCAGATCAGCAGCTTCCATGAGCAATCGCGTGTGGTGAGAGCAGGCTCAGGCTCTTGTCTCTTTTCTTGAGGAAACAGCCTGTGTGTCCAGATGGGGAGACTGCTACCACTGCCTGCTCGGGCATTGGCAAGGCAGTGAGATCAAATCTGTGATTTGAGTCTGTGAGCTGGACCCGGGTATACTCCTATATGGAGGAGGTGATGCTCTATACTGTATTCCATCTGTGAAGTCAAAGTCCATCCCTCCCACTTTGAAGGCTGTAGTGATTCTTCAATATTCTCGTGGGTGCCTCGACCTCTACACTCTTCTTTCTTCCAGCATCCATTGGGATCCCTTTTCCCAGGACAGGATGCCTCGCTGTTAACAGCTCATACTTGTGGCCTTCAGCACCTGATCCTGGTTGTGGGTCCCCCAGTGCTCCTGCTCAGAAACTGGAAAATGAGCTCTCCCTGCAAGAAAGTAGTGACCAGTTAGTAAGTCACAGCAGTAATGGACACATACCCAGCGCCTGTGCTTCCATTTGTAATTCCTGCCAGCTTTCCTGAGGGTCAGGGAGAGGCAGGAACTCAGGCCAGGTTCACGCACAGAAAAAGGCCAGGCCAATCCTGGATGATTCGGATAATAGACGCACACCACTCTATGCTTAGATTCAGGCAATTTCTTACTCACACCGACAGTGCAAAGGACACCAGAGACGTCTGCACCGGCGGTCCACATCTCATGCTCCAGAAAAGCAGGAAGAGGCCAAATGAGAGCAATATGTCTTGGGGGTTGCAAAGAAATCACTTTAAGCTGCAGCTCTAAAAGAGAGGGACCCCACACTTAATCACAACCCTAAGAGGGATGAAAACCCTCCTCACAACAGCCTCCCTGGGGGATAGGAGTCAGGGTCACTGTCCGGAGCTTTCCATGTACTTTTCCCTACTCCCACCCCAGAAGGCCTATTCCTGGCTCTGGGCTCTGGATGGCACCTGACAGTAATGAGAGGCCCCATGTGGTGCTGGGGATTGAACTGGGTTTGGTCATAGGCATGGGAACACTTGAACCCTTGTACTACCTCTACAGCCCCACTGTAGTCTGGGTTTTATAGCCTCCCCCATGGAGGAGTAGGGAATCAGGCTAAAACAAATTGAATAAGAAATTCTGGGTTAAATTTTGCCTCTATTCACCATGCTAACCTCCAAGAACCTCTGACTGTGACCTTATTTGGAAAAAGAATCCTTATAGAGGAAATTAATTTCAGGATTTTAAGATAAGATAATCCTGGATTAGTAGGGCGGACCCTAAATCCATCACTGGTGACCTTATAAGAGCGAGGCAGTGGGAGATTAAGGGATGCGCAGAGCAGAAGCCACCGAGGACAAGGCGGAGACGAGATCTGCAATCACGTGTCCCACACAGCTGTTAGGAGAAAAATGTACCCATGAAATTTGCTGATATGTGGATGGACATGGAGTGTTTGATGCTGAATGAAATGAGTCAGAGGGAGAGGGGCAGATAGTATGATCACACTCATTTGCAGAATGTAAAGAAAGGAGAATAATACCCAGAGACAATAGAAACAAAGGCCAGAATGACTGATTTTTAGTAGACCGCTTGTCACAATGGGGGCAGGGCGAGGTCAGAGAAGGGACCACGATGACAATGATAGTGAGAAGTGGTCACTCTGGGTAAGAACTGGGAGCTGAAAGGAGGCAAGTGATATGCATGAAACCTTTTCAGTAACACATTTCAAACCACAGTGCCTAAAAGGGAAGAAAGCAGTGTCTGCCATTGAGGCAGGCTGGGGACCGGAGGGCAAATGGGGACATGGGTGGGAGACAGTGCACACTGGTGAGGGGATGTGTGCAACTTAGTAACTTTGTGTCTCACTTTGATTCAATAAATTCTTTCTTTTTAAAGAAAGAAAAGGTGGTGTTGCTGCCAGTGAGAGGCAAAAGAGCAAGGACAGATGCAAGGACAGACGAAAGGAAGGATGGAGCCTCCCCGGCTCCTGTGTAGGGAATGGACTGGGGAAGCTCCTCCCTGGTTTGAGACTTGTCATCTAAAGATCTGCAATGAATTGTTTTCATGCACCTGCTTAGAGCAGTAACTTTCTGCAGTAGCTCCAAAAACTAACACATAGAAGTATGCATTTCATCTTACTTTTGACAGGTTCAAAGGCCAAGACCAACCCACCAGGTCCAGGCAACCCAGGCAACCCCACCATCCATTTCCAAGGACGACCAGGTGTGCAGAGCTCTGCCATTTCCTCTCCCCTCCACCCTCAGGTTGGTTGCAAAGGGCTGAGTTGGCCAGAGAGTGTGGAATTCTGTTCTGTGTGTTTTCTCTACTTTTTCCCTTTTCCTGCCTTCATTTTCTTGCTGCTTTTGCTGTGATGGTGGAGAGGTTGCCTGTGCTTGGCTTCCCTGCCCCCCAACTTGCTCACACACTTGGCATAGTGCCCGCTGGACCTCATGCTGGATTGGTTCCATGCATACACATGTTTGCCAGGAGTTGCACTCCTTTAGTTGTGCTGAGCTTGCTGGGATTCATGTGGCACTCACATGTGTGTCCCCCCGGGTTCACATTCTGGCTTCAGTGCTCACATATCTCCCAGTTGTAGTGCCTGGCAGGGATGGGACAGTCAGTTGTGATGCTGGCATGCTCAGATGATGCCCTTGCAGACCACCCATTTTGCTCTGGTGTGGGGGACGGGGGCGGGCAGGCAGTATGGCTGCTGGGATCTCTCTGGTCAGATGTAGTGGGTCAGGGATTGAATGAATTCAGGGCCTTACTCACTAGGCAGGTGCATTTAGCCCCAGAACCACTGCTGGAGCCCATAGGGAAGAGCTCTCTGGATGAGGGATGCTGCTTCATCTACTGTTTAGATGGAAGGGCCTGATGAAAACCTTGCCTTTAGTGGCCTGGGAATCTGAAGGCAACAGGTTGGGTCAATCACCGTTGGAGGTTGGTGGGGAGGGGGTGCCAACCTGGAGTCCACCGGCTCTCACTGGTGGTGATGGCATAGTAAGGATACCATTGGGCCTGTCATACCACACTCGGTTGAGAGAAGGTGGGAACAAAGTTATTTCATTTCTGTCGGGTTGGCCCTTTATTCTGGTCCTCACCCCTCCCCCTCAACTATCCACCACGGAGAGCTGCAGGACTGCTGGAGAGTGTGTGACGGACAGGGTCCCAAGTCAGAGAAATTAAAACAACCCAGTCATTAGCATATTCCTGCTGGGAACCACCAGGGGTTAAGTTAGGAGTTTTAATACACTGAACTGGGCATCTCAGGTACTAAAATGAGCCAATTCTTGAGCCAGGGAGAGACCACCAAAGGCAGTGGGGGAGGGGCTGTGAACATTGGCACTCATATCCCCCCACTCCACTCCCTGAGTACCATCAGGTTGAGCAGATTCCTATCACCATCCCTGACCTCCAAGCCAAGTATCACTCTGACAAATGTTACTAAGAGTGGCCTTGGCCCTTGTGTATCTCTGGAGAGCCCTCTTCACATATCAACGAAACTGAGTTTAGTCTCTGAAAAGAGGCCAGAGGTCATATACGATCTAGAATGAGCAGATCTGAACCCAGAGTTTCTTTCCAGGTCTGGAGAACACAAGGAACAGTTCGTGAAACCAAGAATCAAGTGTTGGGATCACTCTGGTTCCAGTTATAAGAGCAGAAATAATGGTAGCCAACGGTCAAGACACACCATCGTGTTGGGTCAGCACAACAATAGTTTTCTAGCATCTACCTGTTGTACTCTATTTTTCCCATGTACTCTATTTTAAATATTATCTTTTCTGAGACAATAGTCATGTAATAAAAAAGTCAACCAACTGAAAGTGGCATTTAGAGGTCAGAGAAATAGTATCTGGTATTGAACACTTGCCTGGCCTGTCTCTGAGCCCAGCTCAATCTCTGGCACTGCACAGAGTGAAGTACCCTTCCTCCAAATAAAAAACATAAATAAGATTTAAAACAATAAAGTGGTGCTTATTGCATTTGCAATGTTATGTAAATGACACTTCTAATTGATTCCCAAAGACAGTCCACCTCAGAGGATCCTATACTCACTGAGCAATTATTCCCCTTTTCTTCTCCCCAGCCCTGACAACTACATTCTTACATTTGGTCTCTATAAATTTATCTGTTATGGATAGTTCACCTATTACTTAATATGTTTCTGATATTTATCTATATTGGATGAATAAGAGCTTCATTTCAATTTTTTGGGGGAGTATCACACCCACCATTGCACAGGGGTTACTCCTGGCTCTACACTCAGGAATATCTCCTAGCAGTGCTCAGGGGACCATAGGGGATGCTGGGGATCGAACCTGGGTTGGCTGCGTGCAAGGCAAACACCCTACCTGCTGTACTATAGCTCCAGCCCTTCATTTCAATTTTTAAAACATTGAATACAATAATATAATCTCGAATAATACTGAGTTATTTCGTTGTATGGATAGACCAACATTTGTTTATCCAGTTATCTGTTGTTGTTTGAACTGTTTCCACTTGGTAACTACTATTTATAGTGCTACTATGAACACGTATACATGTAACAGTTTGAGAGCCGGCTTTCAGTTTTGCTGAGAATATATTTGAAAGAGGTATCACAGAGTTATATGGCAATTCTACATTTAATTTTTAAACAATTGACTTATTTTTTGAGAAACACTCAAGAAATCTCACTTGAGACTGAGATTTCTACCAACAATATACTTGGGGTCTAATTTCTCCACATTTTCCCTTCCCTTGCTTTGTTTTCTTATTCCATTCTATTTCTGTGGAGCTGGAATGCTATTTCATTGGAGTTTTGATATGCACTTTCCTAATGACAAATATTGAGCATCTTTTCATCAGCTTTTGGGCCATTTCTCCTTGGGAGAGATGTCAATTAAAGGGCTTTGTCCAAGTTTTTTCTTAATTGGCATGCCTTTTTGTTGCAGAGTTGTAAAAGTCCTTTGTATATTCTGAAGACTAGATCCTTAACAGATATGTATTTTGCAAATATTATTCTGTAGGCTGTCATTTCACTTTCTCCAGAATATCCTTTGATGCATAAAAGTTTTATCAAGTTAAGTTTTTCTAGCTTTTCTTTTGCTGTACATGCTTTGGGTGCCATAGCCAAGAATCTGTGGCCAAATCCAAGGTCAGAAAGACCTCTCAGTGTCTCCTTCTCCTCCTCCTCCTCCTCCTCCTCCTCCTCCTCCTCCTCCTCCTCCTCCTCCTTTTTCTTCTTTTCTGTTTTTGTTTCGAGGTCAGACCTAGTGGTTCTCAGGAATTACTCCTGCTCTATGCCAAGGATCATTGTTGGCAAGGGACCATATGGGATGCTGGATCGAACCCAGGTCAGCTGCATGCAAAGGAAGCACCCTACCCATTACACTATCATTCTCACCCCTGGTGCATTTTTCTAAATCTATGGTTGTTCTTTATTTGAGTAAATTTTTTGGAGCTGATGTGAAGTAGGTTTTCAATTTTATTCTTTTATATTTGAATATCCAGTTGTCTGGGACTCTGCTTGACATTTCACGTCAACCTCATGAAGGAAGCGGTGATCAGCTGCACTTCTAGATGGGGAAATGGAAGCTCTGGAGGCTACCAAAGTAGTTGATTAAAGCATAGAGCAAATGGCAGCCCTGGGATTTGACCTCAGGCACATGTGGGTCAGAACCAGTACTCCCAACAATGCCAGTGCCAGGCCACCTCTTACACCCCAAGTCCTCTGATTATAGAGTGGCCATGAGGGATAGCTAGGCTCCATGCCAGTCTTCTCAGATACATTCGGCTCTCTCACTCATCCCCATCTCAGGGAAGCGTGAAGCCTCAAGAGGCAGCTAAGTTCATGCATGCCCATGCACAAGCTTGGGGCATAAAGCCTTTCCCAGGGCTTGAGTGGAAGCACATTCTACCTGATTCCATAACAGATTAGCCCCAGGTATTCTGAGCACAATGCACAGAAGTCTTCTTGCTTCTGTTATACTGCACCACTGTCCTTGCTGTTATTCAGCTCAGCACTTGAGGCACTCAATCAGAACTCAGCAACTCCACTTCCAATTCTTTTGCTTTCCCTGAGCTCAAACCCACAGATCTAAGGTTGAGAGGCTGGGGTAACTTCTCACCTGTTCAGGTTTTTCTGCTTCATCTCTACTTTGCCCCAATTAAGTGACTTTTCCCTATTTTGCCCTTCTTTCCTTTTCTCCTTACTGTTCCCTAGTACCTGTTTGCAACAAGCAATGTGGTATGGTGTCTGCCAGGCTGCGAACTCTGTGTGCATCACACATGTCTTTCATGCAATAAACCCCAATACTTTGCCTGGCCCGGTGTTTTGTGATTTCCTGAGAATGGGGAGAATTAGATATACCTGTGATACAGCAAGTAAATAAGGAGATGTCTAATAAACAAGTAAAAAGGAATGCATAGCTGGGGACCAGGATAGCAGAGGGTAGAAAAAACAGAACCTGAAGAAGTGTTTGAAAGGAGCCATTCAATGTTGGATAAGTTGCTGCTCCTGAGTAAATAAATAGGTGGGTGATCCCCAACACAAAGCTGGATGAGACTTTGGGGTTCATCAGTGCACAATCACATGCTCCTTAGCCCTGGCTATTTGGGGTGCCTGGGAAATAGCCGTGGAGTAGGAGGCAGGTCTGTGCTGTGGCCCTGGGCAGGGGAGGGAGCGCCTGGCAGAGAGAAAGGCCAGCTTCAGCAAAACATTGTGGTTGATTGAAATCAAAAAAGATCTCATCACAGGAAACAAAACAGTCTGGACCAGGTGGGGGTGTTTGCCTTGCACGCGGTCGACCCAGGTTCGATCCCCAGCATCCCATATGGTCCCCGAGCACTGCCAGGAGTAATTCTTGAGTGCAGAGGCAGGAATAACCCCTGAGCATCGCTGGGTGTGACCCAAAAAGTAAAAAAAAAACAAAAAACAAAACAACAACAACAACAACAACAACAACAAAAACAACGGTGGGATTGTACAACGAGGTGTATACTGATTGTGATGATCATTTTGCAATGTATAGATACTTGGTGCTGTAAACCTGATTTCTAAATATAGCATTACATCTAATATCAGAACCCCATTTGCCTTCTATGTAATGGTGTCTTGCGTATCTATTATATTACAAGGAACAGTATATAGCAGGCCCTGCAGGCCTTAGTCTGTGCTGCAGATTGGAGTCATCTGAGAAGTTCTGAAACTTCCTGAAGCTTGTCCTCCACTGAGATCCTGACTTGCTGGCATTGGGCTCAGGTATTGAGCCTGTTTGAAGAATGCAAGGGCAATTCCACTGTGGGTACAGTAATGATCCTCAACGTATCAAGACCACATGGGGACCGATTAGAACATAGAGCCTCACTTTGGGGTTTCCCCTTCATAGGCCACAGAGGGTGGAGGGGTTGGGGTGGGGAGTCTGGAACCTGCACTTCTCACAGTGGGTGCAGGGACTCTCAGGAAACAGGGTACACATTTTCTCAGGCAGAACTGGAGGCAGAAACACAGAGGAGCAGGGAGAAAGGGGGGATGGGAGAGAAAGGGGGATACCATGACCTTACACAGAGAGCACAAATGAGTTCAGCCTCTCAGGTCTGTAGACAGATTCTTTCCAGGTCTATTCTGGTTGACCCTTGTCAACTTGCTTTCTGTGTGTCTTGTTTTTTTGTTTGGGATCTCACTGCCACGCATAGCAGTGCTCAGGGATTACTTCTGGCTCTGCACTCAGGGATCACTCCTGGTAGGGCTTGGGTCAACATTTGGGGTGCCAGAAACTGAACCTGGGTTCCTTACATGCAAAGTAAGGAACCCCTGCATTTCTTCTAGCTCACACGCTGTGTCTTTATATATCACACATGAGAACTTTCACATGGTCTTTAAAAGAGAGTTTGTTACATGGGGTGCACAGATTTCTTTTATTTTTTTTTTTGAATTCTTCCCCTTTCCTCTTGCTGTGATGAAGGGGTCACACACACTGAGTTGCGGTGCTTATACCTACCCAGTTGCTGTGAATCAGAGATCACACGCTTTGTTGTGGTATCAGGATTACCCTGGGATGTGGGGTGGTGTCAGAGATCCAACTTACCACCTCATGCTTGCATGGCAAGTAATCTATCACTGAGTGTCACGGTCACATGGAAGTTTAATTCACACCACTGCTATTCTGTCTTGCAGCTCCTTTGGCTGTTTCTCTCTTCTTCACTTGGCACTTTGTTTTCCAGACATAAGCAACTGTACTGGCATCTTGTTCTTGTCTTTGAACTGCCACTCAGAGCATCTTCCAGCCCTTCTAAGTGCAAGAGGCTTCTCTGTCCTGTCCCCTGGACTTGTCTCCTGTCCTCTTCTCCAACCCCTGCCCCACCCCCACCTGTCAACTTAACAGACATATTTACAAAGTTCAAATGGTTGAAGCTTAGATCTCATGTTTTTTGTTTTGAGTCTGTGTTTTGGATATACTGCTATCCACTCACCATATCACCAGTATAACTGAAACCCTGATGCCTGTTCACCCATTACTTCCAGTTCTTTTCTTCCCCACTTGATTTCTTTCCTTCGCCGTCCTTTTCCTTTCTAAACACTGGGTAAAGGGTGACTTGGGCATCCCCCTTTACTACAAAACATCTCATCTGATATTTTATATTCCACAGATACATGAGATCATTCTGTAATAGACACATTTTTTAATTGAATTATTGTAGTTTGGATCTCATGCTTCCAATAACATTGGGTCACTATAGTTAGATCAATGACATCCCATATGATTCCAGGACTCCTGTGTTATTTCCAGATCTCCTCTTTTTGCTTCCCTTCTCCATTTCTCTCCCTCCTTGTAATTTTTGTTTCTGTAATCTAGAACTTATGTTTTCCCCACCTTTGATGACTTACTTAAGTCACAGTTGACTTACTTCACATAGCATAAGATCTTCCAATTCCCTCCAAACTGCTATAAATTGTATGATTTTATTAATTCTAGTTACTGCATCCACTTCACCTGGTTTTGTGGGGCTTCACTCATGCCTGACGCTCAGTCCAAGCGGTCCAGAAAGCGGCCTGGAGTGTGGCAGTGGCTGGGTAGTAGAGGTAGTGGAGTTGGCCAATGAAGTATTTATCTGGCTTCGGAAGGGTGGATCTTCTGGGTGTGATCCCTGGGTCGTGGAAGTTGGGTAGAAGCAGGCAGAGGATCTCTGTTTCCAGGTCCCATTGAGCCTGGCGTCCAAGGTCACCAAGTTCCACTTTGCGGCAGCATGACACATCATAAGACACTTAATACCCATTTTTCATTTTTACTGCACCATATTTGATGGGGTTCAAATATGGTTTGAACCATGGGAACACCTGCAAGGGTGATTAGAAGTCTCCCTAAAAGCCCCTATCCCTCTCAGAGAGCCCAGTAAGCTACCTAGAGTATCTAATAGCTTACCTACGGCAGAGCCTAGCAAGCTATTAGATATGCCCAAAACAGTAAATACAATAGGTCTCATTCTCCTGACCCTGAAAGAGCCCCCAATATGGCAGCATTAAGGAGGATAAGCAAGGAGAGGCTGATAAAATTGCAGAGCCGAACTAGGCTGCCAAAACGAAGGACTAAAATGACTGTAATTTCAATGCACGTACGCTGGCATTGGACGCATCCATTGAGGACCTGATGGTGCAAACACGGAAGATCAAGTATGACATCATTGGTCTGACTGAGACAAGAAGGCATTGATCACATCATGCCATTTTTGACACTGGAGAAAAACTCTTCCTCAGAAGATGCGACAAAAGAGGTGTTGGTGGTGTCGGTGTCCTTCTCAACACAAACTTGGCCATGAGCTTTAATTCATTTGAATGCCTACCAACTGGAATCGAATGATTACACTTGAGTAGATGTGGCTCACTACCGGAAGTTTCTATCTTCGTTGTCTACGTACCAACATCCAATTATGATGAAGGAGAAATTGAGAAGTTCTACATGGAGCTGGAGAAGTTTTATAAAGAAGATCACACCTTCTACAAGATCATTGTCGGTGATTTTAATGCCAAGAGAGGACCAAGAAGATCAGCTGAAGAACTCCACATCGGGATCCATGGCCTAGAATGGAACGAAGAGGGTGAGAGACTGTCTGAGTTCATGATATCGACCAAGACCATCCATAGTAACTCACAGTTCCAGAAGAGGAGATGCTATATTTGCTGACTATCTATCTTCACTCCCATTCCTTCCCATTCCAGTCATCGCATGACGTACTCGAGGGTGGCACTGAAGAGTTTCGGTGAAATGGTATCATCCTGCTGAACCTCTCTCTTGACATCGATGATCACTTCCTTGTAGAATGGTGAGATCCAGAAGGCCAAATCTAAACATTGGACATGGGAGTCTCCCAGTGGACAATTACACAATGAAATTGACCACATCATATTCAATCGTCAGTCTTGCCTGTCTGATATCACTCATTTCATTTCATTTCATCATCCTGTTATTCGTCGATTGCCTCGAGCAGGCCCCAGTAACGTCTCTTTCATCCTAGCCCTGAGATTATATTCAAGGCTATTTAGGAGAATGAGACCCATCATTGTTACTGATATTTGGCATATTTGGTACGCCACGGGGAGTTTTCCAGACTCTGCCCTGTGGGCAGACTACATTCGATAGCCTGCAAGTTTGTCCAAAGTAGGAATAAGACAATAAGATGTTATAAAAAAAAAAGTTCTGTTAAGATGTCGCGGCCGCGCGGTTCCAGGATCTGGATTTTATAGTCTCTGAGTCTTGGCCGCTGATGGGATTACACGGCACCAGGGGGCCAGGTGGTGGGTGTGACCCCCGCCTACTGGAATTTGGAGGATCTGGCTGGAAGATGCTCGACTCCAATTCGAGTAGGCTTGGAGGTCTCGGCCCCGGAACCCGTGTGGCTTTGTCCCTCTGCCAGTACCTTCATGTGTGCGGAGAGTGGTCTCAGCACACTGAGACACTGATATCACTGTTGTCCGAAAATTCCAAACAGGATCAGACCAAAATTCTACTTCACAGAGCAGGGAGAAAGGGCTGCAAAGTTTAAGAAGAGAGCTTCCAGAACAACCACTAACTGGGAGCTCTTTGGCACTATAGCAGCAACATGGGAAGATACCGTTGCTGACGACAATGACTGGCTCAGCACCATACGATCGACTGGTTCAGCACCTTCATGATTGTGTGTGGAACACTGAGAGAGAGAGAGAAAGCCACAAAAAGATGCCTGTCATCAGAAACTCTCGAGCTCATTCACCAACGTGGCTTGGCACAAGCATCAGGCAACCACAAGCTAACATCTGAACTCTCAAAGCAGTGCAGGGAAGTGATAAAGACCTCAAAGAGAGAAGAGCAGCAGTGCTGGCTGATGTGGCAGAAGCTGGGAAAAGTATTTGCAACGCCCGCCTGTCCTTCATCAACTGTATGACTGCTCTTCGATGTCCTGATTGATCTATCACATCTTCCAGAAAGGCAATGAAGAAGATTATCCATGACTTCTACTCGGATCTCTTTGATATCAATGTCCATCAGCCACATACCAAACTCTGCAGGATGGATGTGTCATTCCAAGTGTTCTCCCTTCCAAAATCTGACATGCCATTTCATTGGTAAAGAAACGTACAGCACCCGGCCCACACAAGGTCAGAGCCAAACACCTGAAAAATCTGCCGTCAGTACTCATCAATACACTGGCTCGGCTCTTAACACACTACCTGTCTGAATGCAAGGTTCTGTCCTAGTGGAAAACCAGCAGGATTATTCTACTGTACAAGAAGGGAGCCATCCACGACATTGGCAACTATCGCCCGTCCTGCCTGTTGTCCGTCATCTACAAGCTGTTCACTCTAGTCATCCTGAGTAGGATTAGCAGAACACTAGATGAAGGACAACCATGCGAACAAGCTGGGTTCCAAAAAGGATTCAGCACAATCGATCATATCCGTACGGTAACCAAGCTCATTGAGGTTTCTTGGGAGTTCAAGATGTCGCTCTATAGTTCATGGATTTAAAGAAGGCCTTTGGTTCTGTTGAGACTGAAGCAGTCACTGACTGCTTCAGTAGCCAAACAGGGCATTCAAACTCAATACATCAGGATCCTCTGTGAGCTGTATTACGGATTCACTACCAGGATCTCACCATTCTACAAGGAAGTGATCATTGGCATAAAGAGACGGGTTTGGCAGCGTGATACTATTTCACTGAAACTCTTCAGTGCCACCCTTGAGAACATCATGTGATGACTGGAATGGGAAGGAATGGGAGTGAAGATAGATGGTCGGCAACTACACCACCTCTGCTTACGACATCATTCTAATAAAACCAAACATTAGCCAAGCGGCACAAATGCTGGCTGACTTTGACCATGAGTGTGGAAAGGTCGAACTGGAGCTGAATCTCATGAAGATAATGTTCATGGGAACAGACTCGGTCCTGATGTTCCATTTGCTCTCAACAGAACGAACATCTCCAAATGCAGCAGTTATGTGTACCTAGGTCGAGAACTCAACATGACGAATGACCTGGCACCTGAGCTGCACAGGAGGAAAAGAGTGGTGTGGAATGCCTTCAAGGCATTGAACAAATAGCTAAGAGGACCAAGAACCTCTGGCTCCAGGCACATCTCTTTGACTCCACCACTCTTCCTGCATTAACATACGCCTCAGAGACCTGGGCTTACGAAAATAGGATGAGAACGCTATTTGGGTCTCCCAAAGAGGAAACCGAAAGAGCTATGCTTGGAGTATCATGCACACTTCACTCAAGTGAGAGAAAGAATCTGGAGTTCCAACCTCCATTTATGAACGAGAATCAGGGTTATTGTCTTGTTTGCCAAGGCATCGAAAATCAGATGGACTGCACATGCAATTTGATTTGGAGATGACTGCTGAATTAGAGCCGTTACCGACTGGATTCCACAGGATGTCAAAAGATCTCGTGGCCACCCACCTACGAGATGGTCAGACTTCTTCAAGACCCTGAATGAATGGTTTGAAGCTCTTCATGTTCCTGGAGAGAGCAGATGCCATTGGGCTACACTAGCACTCGACAAGGATGAATAGAGATGCTACTGGTGCGCGCTCGAACAAATCGATGAGTAACGAGATGTCAAGTGATCAAGTGAAGTGACCAAGTGGCTGTATAGTATTCCTTTGTGCATATATACCACAACTTCATTATCCACTCCTCTGATCTTGGACATCTGAATTGTTTCCATGCCCTTGCTATTGTACTAAGTACTATGATAAACATAGGTGCACAAATTTTCCAGAGGCACTTTTATTGTGCCTTCTCCATAGTTTCTTGGAGAAATGAACCAGTAACCACATACAATGCTTCCTGGAGACACCTCCTCAATAGACTACTAGCATCCAGGTATATGTTTGGTTAAACTAAGTCACACCCTGCCTTTCAAAAAAAATAGAGATCTCTGGTATTCTTTGGAGAATGGAATTACTTTCTAAACTTTTTTTTTTTTGCTTTTTGGGTCATACCCAGCAATACTCCTGGCTCTGCACTCAGGAATTACTCCTGACAGTGCTTGGGATACCCTATGTGATGCTGGGGTTCCAACCCAGGTTGGCTGCATGCAAGGCAAATGCCCTACCCGCTGTGTTATTGCTTTGTTCCCTAAACTATTTTTTCTGGAATTTTCCATGCTGAATATTTTCACAATCCTGGAGCTGGATTCAGGGATACTGGGCATCTAGCCCTCAATAGAACCATAGGCAGGTACCCAGCTATGTGCTCAGAACCAGTCCAAGCTTTGAGGCAGCCTCAGACACCTTCCTGCTCCCCATCCTTCTCTGGGTCTCCCCATTAGTGAGTAGAAGGTAGCTAAGGACAAAAAAGATGCACAGACAAAACATAACCATTGTTCAGAGTCAGCCAGGAAGCACTGAATCTAGGACACAGAGAACGACGTCCTAGACATAGCCCCTGTGTGATGAGCTACACCACATGCTTGCAGAGGATGTAGAAAAGTTCGTGTTCCTTTGTGCTTTTTTAATTTTATAATTAAAATTATTTATTTATTTATATTTATTGAATCACCATGAGATACACAGTTCAGGATTGGGTTTCAGTCATACAATGTTTCAACACCCTTCCCTTCACCAGTGTACGTTTCCCACCACCATTGGCCCAGTTTCTCTCCTGCCACTTGTACCTCTTGTGTCTGCAGGAGATTCTGAAGAGACCTGGTCTGTCTTTCTCTCTGTCATCAAAGGGTGAAAACTGACCAGGGCTGGGCTCTGTATTCAGGGAAGACTCTGGGCATCTTCGGGGCTGAGCCCTGAGCACATGCATACTCACCAGTGCTGGAGGGCTGAAGGCGGGCTTATTCTCCACCACACCAAGACCAAGTGCCAGTAGGGGAAAGCCTAGGGCTCACAAGAAAAGGGCAGAGCAGGTCTCTCTCTCTCTTTTGTTCTCTCTCTCTCTCTCTCTCTGTGTATGTGTGTGTCTGTCTGTCTACACTCTCATGCACTCCTGGTTTATGCCTTTTTCATTCGTTTCATTTGCCATCCCCTAAATCCCCTGCCCAAAGCCAGCATCTTCTTTATCCTCAGGTCTCAGTTCCAAGCAGTGTTCCCTGTGCAGCAGAGATGTCCTGACCTTCAGGTCACACCCAGGTTCTCCCTGTCACACAGCCCTGTTCATTTTCTTTATGACATTCACTGTCTAAAATCAGCCCAGGTCTATCTCATGGTGATTCAATTGAATAATTTTAAAATATATATATGATGTAAGTATCACTACTTATACCTTTTAAAAAGTAACTTCTCTTGAGTTTTTCATAGTAGTCAAGAGTGTCTTGTCCATTCATTTGCTGGTTTATTCAATAAATGTTTATCAAAGACCAAAATAAAATAAAATCAGCTCAGGATTGTTCTCTTCTCCCTAAGGAACCATCTCTGCATGCATGACCCTTGTCTTGCTCACCTGTAAGCCGTCTCTGAAATGACGGCTTTTCTCTGAAAATTCCTTTTCCTTGATCTGCTGCATATTTTCTCAGTGAGGACTGGCCCTCACTAACCTAGAAGTTCATTCCTGCAGAGTTGCTTCCTGGGGTTGTATCTGGAAATCTGTTCCCACACTGCTTTGTTAGGGGCCAATCTGGGAGGCAGGGAGCACTATGGTGGTCAATAGAGTGTTTCATCTGGGGCTTCCAACAAGCTGTTGGGATACAGTGAATCATCCTAAAAGCTAACTGCTTTTAAAGCATGAGGGCTTTTATTATTTTATTTATTCCTGATCTCTTACTGTTCTAGATATGTAATCTGCCACACCAGGCCTCTTGAGTTTCTGCTTATCCATAGAATTAGTGTGAGGATTATATACATATATATGTATATGTATTCACATATATATGTATACATATAAACGTAGGATAACATTGGTTTGTCCTTTCTGCCTTGCCACAGGGAGCTTAGGTTTATTGGGTTACTCCCATCACAGTGCTCCCATTCCTCTGTGTTTATTTTTTGTATGGACACAGGAAGACAGTTAATGCTATGCTTTTGTAACTTGGGAGTTAATTGACTCCAGAAAATATTCACTCCGGGGCATCTGTTCTCTGGACTTAAGCCTCAGTTGTTCTTACTTCCTAGAACCCCAAAAGCAGGGTCCCAATGAGGGACTGGATGGACCAATGGCAAGCAGTGAGCTACCCTGGCATCAAAATGGGCCAGGCCAAAGCACCATAATACTTAACTATAAATTAAGAACATGGTTATGAACAAATTTTATGATGATCCAAAAAGTAACAACTAGATTAGGACCCTGCTAGGGTTAGGAAAGATTAATCTGGCCTGAGCACTGTAGTCTGAGATCAATAGCGAGATGTCCCCAGGAGAGCCACCCTACAAGCTGAATATATCTCTTACTGTGTCCATACAAAATAACTAATATTAAGAAGTAGAATTAAGATGTTAATTAAGTTATTGGACTAAGGAGAGGAGAAACACCCTGAAGTGGTATTTTACCCTTGAGCAGAAGAAGGGCCTTCATGTGTTGATTGTGCTACCAACAGGGTGTGGTGGCTACCCACACCCAATGAGGGGAGTTGGGAGAGACTGGAGAGAGACCAAGGCGTCGAGTTGGAGTGCAGAGAGACAGGAGGAAACGGGAATGAGGGGCTTAGTAAGATTGGAACAAGTGCGTGGGGAGAATGGGAATAAACGGCAACTGATCACCAACCAGCCTGGCCCTTGTTTCCTCCTTCGTCTGCCCATGGCATTGGCTGTCCCTGGTGAGGAAGTGGCACGAGACCACCAAACACAGTCAGTGAAAGAGTAGGATTTTCCTAGCCGCCTGGTGATTACACACACACACACACACACACACACACATACACACACACGAATTTTGGTTGTAAAAATGCGCTTAAGCAAGGCATTATGCAGAAGGCCTCAGAATGGGGCACACCCCTCACTTAGCTGCAGAGTCAGGGGTGGTTCCTTTTAGCGTCATGCTTTGTTATTCATGAAGATCTTAGAACAAAAGTTTTGTTGGGCAGCAATCATCAAATTTCTTTTTCATTTTATTTTGTTTTGTGTTAATACTAGGTTTAAAAAGGGACTATTTATGCATAGTAAAATTCACCCATTTCAATGTCTAGGTCTTTGTGGTCTGTGTAGGATTGGTGAGCGTATACCACTACCAGAATATGAAATAGCGTCTGTGCTCAGAGCCTTGCAACGCCTTGTTGTCTGCCTTCCTCGGCATCTGGCAACCATGATCTGCTTCTGTTCCCACCATTTTATTTTCTGTTCCCACCACTTTTTTTCAGAAAGTCTTATAAATGGAAGCGACTGGCATATAACCTTTTGCATGTGGCTTGGCTCTCTTTACCATGGTTATCTATCCCCAGCTTGTTTGAGGAGCAGTTCTTGAAATGGAATCCAAAGTGAGAACTCAAAACACAGGACAAATAAGAACTGAGACCTGCTGGCTGGTATATTTAGGGGTCGGGGGACATGTGAAGAGCCACAACTTTGACCATAGGTGACAAATACCTCCAATGAGTTCAGGGATCCTGGCAATGGGATATGGAGCACCACTGGACTAGCTGCTTCTGGGTGAACCTGTCTGTTCTCGGCCTTCTCTCAAGCTTTGATGTCACCATGGGTTATAATTTCTTGAAAGTTATTTTTGATCATTCTGAGAAGATGGATCAAAGCAGGTAAGGAGGAAGATATGGGGTCAGGGGTCAGCTCTGCCTCCAGTGAAGCACATCTGACCTTCGACTTTTACAGGCTCTGTTTCCTCAGGGTCTCCAACTCCCTGTCTATCAAATGTGGATCTGTTAGAGTAAGTAGGTGGAATTGTCCAGAGCTACCAACCAGGTTTGAACCCTGGCATCAGATGAACATGCCCTCTGACCCTCAACCAAATCAAACCAAACCAAACCAAACCAAACCAAAACTAAACCCAAACCAAATGGGACTGAATTAAAATAGATTTTCATGGGGAGAGAATTGGGGAGAATTGGGAGAGGCTGAGGATGCTGCTGGCTTAAGCCCCAAGACTCCCATCCTCTTTGTTTCCTTCTCTTGATCTCCAGCCAACAGGCAGGTTCCCCCTGTGAGTCCCACTGATGATCAGATGTGGGAGATGGTCGACCTGGTGGGGAGACAATGGGGCAGGGGAGTCTGCTGTCCAGAAATGCAATGACCTCCTGCCTTTGCCTCCAGGACTCTGGGTGCCCCACCCCAGACTTTCCTGAGACAGACACCCTACAACCGCTGGGATCTCAGGAGGGCACTGCCGAGTCCCGAGTTTGGAGATTCTCTTATTGGCATGAGTCTTATTTTTTCCTTGGCCAGGGAAGTGTGGTCACTCTCAGTGCAGGTCTTGTGTCTGCAGGATGGTGTACTAACTAGAACAAGCAACTCATCATGACACGGCCCAAGTTAACGCCCTGGAACACTTATCTCTCCAAAGTCTAGGGTTCTCACACTCTGAGAGAAGGGACATTTAACTTGATTCCAGACTTCTCTTCTAGGGAGAGCTTCCAAAAACACTTTCCCTGACGTGCTTGCCTGTACTCAGTACCTGGACTGCCATCAACAAACAGTCATCACCTGTGTTCACTTCATTCCTGATGGTGGATGAGTGTCTGTACTTCCGAGTCACCCAGGTCAGTAAAAAGATGGTCCTCCCCCTCCCACCTCTCCCAGGCCTGACTGTAGAAGGACACTCTGTTTAATCCTTTCTTCAGAGGGTTTCTTCCCCTTGTCCACCCCGAGCTCCCTGGCTCAGAATTGAGGGGCCAGTGTTGTCTTGACAGCTCTCAGTGGGTGGACTCTGCTTTAATATGGCCTGAAATCAGTGCAGTGTAGGCAAACCCTCTTGTTCAGGCTGGGAGGTCTCCTGGGCAAGCAGCTCCAGGGCGAGACTTCCAGGCTCTTCTGTTTGCTCAGGAAGAGGCTTAAAGAAAATATTCAGAATGAGCAATAGTAACAGCAATCCCAACAGCCCCAAGCCAGCCGCTTTTCCTCTCCACACCACCTTAGGTCAACTACTCTCATTTTACATCAGATGTTTCCTATGCCTGGGACACCCTTCCCCTGACTCAGGATCCACCAACACCCCTTTGCTGAAACCTCACCTTCCTAGAGCAAACTCTGATCCTCTATTTATTATTATTATTATTTTGCTTTTTGGGTCACATCCAGCGATGCAAGAGGGTTACTCCTGGCTCATGCACTCAGGAATTACTCCTGGCAGTGCTCGGGGGACCATATGGGATGCTGGGAATCAAACCAGTGTCGGCCGCGTGCAAGGCAAACATCGTGCCTGCTATACTATTGCTCCAGCCTCTGATCCTTTATTTACTACAGAAAACTGAACCCCTCCCCGCCCCACCTCCTCACTCCCTGCCTCCCTTCCCCCTTCTACTTATTTCCTGAGAGCATTTAACTCTTTCTGACATATTAAATAATTTACTCATTCATGTGATTATTATTTAATGTCACTCTTTCCCTGCCGAAATGTAAGCTCCACAAGATAGGAGTCTTTGTTCCAGCCTTAATCTGTTTCATGATCCAGAATATGTGGCAAATTGTGGGTGCTCAAACAACAGGACCAGGTGAGCAAGAGGGCACCTGTGATCAGCAAAGTAAGTGACAATGGAGTGTGAGGGTGGGTGTCAGCATCCACGCGTGGCTCTAGTGCTCTGTTGGCATCACACATGCTGGTTAGCCTCCTTGAGACGCAGCTTCCTTGTCTGAAAAATGGAAACAATAATATGTCTACTTTAGAAAGTCCTAGTAAGTATACTTTAAATCAGTCAATCATTCCAAAATAAAGAATTGTACTAGTTTTCTAGGGCTGCTGTAACCACATCCCAACAAACTGGGTGGTTTGAAACTAAAGAACTGTATTCTCTGAGTGTTCCAGAAACCAGGGTTTTGACCGCCAGTCAAGCACTACCAGGGCTAACGACCTTCTTACCTCTCCCAGCTAGCAGGGTCGGCCTCAGCACTGCTGTGCCTTGGCCTGCAGGCATATCTCTCCGCAGGCTACCTCCCCTGCCACAGGATGCCATGCCCTCTCTTCTCTTCTTTTGACTAGCAGCCACCTAAATGGATGTGAAGGTGTGGGTGGAGTCCACACAGTCTGGCCAATAAGTACAAGCCCAAGTCTTACTGTATTAAGGACCCACCCTGCTTCAGGAAGGCCTCATCTTAGGTGCATCAGTCGTAACCCTCTTTACAAATAAGATCTTGGGGTTAGAGAGATAGTATCGTGGGCGAGGCATTTGTCTTGTATGTGTTCGACCCAGCTTCGATCCCCAGCACAGGATGTGGTCCCCTGAGCACTGCTTGATGTGCCCTCCCCAAACAAACAAAAAATCCAAATCAAATGAGATCTCATCCTGAAGGGCAGGGGAGTTGGATTCCAACTTACCTTTTTAGAGGATACAATTTAACTTATTGTAAGATTATCCTAATTTTATTAGTGTAGCACTGTAGCACTGTAGCACTGTCCTCCCATTGTTCATCAATTTGCTCGAGCAGGCCCAGTAACGTCTCCATTGTGAGACTTGTTGTTACTGTGTTTGGCATATCGAATACCTCATGGGGAGCTTGCCAGATTTTGCCGTGCAGGTGAGATACTATTGGTAGTTTGCCAGGCTCTCCAAGAAGGACGGAGGAATCGAACCCAGTCGCCGGGGTCGGCCACATGCAATGCAAATGCCCTACCTGCTGTGCTATTATTAGTGTATTTCATATAAAATGGTTTTGTTATTATATGTTATCATATTTAATTGATAGGCAATACTTATTGCATATTAAAATATTATTTCTCTACTTAATAAAAACATTATTAATGAGATATCAATTCCTTCATTGAGTCCTTTTTTTAGGATAGGGGCTACACCTGCCCTTGGAATCTTGGGGTCACTCTTGGCTTGGGGGTGGGTGTCACGTGGTGCTAGAATGGTGGGCAAGCAGTGCTGAGAACAAGGCTCAGGTTCTTGCGCATGGTGAGTTCTCCCACCTCAGCATCTCCTTGACCACTTCATTCTGGATGCCAGAGCTGCATTTGTTCTAAGCTGATAGCACATGGCAGCTCGTCTAGCTGTATGCCTAATGCTTGTCATTGGTGACTAGCAGCCACCTAAATGGATGTGAAGGTGTGGATGGAGTCCACACAGTCTGGCCAATAAGTACAAGCCCAAGTCCAATCCACAGCAGCTCAAGGAGCTAACTCAAAATGGAGGTTGAGGCTGGGGGAGACAGCTCTTAAGGGCTCACTCGAGCATTGCTTTGCATGCAGGAGACCCAAGTTGGAGCTCAGCATCCATGATCCCCTGAGCACTTTTGGGAGTGACCCCTGAGCACTGTGCTACCAGTAGTTCCTGACTACTTCTGAATGTGGCCCTAAACAAAAAAAACTAGATTTTGTCTTCAATTCACGATCTTCCTGAACTGCTCTAGACAGCATTTTTTTTCTACCCACTGAACCCCACATCTTTTTCCATGTTCAGGGCAGTATTATATTGTGGAGTGCAAGATGACCCACCATTAGCATTTGAAAAAATGAATCCAGCATCTGGTCTGGAGGTTCAGCAGACTTAAAATGTAACAAGGGATACGGAGGATACCTGGGCTTCCCTGAACCCAGCTCAGGAGAATGCAGGGAAGGTGTGAGAGGAACAGCATGCTGTGCTCAGAGCAGGGTCTGTGCTCTCCAGAGCCCCAGCTTCCCTTTATGATGTCCACCCTTCCACATGCTATCCATACCTCCTAGCCAGCCAGAGGTGCTAGACCCATCCTCCTACCCCAGTAAGGGAGACATCTCTGACCTCAGAGCCCAGATGTGCAGATCTCGGCCGTGGCCCCTGAGTGTTAAGAGGTGTGGTTCCTCCAGCAGGGGACCTGAGAGTGTGCACTCAGCGTCTCTGTGATCCCTGAGACATCTCTGCCAAGTACAACAGAGCTCCTGGCGCCATCCAGACTGCAGCACATTCCTCTCTGCTTGATCGGCTCATGGAGCGTTCCTGGGCCTCCCAGGGCTGGGGAAGGACATGGCAAACTGGCTTCTGCAGGATTTCTGAAGTTCGGCCTAAGCTGCCCTCTCCTCTGGCTCTGAGCAGAACACAGGGGAGAGCCCAGCCCCTTCAGGTACCCATTCTCATGCTGCAGATGGTTCTTCATTTCTAGCCCTGAAATTTCTGCTTTGGCTGTTCTTGACAGTGTTCCAGTGACCTCATCTTTGCCTTAACCCCTGGATGTTGCTTTCACATCAAATGTCCTGGCCCTTCCTTTTTGGAATTCTCACAGCTGTCTGTTCTTCCTGAGAACCATCCCACGAGGCCATCCAGGCCAGGTTCAGGGCCTGAGCTGGGGACCCAAATTCAACTCTGTGTAGCGTTGATTTTGTGGGTATAGGAGAAATGCCCTCCCCTCCCCTTCAGACACAGGCCCAGAAGTGGAGCCCGAAACTAGGAGAAATCCTTTACTCATGGAGAGGAGTGGTACCCAGGAGCCCGAACTAGGATGGGCTGTGTGGAGGGAGTAGGTCATTGCTGATGTGGACTTGCAGGGCACAGAGGTGGAGGAAACAGAGCCAGTATGGCATGCAGTCCTCAGGATGACCACACTGGAGGAAGCTGGGCCAAGTGTGAAGTTGTGTGTGTGTGTGTGTGTGTAGGGGGGTGGGGGTGGCGGAAGGGTGGCATTTTACCTCAATTCCCCAGTTGTGCATCACTGGTTGAGCACTGGTGGATGTGAGTCCAGTTCCTCTGCTTCTCCAACCTTTCCTCACAGGAGGCAGAGCAGCCTCCTAAAGTCACACTTTGTTAGAAAGACAGGCAGATACTGGCAGGGGAAGCTGGGCAAATCTAAGGACTCTGGGCAGGCACCCACCCCAGCTTTGGTTTCTTTCCAGATTGATCTACCTGTATGTGGTTCTTGACTTAGCAACTACATGTGCCAGACCAAGTGCTGATGGATGGAGCTGCCTTGGTGAGCAGGCCAGACCCAGCCCCCTCCTCCTGGCATCCTGTACAGGCAAGAGATAAAAATAATGAAACAGCAGAGCTACAAATGTTCTAAGGAAGAAGCTCTCTGACCCTAGAGGACACAGGAAAGGGGTTGGAGAGAAAAGGATGGGAAAGCTGTGGGGAGGGAAGCAGGAAAAGAGCCTTCCTGGAGGTGAGGGGACATACGTGGTTTATTAGGGACCTAGAGCAGGCTCTGGTTTGAGAGGGAGTTGGAGAAAAAACTGACTGAGAAAGAGATGTAAAAGAGTCTGGAAACCCTATTAACAAGAACCAAGGGAAGGCATTGACCCCTGGAGGAGCCTGTGTGGGACTGAGATTTGGAAATGTCCCTGGGATGGTCATGTAGACAATGGCTTGTATGGGTGGAGGGTGCAAGAGGGGCAGTTGAAGGGATCCAGCAGGAGCGGAGGATGAAGATGGCTTGACCTGGGATGATGTGGGCGATAAAGAGAAGAGGACCCTCAACACCTGGATCCCTGGAAGGACAAAGAAAGCAGGCAGCTTCCCTTGTGGGCTAACTCTCCTTTCCCCCTAGGTGTTGCAGGGTTTTGCTTTCTCTTTCATGGTTAACATGCTGATTAGCATCGAACTTAGAGAAGACAAAGGGCCAATGTGGGAAGTGGGTGGCTCACCATATGTGTGCCTGAGTTGGGGGCTATACCACCCAGATCCAAGGGAAGGGTGTTTCTCATGGGATCCCTCCCTCCCAGGCATGACCTCTGCATCAGCCACCATCCTGACCTCCTGACCTCCTCACCTTATTCCTGCCTGTCCTTGCCATCGGTGGAATGTTATAAGAAAGGGTGTGATTATGAGCTGTGGATCAAAGTAACCCTACTGCTGGTGGAGGTTTTTTTTCCTTACTCATTTGCATTATTTGCATCTCTTCCAGTTGATGGGAATGGGTAGGCTCAGCCCGTGGCTATCACAAAGAGTGCTGCTCTGAGTATTCCTGCTCCTATAACACACACAGATGCTCCTCTCTAGCTTCACTTCCAGGAACTCCATCCAGCCTTAGACAAAAGGGAAGACCTGAGGGGCAGTGGGCGGTGTGTCTTCCTTAACACTGACTGTACTCCCAGAAGTGGGCCAGCACTCCAGTTCCAGTAACTCTGTGCAGTGAGCCTGGCAGAAAACCTCTCTTCACCTTACACTCTCAGGGTCATTGTGCAGGATAGACATGGGCTAAAGATTCCTCCCTGAAAATTCTGGGGAAAGGGGTTTCCAATGAAGTGCAATCTTGGAATCTTGGAATGAAGTGGAATTCTTGGAATCTTGATTTTGTTTTGGTCCCTGGGGCCTGTTTCCTCCAAGTAGGAGCCCGAGGCAGATGTGGTGCATTGAGGGACATCTCTGTATCCTCAGAGCCTTACCTCCTCCCCTCTCTTTGGCCTTCATCCAACTCTGCTCTATTCTGTATAAACTAGGGGCCCTTAATGAAGCCAAGCTTCCGGGTCACGGGACACATGAATAAAGGTTTAGTCCTTTTTGCAAACTTTGCCTTGCTGGTCTTCAGGGTTTCTTCCAGAACTCTCCCTCCTCTCCTACCTCAGACCTTGCCTTTCTCACAGAGCATTCCCTGACCACCCTCTTCCCTACTTCACTCACTTCCCCTGCTCCTCCTCTCATCCAGACCACAGCTTACTTTCCTGCCTATTCCTGACAAGCCGGTGTACTGCTCCCAGCTCTTCCCCTGCTACAAGGCCAGCCCTGCTACTACATGCCCAGGAGGCCAGGAATTTTCCTTCTTTCTTTCTTTCTTTCTTTCTTTCTTTCTTTCTTTCTTTCTTTCTTCCTTCCTTCCTTCCTTCCTTCCTTCTTTTCTCTCTTTCTTTTTCTTTCTCTTTCTTTCATTTTACTGAATCATGGTGAGATAGGCAGTTACAAAGTTGTACGTGAATGGCTTTAGTCATACAGTGTTCCAACACCTGTCCCTTCACCAGTGCACATTTCGTACCACCAATGTCCCCAGTTTCCCTCCTGGCAATCCCTGCTGACCCCCCCCCCCCCCACCCGCCCCAACTCCCCTCCCTGCCCAGACTGCCTCAATGGAACAGCAGGGATTTTCATCTGTTTGTCCAATTCGGCTGGGGACAAAAGAGCCCAAGGACACTTCCTGGCACATAGAGGGTCTCTGCAAGGACATCTGAAGTGACTAGTGCATTTGCTAGGTTTACTGATGGCTATTTCTATCTAAGGAGGTGGCTGGCAATGTGGTTTGGGGACAGGAGACCACACGTGGGACTGCATTGGCTCTACTCCACGAAATCCCCATCAGTCCTGGAGCAGGGCCTGGGCAGACTGGAGATGTGATTCTGAAAGCCGTCTGTGAGCCTGTCCACCATGGTCATTGGATCCTGATGAGAAAATAGTGCTTTATTTCTTTGTTTTAAATGTGTGTTTCACAATGTAAATATAAACACACCCATGACATATATTCCATTAAAGAATGTAGCACTGTCCTCCCATTGCTCATTGATTTGCTTGAGCGGGCCCAGTAACGTCTCCATTGTGAAACTTGCTGTTACTGTGTTTGGTATTTTGAATACATCATGAGTAACTTGCCAGACTTTGCCGTGCGGACGAGATACTCTCTGTAGTTTTCCGGGCTCTCCGAGAGGGGCAGAGGAATCGAACTCTGGTCGGCCAGGCAAATGCCCTACAGCTATGCTATTGCTCCAGCCCATTAAAGAATAGATTGAAGATATTATTTATGGGTGTCAGTGCCTTTTATGGGTGTCTGTGATGTGGGTGCCTACTACACTAACTGTTTTTCTCACCTAAACACCTGCCCTCCATTCCACTTCCATCTGAGGCAGACCCCGGCCCCATGACAGTTTCTTGTCTGCTCTTCCAGAAGTACTTCATGTCCTTGTATATATACACATATATTTTTATTTTTACAAGGGCAGCACACAGCATTCTCTCTCATGCATGTTCTCTCTCACTAAACAATGAGACTTGGAGGGACTTCCAGCTCCAGCTTCCAGCTCAGAGTGTAAGCTCTGCTTTGGAAAAGGCCACCAAGTATGCCATTAGGTGGAGAGAGCTTAATGGAATTAACTCTTCCCACACTCGAGGACAGGAAGGGCGGCTCTGGTTCGGAACTGTGACAAAACAATGGCACCATTGGAGCACTTTGTGTTGGGAGAGAGAGAATGAAGCAGGAGGAAGAAGAGGAGGGAGGGAGGCAATCAACTTCTCTGGATTCAGAATTTTTTTTGAAAAATTCTTATTGGTGCACCTTTGAGGCTCAGGCTTGTTCGTCTCTATGAAGCCCTTGACCACGGATCAGTCGAAGGATGCATCTCCAAGCCCTGCTGTTTTTCCTCTGCTGTAAAATGCCCTGTGGCTTCTCTGAAGGGAAGGAGGTGGGAGGAGGGGGTGGGGAGGAATCCCAGAATTGGGATGCTCTGCTCTCAGCTCCTCTCTGCAGCTAGCTTTTATGTGGAGGCGCTTACATAGGGTCTTGGGCAGGGCAACCTCACAAACAGATTTGGGCAGCCTGAGGACTGTGAGTTTGTCCTGATATATTTAGAACGAGCCTGTTAGTGGTGCCCTGAGCTGGAGAAGTAAATAGCTGCTTGCACAGGCATTTACAGCGTGCATATAAAGAGGCTGTAATTGCAGAGCTGTAGTTGAGAGCTTTCTCAAATGACATGCTATTTGACCCAATATTTCCCCCAACGCAGAGGCTACTTTGATGTCTGAGGCACTGAAGGGCTCACAGAGGAGGCCTGGAGAAACATGCCCCACTAGTGCATAGAGGCTGATAACTAAGACAGGCGCAAAGAAGAGAGAGGGGTTGGATGGAATTGTCCCTGAAGCACACATCTGTTAGCTCTATTAGATCAATTAGAGTGCAAGTAGAGTATTTGGGAGGTGATTCCTGAAAGCACACAAGAGGCTGGGGTGGGAAGAGGACTGGAAAGGAAGTGTGATGGGTAGTCACGCTGGGACTCAGGCCAGGGCGGTCCTGGGAGCCTCCCAGAAAGTGCTGCACTAATGCCCATCAGGGAGGCAAGGAGCTGTGGGCTTTATTTCACCAACATCTGTTACTGGCTGAGTCTTCTAGGAAGGATTGGGAGTTACCTCCAACCCACCCTGCTGGAGGCTGGGAAGAGAATCCCTTAGATTGGTTTCCAAGGAATTTTTATGGAAATGTTCCCAATCAAGAAGTTTTGGCAAACTTCCCCACATTTTCTAACTGTTACCAGAGCCCAACTCAGGTTGAATGCCTGAATGCAGCTTATGAATCCCCAAACTGCCCCCACTGCTGGTGGTTGGAGGATGAGACCCCTCTGCCCTTCTCTAAGAGGCTGCCTTCCGTATCCATGGGGAGAGAGACTGCCAACACGTTGGTGTCCAGGACACTAGAGACCTCTGAATAGCCCATGGCACTCTGTGCTCCTAGGGTGACTTGTGATCCATTCCCCCAGTCTCACAGGCAAATCATAAGTGGAACAAGAGCTATGTATACTAAATCTTCACTGAGCATCCTCTCTAGATTGTTAGAAACTAATTTAATGCTAAATAGCATAATGAGACCCTCCAATAACACAGTTTTGTTCAATACTGGCCAAGAATTTTTCTCTTCCCCCTTTTTCTCCTCCTCTTCCTTCCTACTGAATTTGAAACTTACGGAAGTGGAACAAAATTTAATTCAAGTGTACTTTAATGTGACCCTCTAACTAAGTGTAATAACAAGAATATTCTTTGAACAGAGTAATAGTATACGGGCTAGGACACTTGCATTTCATATGGGCAAGCCCAATTTGATCCCTGGCATCATCTATGTTCCCCCAAGAACCACCAGGAGTGAACGCCAGAAGGAATACCTGAGCATAGAGCCAGGAGTATGCATTATATCTGGTTGTGCCACCCCTCCTCCCCCCATGAAAAAGTCAGAATTCTCTTTGGCTTTTGGGCTATAAAGATCATATGGTGCATAAGGATAAGGCACTTACTTGCCTTGCATGCTGCTGACCTCAGTTTTATCCCCCAACACGACATATGATCCCCTAAAATTATTCCTAAGTACCAAGATAGGGGGCTGGAGTGAGATAGCACAGCGGTAGGACATTTGCCTTGCACACAGCCAACCTGGTTGAGCGCAGTTCGATTCCTCTGCCCCTCCTGAAGAGCCCAGCGAGCTACCGAGAGTATCTCGCCTGCACGGCAAAGCCTGGCAAGCTACCCGTGATGTATTTGATATGCCAAACACAGTAACAACAAGTCTCAAAATGGAGATGTTACTGGGCCCGCTTGAGCAAATCAATGAACAATGTCACTACAGTGACCATGACAGAGATAGGAGTGAGTCCTGAGCACTCCTGGGTATGGACCAAAAACTGAGAAAGGAAGAAAGAAAAGAAAGAAAGAAAGAAAGAGAGAGAGAGAGAGAGAGAGAGAGAGAGAGAGAGAGAGAGAGAGAGAGAGAGAAGGCAGGCAGGCAGGCAGGCAGGCAGGAAGGAAGGAAGGAAGGAAGGAAGGAAGAAAAAGAAGAAAGAAAGACCTTCTCTCTTTCTGAGAGAAGTATTACTATTCCTTAAGGGAAATAATTATTTATCCCATCCAGCAACATCTTCTGTCCATCAGCAGTGCCCTCCTACCCCCAGGCCTCACCTCCTCATTTCCTTCCTTGGGAATTAACACCCACATGCCACGACCATAAACCAATTCTTTAGCCTGCAGTCCACTTAACAATTCTGAAAGAGACTATCCATGCACAATAAAGTCAGTCAGAAGGAAAAGAATAGATACAGAGTGATCTTTCTCATATGTGGGATTTAAAGACACACAGCAAGGTAGAAACAAAAATTCAAAAGAAATGGGACAACTGATACACACAATTGAGTTGGGGGGGGAGGCTGGGAAGAAAGATTGTTGGGGTCATTAAGAGAGGGAGGGAGTACACTGGTGATGGGTGTGATGTTGGGATTATGTGAACGAGAATGAGAATTTAAGTACAATGCTCTCATTATTAAGAGCATTGTAAACCACAGAAACCCTGCTCCCCTCTCTTTCTCTCTCTCTATATATATTTAATTCTGGAAGAGATGATTATCTAGACCTCCTGAGTGACTTATCCCTTTATATGAGTTTATATGAGGTTTTTGGATTAAAATGGCATTATTTTTTAGGATATCTAAGAACAAGTAGTTTAGGATTTGTAGCCCAAATCCAACAATATCGGAGAGAGAAAAGATCAGGAATAGCTGCAACAAGGTCGGTCAGGAATTGATTGTGGAATTTGAGTCATGATGGTCAGATGCTCTGTTTTGGGATATATTTAACATTTTTGTGATGGAACTTGGGAAGGAAACTTGAAAAGTTTTTTTTTTCTTTTTGGGTCACACCCGGCGATGCTCAGGGGTTACTCCTGGATTTGCACTCAGGAATCACTCCTGGTGGTGCTCGGGGGACCATAGGGGATGCTGGGAATCGAACCCGGGTTGGTGCGTGCAAGGCAAACACCTTACCCACTTTCTATACATTTATCTCTAGAGCTTAAAGTCACATTAAATTTGGATTTTAAACATTAATGAAAGCGTTTTTACATTCTATAAGAAAATTTACCTTCCTAACTTAGACTGTAAAAAAGTGTTTTTGAGTAACTGATGGTGAAATTTAGCCTCAAAGAAAAATTTGTGCCTCTAGATTGTGTTCTAGAGAACACAAAGCTTTATAGAACTAGTCATACAAATTTCTTCCCATTCTATTATCAATAACATCTGGTAATAGGGTTGAAAGCATAAAATTGGCTATAGTGGGAGCATTTACACAATAGAAATTGGAATATATAATTATCACTTATGATTTTTTGAGAGTTGGTTACTGGACACATATCACCATACCACGGTTGTTTGGTCTCTTTGGGGTGACCACAAATATGGAGCTACCAAACTACCATCTTTTTTCTTTTATTTATTGTGGCAAATCCTGGTACTGCTCAGTCTTATAATACACATAGGTCTGATGTTCAGTGCTCTTGCTTGGCTATGCTCACAGTCCTAGGGTCACTCCAGTAGTATTTGGGGACCAACAGATCTGTACCTGGTGGTGCTCAGTGAGACCATGCAGTGCTAGGATCAAATTCAGGGTGTCAGACATGCTGATATGTGCCTACTTAAAATGTCTATGGAACACTTTCTGGAAGCAGATTGCTATTAGTATTTATCAGCACTTATGCAGAGGGATGGAGCAATAGCAAAGTGGGTAGGGCATTTGCTTTACACGAGACCAATCTGGGTTCGATTCCTCCATCCCTCTCAGAGAGCCTGGCAAGCTACCGAGAGTATCCCGCCCACACGACAGAGCCTAGCAAGCTCCCCATGGCATATTCGATACGCCAAAAACAGTAACAACAAGTCTCACAATGGAGATGTTACTGGTGCCCGCTCAAGCAAATCAAGAGCAACTGAGGGATGACAGTGCTACAGTGCTATACAGTGCTACAGTGCTATGCAGAGGGAAGATTGGCAGGAAAGAGATGCAGCAGTAGATGCCCTTGTTAGCATGCAGATATGTTCAAATGTCCGCAGCCCAGTGGGCATCTGAGGGAGATAGCTATTTCATGTCCACACACATTAACTGAACAGTGGTGGGAGCAGGGGCGTGTTCTGAGGAGAGATGATATACTGGAAAAAGATGATGATTTCATCCACAGTGCTGTGTTGAGAAGGCTTCTGAGGCCATTGGGCTCAGTAAGAAGAAAAATATTCGTCTCTCAGAGGTGTTTGGCATGTGTTTCTTATCACTTGCTAAAAATTATGTGACCAATAAATATTTGTCTCTCATTCAATATTCGTTCACCCACTTTTCTCAGGCAGTCCTAGGATGACTTTATCAGTAATTTTCCTGATAGGAAAATGTTGGAATTTGAAACAACCAGAGACAATCTAAGAATCCGCTGTTTGAGATTGCACCTATTTTCCTTTGGCAGTCCTATTGTGTTCTCCCAGAGTTCATTCAATTCCAGGATCGCCAATCAGCATATCAATGCCCTTGATCACAGAGGTTGCTTTAGGCTGAACACCTGACTAGTTTAGCTAATGGGTAGCTAATCCTATAGACTTCATTGGCAAAAGGTCTTTCCACTTTTTACTCTGATTAACAAACTGGTAGGGTATATACTTGTCCTTTTGGTGCCATGGTTTTCTTTTCTTTTTCTTTTTTTATCAAGCAGAGAAAGCTAGTTCGAAGTGGAGACAATAGAGAGAAAAGCAAAGGCAAGAAATGAGAGAGCAGATATACTATGATGCATTTTGAGCACCTGGACCCTGCTACTACTGAAGACAATATAAAAAATGTTCAGGGGAAATAAACCAATGAATTTGTTGTTCAAACAAGTTGGAATTGAATTTATGACTTTTTCCCAAAGGTCCTATAATTCTTTGTATTTACATCTCCAAAAGATCCAAAATCATTTAGATAACTATCAACACTACCTAGTGAATTATAAAAGCATTTCATTTTGAATGAGGCTCCGGTCCAGATCAATTGCAACTGATCCTTATAAGAAGTCACTGGAATCCCAGGCTCTGGTTTTTGGAACGTGGAGGAAGCTAGCCACACTCAGTAATAGAGGCATGGACACAGTTATTAATAACAACGGAAGGTGTCAGAAGGGTGATTGCAGGGGATGCCTTTCCTTCCCAGTCTGTATCCCTAAGCAGAGTGTGAACAAGGATTGAGAAAATAATGGGCGTTTGCTACTGAATCAGAAACAGAAAAAGAGGAGTGAGAAGCCAAGGTGTTTGGAGAGCTGAGCAGGAGCTCATAAGTAAATATGCAAAACTACTGAATTTCATGTGATGGTCAGGCTGATTGGAAAACCTGGTTGATTTCTTGCCCCCAGTAGAACTTTCATTTCTCTGAGAGTTCCCATACTTGTTTTGTTACTCTAATATAGTTGAAAGACATTTGGAAAGAAAGAAAAAAGTGCCTGCCATAGACGTAGAGCTGTGGCAGGGGTGGGGCATGAAGGTGGGGCTAGGAGGGAAACTGGGGACGTTGGTGGTGGTAAATGTACACTAGTGAAGGGATGGGTATTGGAGCATCCTATGACAGAAACCCAACCACGAACAAGGTTGTTACTGTGTACCTCATGATGATTCAATAAAAAATTAAAAACAAAAAGATGTTTGGAAAGGGGACAGGTCCCCGAGCTCAGAAGGGTTTCATTCATCCTTATAAGCCCTGAGTTCAAGGATTGAGTCCGTGCTTTGCCATGTGACTTTAGGTAAGTCACCTCATTGTGTCCTCACTGAAATGGTGTGATGTTTTTCTTCATTACAAAGGGCTGGAGTAATAGCACAGCAGGTAAGGCGTTTGCCTTGCAAGCGGCCAACATGGCTGACCCGAGTTTGATTTCTCCACCCCTTTCAGAGAGCCTGGTATGCTACTGAGAGTATCTCTCCCGCACGGCAAAGCTTGGCAAGCTACCCATGACGTATTTGATATGCCAAACACAGTAACAATTGTCACAATGGAGACGTTACTGGGCCCAATCGAGCAAATCAATGAACAATGGGAGGACAGTGACAGTGACGGTGACAAAGGAGCTAGTCAGTCACACCTCTACCATTCTTACCCATACCACTCCATCACCTCCTAAGTGGTCTCCTCACCTCTACTCTGACTCCTTAAGAGATTTTCTACAAAGCAGCTTCCGTGATCTTTTGGCTGTAAGTCAGGTTGTGCCAGGCTACCATTTGGAACCCTCCATCAAACTTTCATACATCTTTGGGAAACTCTACCTTTAAGATCTAACTCTTTAAGATCAACCTAAACTTTCTCTAAAAACATCAGTTCTACTCCGGATGAATGACTATATTCACTGACAAGCTTACCAACAACATTTTTTTTTTTAGATTTTAGTGTTCTTTATTTTTAAAAATTTTTTTTAAATTTTATTGAATCACCGTGATATAGTTACAAGCTTTCATGTTTGGGTTACAATCACACAATGATCAAACACCCATCCCTCCACCAGTGCACATTCCCCACGACCAATATCCCCAGTATATCCCCCCTTTCCCACCCTCCCCCTGCCTCCATGGCAGATATGATTCCCCATAATCTCTCTCTACTTTTGGGCATTATGGTTTGCAATAAAGATCCTGAGAGGTTATCATGTTTGGTCCCTTATCTACTTTCTGTACACCTCTCCCATCCTGACCGATTCCTCCAGCCATCTTTTTCTTAGAGATCCCTTCTCCATTCTAGCTGCCTTCTCCCCCTTGCTCATGAGGCAGGCTTCCAGCTATGGAGCAATCTATCTGTCCCATGTATCTACTATCCTTAGGTGTCAGCCTCATGTTATGTACCAACAACATTCTTAACTGCTTCATTTGTTTCCAGTAGGAAACAGCTCAACTGTCTACCAACTGGGGAACATACAAATATAATATGGTAAATGTGCTTAGTGAAATACCCGACAGCAATGAAAAACTATGACCTGTCCCTACATGCAGTGAAATAGTTGGATCACACAAATAGAATATTGACTAAAAGAAACCTATACAAGTAAGCATATAGCCATATGGTTTCATTTATATGAAAGGCAAAAACAGGCAGCAAATTTTTGGTGACAGGTCAAAATAATGGTAACTCTTGAGGAGACTATTGACTGTAAGGGAGCACATGGGTGCTTTCTAGGGCACTGTAAATGCTGTGTCATTCTCACTCTGCTGATGATTTCTGCATAAGTAAAAATGGTTCACCAGTACACTAAGATTGGTACGTTTTACTGTGGGTCAATTAAATTTTAATGTGAAAAGTAAGAATACGTTTGATGGGTCCTGATGGATCTTTCACATCTTCCAGAAGGGCATTGGAGAAGATTATCCATGACTTCTCAGATCTTTGATAGCCACATCCACCTGCCCACATGCCAAATTCCGCAGCATGGATATGTCATTTCCAACGTCCTCCCTTCTGAAATCCCACACGCCATTTCGTTGGTAAAGAAACAAACAGCACCTGACCCAGACAAGGTCAGAGACCTGAACACCTGAAGAACCTGCCATAAGTACTCATCAAAACACTGGCTCGGGTCTTCACACGCTACCTGTCTGAATGCAAGTTTCCGTCCCAATGGAAAACCAGCAGGACTGTACTTTAGTGCAAGAAGGCAGACATCCATAACATTGGCAACTATCGCCCAATCTGCCTATTGTCTGTCATCTACAAGCTATTCACTCGAGTCATCCTGAATAGGATTGTCAGAACAGGATTGGCAGAACACTAGATGAAGAACAACCATGTGAGCAAGCAGAGTTCCACAAAGGATTCAACACAATCGATCATATCCACACGATATTCAAGCTCATTGAGGTTTCTCAGGAGTTCAAGATGCCACTCTGTCTAACGTTCATTGATTTAAAGAAGGCCTTCTTTAAATCAATGAATCGATTCTGTTGAAACGGAAGTGGTCATTGAAGCCCTAGCCAATCAGGGCATTCATACTCAATACATCAGGATCCTCTGTGAGCTGTATTACGGATTCACTACCAGGTTCTCACCATTCTACAAAGAAGTGATCATCAATGTCAAGAGAGGGGTTCGGCAGGGTGTTACCATTTCACCGAAACTCTTCAGTGCCCCCCTTGAGAACGTCATGCAATGACAGAAATGGGAAGGAATGGGAGTGAAGATAGATGGTCGGCAACTACACCACCTCTGCTTTGCTGATGACATTGTTCTAATAACACCAAACATTAGCCAAGCGGCACAAGTGCTGGTTGACTTCGACCGTGAGTGTGGAAAGGTCAGACTACAGTTGAATCTTACGAAGACAATGTTTATGAGAAACAGTGTCGTTCCTGACATTCCATTCACTCTCAACAGAACAACCATCTCCGAATGCAACAGTTATGTGTACCTAGGTCAAGAAGTCAACATGAAGAATGACTTGGCACCTGAGTTGTGCAGGAGGAAGAGAGCATCTTGGAACGCTTTCAAGAGCATCAAAGAAATAGCTAAGAGGACGAAGAACCTCCGGCTCCGGGCACATCTCTTCGATATCACTGTTCTTCCTGCATTAACCTGGGCCCTACGGAAACAGGATGAGAAAGCTATTTGGGTCTCCCAAAGAGGAATTGAAAGAGCTATGCTTGGAGTATCACATTTCACTCAAATGAGAGAAAGAATTCAGAGTTCCTACCTCCATTGACGGTCAAGAATCAGGGATGCTGTCTCATTTGCCAAAGCGTCGAAAATCAGATGGGCTGGACACGTAATGAGATTTGGAGATGACCGCTGGACTAGAGCCGTAACCGACTGAATTCCATGCGATGTCAAAAGACCGTGTGGCCGCCCACCTACAAGATGGTCAAACTTCTTCGTCAAGACCCTGAATGATCGGTTTGAAGCTGTTCAGATTTCTAGAATGAACAGACACCATTGGGCTACTCTAGCATGTGACAGGGACGAATGGAGACGTTACTGGCGCCCACTCGAGCAAATCCATGATTAACAGGAAGTCAAGTGATCAAGTGACTTTTGATGGGTTACTAAGGGCCTAAATATTAACCCTCAGTTCTCTAAAAATGCAAGGGAAACGCCCTGTTCTGTAAACTCTGTCTATCCCTGGAACATGCCATCTGCTGTCCCCTCCTCCTACAGTGAGTTCCAGGTCTTCATTACAGTGCGAGGACCTGTATCTCCTCTCCCACAAGAGGTGCCTAGCAGATCTTAATAGAGGTATCTTCACGTAGGAAGAGGTGGGAGGAGCAGGGGTAGAAGGCGGTTCGCACCTGCTTGGTTCACACGGGTAAAAGGTCCTCTAGAAACAAAAGAGTGCATTGAGTAGGAGGAGAAGGGGGATGGTCGTAGGAACATGGTCTCCTGGTGAGAGCACCTCTGTGGCAGGGCATTCCCTTTTGTTATCTCTTTTTGGGTGTTGTGGTTTGCAGTATAGGTATTGAGTGGCCATCATGTTTGGTCTATGAGACTACCCTTCATGATACTACGAGTGGGTTCACTCTCTGAATTCCTGTATAGTTGTCACAAGTGATGATCCCTTTGTTGATTTTTTTCCTTTTGGTATTTGCTGTGAGATCATGATATGATCTTAGGAGCTAAACTGAAGTAGTCTGAAAGGTCTCAGTGGCCTTTGACATAGCTGTTCTCGCAGGCAGACAGTTTGGCCATAGATCGTTTTAAAAAGGGTCCATGTCCTCTTCCCTGGAGAGGCAGATCTCACCCATTGACCTGTACCAGGTGCTCTCTGAGTGTGTGGCTAGACTGGAGGCCAGGAAATCATCTGAATCTTGGGGGTAGAATTGCATTCCATACTACAAGACTACCCTTTAAAAGAATTTTTTTTTAATTTTTAATGAATCACTGTGAGGTACAGTTGCAGACTTAAACACTTTTGTGATTATGTTTCAGTCAAACAATGATCAAGTATCTATCTCTCCACCAGTGCCCATTCTCCACCACTAATGATTCCAGAATCCCCCCACCACCCACCTCATCTCACCTCTGTGGCAGGGTATTCCCTCTTGTTCTCTCTCTTTTTGGGTGTTGTGGTTTGCAGTATAGGTATTGTGTGGTCATCATGTTTGGTCTATGAGACTACCCTTCAAACTACTATAGTGGGGGATAGGTAGGAGAAGTGGCACACCAAGGGGGCATTCAGGAGGCTTGAGGGATACTTGTACACTCCCCTCACTTAGCTTTCTCATCATTCATTAAGAGTGTGAGGTCAGTCAAAAGGTAATATTGTAGCTTTGAGCTTTATTATTGAAACAAACCAGTGTAAACATGCTCGCAGCCTCCTGTGACACACACTAGCAAAAACAGTCACTCCTAGATCAAGAATCACAATGTCAGTCCAAAGCCTCTCATGACCTCCAGCCTATACTCAGTGAGGCAGTCAGCGTGTGAAGTGACAGAGCATGCCTGGCTTTATTGTCCTTCAGAGACAAGGAATCACCCAGCCTGTGCTTACTGTCTGCCTTCTTATGCTCTACGTAATGTCTACATGTATAGGTAACGTCTACATGTATAGGTTTTCTCTTATCTCTGTAGAATATTCCTTGAATGGCATTTATTTATCTATTCTGATTTGTCTTATTATTTACTCAATTGATTTATCCATTTTACTGTTGGTGAACATTTGGGTTATTTCCAATTTGGGACGGTTGTGTTTCAGACCGCTATGAACCTTCTCAAAGGTGTCTTTTTGCTCTTCTCCCGGATGTGGAAGGAACTTTGGGGTGGGGTGGAGGGAGGTTTGGAAGGGAGAGCCTATGTTAGGCAGGTAAACTTCCAGTATTCAAGATTATGATTTGTTTTCTATTGGGGAGAGCCAACATATGGTCTTTTACGGAATTTTATCCTTCTTGTGTGGAGTGTAAGGTGCAATACTTGTCTGGGAAACAGGCTCAATTTTGTTTTAAGGACAGTTGCCACTTTCTGCCAACACCATCACCATAACAGGAAACTGTGAGTGTCTGGATCCTTTGGGACCACACTCTGCCTTCCTTCCTCCCAATCCAGCCCAGGCAGTGCCTGTCCCAGAAAGAGAGGGTCAACCCTGGAGATGTTGATGGGTAGTCCCTTCTGGGCTGGGTTTTCAGGAGAGAGAGTGAGAGAGATTGAAGGCAGTGACTATGTTAGTGGCAAAGCAAAAAGAAAGGAAACCTGAGGGCTATGATGAGAAGTTAACAGCTCTGGAAAAAAAAATTAGCTTCAACTTAGGTGAAAATTGTATTTTTCTACCAAGTTGTTGGGAGGTAAAGCTTCTATTTGAAATTTTCAAAGGAATCAACTCAAAATGAATTCCAAGTAAGTAATATAAGCAAGGTCTCTAGGTGGACTTCTGAGCAGCAGGAGCCTGAAGAGGAAAGAGACTCATGCAGGAGCTAATCGAGGCCTTCCTGCTGCCTGCGACCCAGCCATGATCCTCGGATAGGGAGGCCTCTGCTCCTGCATGTTCTTTCCCAGACACAGTCATGAGGCCCCTCTACTAGCTCCACTTAGGGGTGGCCACATTCTCACACTCCAGGCTCATTCGTGTGAGATTCTACCCTGAGGTCTGCTATTCACAGGAGCACAAGACACTTGGCCAAGAAAACAAATAATATTTCTGAGGCACTATTATGACCGGGATTGTTTTTTTAATGTCTATTTCTTCTCTTTCATTATTTGTGTATAAGAAAGCCATGGACTTTTGGGTGTTGATTTTGTACCCTACCACTTTACTAAACCGACCTATTGTTTCTAGGAGCTTTTCTGTAGAATCTTTAGGATTTTCTAAGTATAGTATCATATCATCTGCAAATAGTGATAGTTTGACCTCTTCCTTTCCTATCTGTATTCCCTTAAAACTGTTCTCTTGCCTAACTGCAATGGCCAGGATGTCCAGTACTGTATTGAATAGGAATGGCAAAAGTGAGCAACCTTCTCTTGTGCCCGATCTTAGGGGGAACGCTTTAGTTTTTCCACATTGAGAATGATACTTGCCGTGGGCTTGTGGTAGATGGTTTTGAATATTGCAGAAAGTTCCTTCAATGCCTATTTTGCTGAAAGTTTTCAACATAAAGAGGTGCTGGATCTTGGAAATGCTTCTCTGCATCTATTGATATGATCATATGGTTTTTACTTTTCTTTTGTTGATATGATGGATTATGTTGCTCGATTTCCCAATTTTAAACCATCCTTGATCTCTGGGATGAGTCCTGCTTGGTCATGGTGTATGATCTTTTTGATGAGTTGTTGGATTCTATTTGCTAATAGCTTGTTGAGGATCTTTGTGTCTATGTTCATCAGGGATATTGGCCTATAATTTTCTTTGTGGTATCTCTGTCTGCTTTTTGTATCAGGGTGATATTTACTTCAGAGAAACTGTTCGGAAATGGTTTTGATACTTCAATTTTGTGGAAAAGCTTAAAGAGGATTGGTAGTAAGTCCTCTTTAAAGAATTGGAAGAATTCACTAGTGAATTCATCTGGGCCAGAACTTTTGTGCTTGGGGAGAATTTTTATTGCTGTTTCAATTTCCTTGATGGTGATAGGTCTGTTCAGGTATTCCAAGTCTTCTTAGTTCACAGAATCAGCTTAACCAAAGATGTGAAAGACCTATGCAAGGAAAATTACAAAACAGTACTTCAAGAAAGAAAAGAGGACACTAGGAAATGGAGACACATCCCCTGCTCATGGATAGGGAGGATTAACATTATCAACATGGCAATACTGCCCAAAGCACTATACAAATTCAAGGTGGTTTACCTATCAGGATACCCATGACATTTTTCAAAGAAATAACAAAACTCTCCTGAAATTCATATGGAACAATAACTCCCCATGAATAACTAAAACAATCCTTGGGGAAAAGAAGATGGGTGGCTTCACCCTCCCCAACTTCAAACTGTACAACAAAGCAGTAGTAATTAAGACAGCATGGTACTGGGCTAGAAACAGACCTGCATACCAAAGGAACAGAGTTGAATATTCTGTCACAGACCCCCAAATATATGACCACTTAATCTGTGACAATGGAGCAAGAAACATGAAGTGGAACAAGGAAACCCTCTTCAACAAGTGTTGCTAGGAAAACGGGATAGCTACCTGCAAAACTGAACTCTGACCTCTGTCTAATGCCAGGCACAAAAGTCAGATCAAAGTGGATAAAAGACCTCGATATCCGACATGAATCCATAAGGTACATAGAGGAAAATGTAGACAGAACTCTCCATGACATTGAAGCTAAAAACATCTTTAAGGATGAAACATCACTTACCATGCAAGTGGAAGCAAACATAAACAAACGGGACTACATCAAACTAAGAAATGAGTCATAAAGAGAGGGACAAACATAGAATGACTGCACTCATTTCTGGAGTATAAAACAACATAACATGAGGCTGACACCTAAGGATAGTAGATACATGTGACAGATAGACTGCTCCATAGCTGGAAGCCTGCCTCACGAGCAAAGGGGAGAAGACAGCTGGAACAGAGAAGGAATCACTAAGAAAAAAATGACTGGAAGAATCGGTCGGGATGGGAGGTGTGTGCAGAAAGTAGATAAAGGACCAAACATGATAACCTCTCAGGGTCTGTATTGAAAACCATAATGCCCAAAAGTAGGGAGAGATTATGGGGAATCATGTCTGCCATGGAGGCAAGGGGAGGATGGGAAAGGGGGGCTATACCAGGGATATTGGTGGTGGGGAATGTGCACTGGTGGAGGGATGGGTGTTTGATCATTGTGTGATTGTAACCCAAACAAGAAAGCTTGTAACTATCTCACGGTGATTCAATAAAATTTTAAAAAAGAAAAAAAGGAAAAAATAAAAAAAATTTAAAAAATGAAAACTTTGTGAGACCTTAGTATAGATAAAGGTAAAGGTAAAGGCCCTCCCGTTGATCGTCGATTTGCTCGAGCGGGCCCAGTAACGTCTCCATTGGAGACTTTGTTGTTACTGTGTCTGGCATATCGAATACTCTCGGTAGCTTGCCAGGCTCTCCGAGAGGGGCGGAGGAATCGAACTCGGGTCGGCCATGTTGGCCGCTTGTAAGGCGAACGCCCTACCCGCTGTGCTATTGAGACCTTAGTATACCAAAAAAAAAAAAAAAAGAAAACAAATAATATTTAAAAAAATCAAAAATAATGCACACTAGAAAATCCACAAGGAACATCACATTAGCATTTTAAATGAAGACAGGATCCAATCCTGTCCCTGTATGAAAATCTAATTTATAAAATGGGCAGCTGGTCTTCAGATGATAACTTGCAAATCTGTTTTTAAGAAGTGATCAGGGAGGCAAACCATCTTCTTTCATAAATCCATTACAGTAGTCTGCTGGGTCACTAGGAGTGAGAAGAGAAAAGACTTCATGCATGGTGGACATTGAAATGATCACATAAAGAAATGGGACAATGAGGTGTTCATGTGTGGGTGGCCAATACATAGGCAGGGAAGTGTGTAGCAAGAAGACTAAATGTCTGTCAAAATGTATACTGTTCCTCACAAAATATAAGGTGTGGTTGGGAAGCAGTCTATCATTGGGACTACTTTCCCTATCTCTTCTTACATCCTGGTACAGTCATGTGATCTATTCTTATCAATGGGAATGTTAATACAAGTGATGTGGTTAAGACAAGGGTGCCTTTCTCATTCTTTCACCATTTTCCTGACTGAATGTAGAGGACTTTAAGGTGGAGCCACAAGACCAAAGGTGAAGTTGAGTAATTGAATTAAATGTGGAAAGCGATCTTAACTTCAAATACACACACATTAAACTTTTAAGTAAGAAAAAAGTATATTGTTTAATTATTGGCTTAACCAACTGTAACTCAGTACCTTATTTGGTACTATCTGACTCGTAGAAGAAGTTATCTAGACAGGATCAGTCATGGAAAGGGGGTCATGGAGGAGTCTCACCTGAAAGGTCTCTCAAAATTTGAGTGGGGTTCATTCAGGGGCTAGCTGGATTTTTAGATTAGGAGAGAGAGAAACAAAGGAAGGTAAGAGCTTTGTGTGCCTTCAAATGGTCTTGTGAGGTAATCTTATTCAACTCTAGCACTAGATTTGAATTTCACTTTACCATATTTCCAGTCCTCAGATGGGATCCAGAGAAACTGCTTGTAGTAACATCACAAGAGTTGTTCAAGGAAAACTTTAGGTTCAGTTCAAGCTTGGTTGGTGGTACTGGTGAAACATCATGAAATGTCATCTGGTGAATTTGAGAAGTATGTGACTCCTTGGGTGTTGAGGTTCATTTCCTTGCACTCTATACCAACAAAGAACCTATAAAGTTCAACATAGGATATACAATTGTTTAGGAGAAATTTGGTAGATGAGTTAAGATAGTTAAGATACTAATTAACTTGAAACCTAGTGTGCCATTATAAGTTGATGTATCATAGAGTAACTTACAAGAGTGTGTCTAACTGGCATGGAAATCTGGCATGAGCTTGAGAAAGCCTTCTCATTGGGTTGCGTGACAACAAAAAGTAAGGCAAGATCTGTTGTCTTCCACTGAAACAAGAAGTTTTCGGGGCTGGAGCTATAGCACAGTGGGTAGGGCGTTTGCCTTGCCCGCAGCTGACCCAGGTTCAATTCCCAGCATCCAATATGGTCCCCTGAGCACTGCCAGGAGTAATTCCTGAGTGCAGAGCCAGGAATAACCCGAAAATTAAAAAAAAGAAGGTAAAGGTAAAGGTAAAGGCCCTCCCGTTGATCGTCGATTTGCTCGAGCGGGCCCAGTAACGTCTCCATTGGAGACTTTGTTGTTACTGTGTCTGGCATATCGAATACTCTCGGTAGCTTGCCAGGCTCTCCGAGAGGGGCGGAGGAATCGAACTCGGGTCGGCCATGTTGGCCGCTTGTAAGGCGAACGAAAAGAAAGAAAGAAAGAAAGAAAGAAAGAAAGAAAGAAAGAAAGAAAGAAAGAAAGAAGTTTCCCTAGTATGCCATTTCTGTCAAAAGTAACAATGTCTTTGAAAAGTCTCTGACTTGCTTAAAACTTAATTGGAGACCTCACCACAGACCCACGGACCTTGTTACCATGCCTGTCCTTACCCCAGCAGGGGTTTTCATGAGGCAGATTTGGCAGTACAATCGGACAGTGATTTCGTGGTTGTTCTAGTAACTGCTTTCTGGATACAGATGATGACTCTGGAGAACACAAAGCCAGAATCCAGTGCCAGAGTCAGTTCTATAGGCAAATATCCTGTGATATTTGCTGTGTAGCTTGCTCGACACTTTTTCATATAACTTAATCTTGGGGATGTTGAAGAAAATGAGTGGGTTTGGGACTGAATGTGGCAGTTAAAAATTCTTTTTTGGAATCCACATGTTTAGCTGATTTCGACCAGTTGCTTCCTTCTTGAGTTTCAAAAGAATGTGATCGTCACATTAGCTAGACAGTGGTGAAGTTTGTTTGCTGCTGCATTTTTATTCCTTTTCATTTAGACACAATCTTAAGTTGTATTTGAAATATATGAAAAACAAAAACATTGACAAGGACAGCTATGGTTGAGTCTGTAAGAGTACACAGTTTGAGGAACTAAGCCTCTTATATTGCCAGCCATGATGATCCACCTCTTACCCACCAGAGAGCTGATCATTGCCTTTCCCATGGATATTAAAACTTGAAACTATAGGTAGACCCTCTGCTTCTGTGTTCCATAGGCAGAATTCTGGCACTGGTGGACAACCCCGTTTCCTGCACTGTTAGAGTTGCTCTCTGTGGTCAGAGAGAATAAAACTGATGGGCAGAGACATAGAAATCAAAGACAGACAAAGGATTGGATTACAGATGCCACTTGCCAAGACCACGGCTTACCCCCACCCTTCCCACACTCACTTGTGATGTCTCAGGTACGACTTCTTACCACAAACTCCTGTTCTGCTCCTGACAAGCTTGAACTAATTTCTGTCATGTGCACATCAGCAACTTCAATAACACTCAAGTTATCAAATCCAAACATTTATGGAGCACCTACTGTGTGTGACACAGTGGGGTCAGCTTCTTGTGGCTTTCAGAATGGCTATGGGCCAGTGGGAGAAGAAGCCTTAGAAGAACAGGGGAGGGATAAGATCCCAAAACTTGGGTTTGAGCCTCTGCTCAAATCAGAAGGGGGCTGAGTGGAGAGAGGTTTCCCATTCTAGCCCAAGTTAAGAAGACCACAAAGACACAGTTAAATTCACGTTTTTAATATATCACTGCATTTTTATATCACTATCCTCCTGTTGTTCATCGATTTGCTTGAGCGGGCCCAGTAACGTCTCCATTGGAGACTTTGTTGTTACTGTGTTTGGCATATTGAATACATCACAGGTAGCTTGCCAGGCTCTGCCTTGCGGGCGAGATACTCTTGGTAGCTTGCCGGGCTCTCCGAGAGGGGCGGAGGAATCAAACTCGGGTCAACCATGTTGGCTGCATGCAAGGCAAGCGTCCTACCGCTGTGCTATCACTCCAGCCCTCACATTTTTAATGAAACTAATAAAAGTTCCTTTGGATTTTATATGCTTTTAATCCCATGCTGTATATGAATAAAGACTCTTCTCCATTTTTTAAAAAAGACACAAAGTAGTCTTGTTCCCTTCTCTCTGCATAACTTCACTGATTTGGGCGATTCAAACCAACAGTCTTCCCCTGAACCCTAAAGCAACAGTGCCCTAACTAGGGAGCCTTGAAAGGAACATCAATATTAGAATTGCATGTGTTTTCTTGCTTTTCCAAAGACAAACTCACAAATGAACAAACATTTAAGCAAAAAAGAATGTACAGATGGCAAATAAGCGCATGAAAAGATACTCAGTGTCTTTAGCCATTAGGAAAATGCAAATTAAAACCACAATGAGATACCATAATATACCTATTGGAATAGATAAATTAAAAGTAGTGACATCACCAAATGCTGTAAACTGGATTGTCCATTCGTGGCTAGTGGAATGTAAAAATGATACAACCACTCTGGAAAAGTTTGACAGTTTCTTTACAAATCTAACATGCAACTACCATAGCAACCTGGCAATTGCAATATTACACATTTATCCAAGAGAAATGAAAACTTATGTTCAAATAAAAACCTTCATGCAAATGTTTATAGCAGCTTTATTTTTAATCACCCAGCTGGAATCAGCACAGATGTCATGATACAGGTGAATGGTTAAAAAATCTCTTTGGGACTTGGAGTTAGCTCTAATAGCAGAGCATATACCTAGTGAGTATGACAATGCCCTGAGTTTAATTCTTGGCCTCACATGGCATATAGCCCCACTGGGAAGTGGCCCCTATTTAAAATCAAGCATTAAAGGGGGAAAATGATTGAAATATTGATACATGCAATGTGGAAGAATCTCCAAAAATAAAAAAAAAATGAACTAAAAAATATTCAAAAGTCTACATGGCACTGCCTGATTTAATTTATGTAACATTTCTGATATAACGGCATTTTAGAAATAGGTGACAGATCAGTGTTTTCCAGGAGCTAAGGTGGGACGGTGATGGTAGGTAAGTGTGTTTTTTCAAGGGAAACAATGAGATAACCTGTGGCCAAGGAAAGTTTCTCTTAGCTGTATCAATGCCAACATCCTGGTTGTCCAAGAGTTTTGCACGATTTTAGCACTGGAAGAAACAGAGTAAAGGGATCACTTTTATTTCTTATAAATGAATATTATTTTACAATTATCTCAAAAAGAAACATTTAATAAAGAAAACCTGTCTGCATTCTCTGGAGAATGGAGGGGGGAGGGAGTGGAAACAGGTGGGGCCTCTGAACTGAAAAAATTTCCCCTTTTTTGAGGTGGGGAGGACAATTTTGAGTTATACTGGGCAGTGCTCAAGGATTATTTCTGACTCTGAACTCAGAGATCACTCATGGCATGGCCTGGAAATCATAGGAGGTGCCAGGTGCCATCAAACCTGGGTTGACAAGTGCCCTGCCAACTGTACTATTGCTCCTGTCCCAAGAGTTTCCCACTGTTAAGCACTGGAGAGTTTCTCATTTTTAACTTTCATGGCTTCTAGCCCAAGAGCAGTACCTAGTGGAAAGTATTTAAGACAGCTAAAATGCTAATAGAGAAAAACTGCAGATTTTTAGGCTTGAAGAATCAGAATGCAGAACCTGGAGTTTACATCTGTTGGAGAGAGAGAGAGAGAGAGAGAGAGAGAGAGAGAGAGAGAGAGAGAGAGAGAGAGAGAGAGAGAGAGAGAGAGAGAAATCCCAGAAAGATAAGGACCAGATAAGGAAAGCTCTACATTATGTGTGTTAATTCTGTCCAAATTCTTACATCTCTGTCAGAAATCTCTGACTGACCTTGAAGTCTGTAAGTTAGGAAAGCTTCCTATAGTCTAGTTAAGAATGAACTGAGACTTGAACCTGCTATTTCAGAGTTTGCAGTGAGTCTAGTCAATTTGGCTGCTTTATAAAACAAGTAAAGTTGCATCAAATATCTTTACTCTTCAGAGAATCAAAACAAAATCCAGTTTCTACAAAACAAAATTTACAATGACTAGAAGAAAGGGTGAAATAATTTGATATAACCTTAGAGTTATCTTTGGTTCTTCATGTATTCTGCTTTCTATAGTCCACTCATTGTGAAGAACCATCAACCTACCTCAAGAACACAGCTTTACTCCACTCCCTCTTCAGGATCTCCTAGGTGTCCTCCTTATCCCAACCACCTCTATCGCTGATGGTATCACTCCCAAAGGCTCTCGAGTGGTTTTTCTGCTTTCTTCTTCTTTTTTTTTTTTTTCTTTTTTTTTTTTTTTTTTAATTTATTTATTGAATCACTGTGGGAAAGGTTACAAAGCTTTCAGGTTTATGTCTCAGTCATGCAAATATCAAACACATTTCCCTTTACCAATACTTATTTTTTACCATGAAGAACCCCAATAAAACCCCACCCCCCACCCCTCCCCGTCCCTGTGAAGCAGATGAATTCTAGTTAACACTCTATCTGCTTTGATTAGATTCATTGTTTCAATAAAAGATTCACCACTATTATTTAGAGTTTACCCCCTCCCCCAAATCAGACATGCTGAAAAAGCATTGTGAAGTGATTTGCTTTCTACGGCTGGGTTCAAGAATTAAATGTTGGTTTTGGATTTCTGCTCTTTTACCTATTGACCCTGGAAGTATTTCTACTGAAAGTCAGATAGTTAAGAAATTGGTTTCTGTGTTCTGGAGTCCTGGCCGTGCTGGAGAGCCGCTCGCGGGGGGCAACCGGTGGCCTCGGTAGGGCGTGAAGGGCGGACCGAAACGCCCCCCTTCCCATGAGGTTTTAGTCGCCCCCACACTCCCGGCTCATACCTGCTGTCCACAAGGCTCCCATGTGGCCGCCATCTTTCTTTCCAAAGAGGAGAGGGCGAATGGGGCAACACCCTTTCCCCTCCGGCAGACTTGATGGCCTGGATCAATGCAGAGTCCGTTCACTTTTCTGCTCCAAGCTGCTGGGTTCTGCATTAAGTCCTTGTGCTTCTGGGGCCGTGGCCGTGCTGGAGAGCCGCTCGCGGGGGGCCACTGGTGACCTCGGTAGGGCGTGAAGGACGGACCAGAACGCCCCCCTTCCCATGAGGTTTTAGTCGCCCCCACACCCCCGGCTCATACCTGCTGTCCACAAGGCTCCATGTGGCCGCCATCTTTCTTTCCAGAGGGAGGAGGGCGGAAGGGAGCAACACCCTTTCCCCTCTGGGCAGAAATGATTGCCTGGATCAACGCATAGTCCTTTCACTTTTCTGCTCCAAGCTGCTGGGTTCTGCATTAAGCCCTTGTGCTTCTGGGGCTGTGGCCGTGCTGGAGAGCCGCTCGTGGGGGCAACTGGTGGCCTCGGTAGGGCGTGAAGGGCGGACTGAAACGCCCCCCTTCCCATGAGGTTTTAGTCGCCCCCACACTCCCGGCTCATACCTGCTGTCCACAAGGCTCCCATGTGGCCGCCATCTTTCTTTCCAGAGAGGAGAGGGCGAATGGGGCAACACCCTTTCCCCTCCGGCAGACTTGATGGCCTGGATCAATGCATAGTCCTTTCACTTTTCTGCTCCAAGCTGCTGGATTCTGCATTAAGTCCTTGTGCTTCTGGGGCCGTGGCTGTGCTGGAGAGCCGCTCGTGGGGGGCAACTGGTGACCTCGGTAGGGCGTGAAGGACGGACCAGAACGCCCCCCTTCCCATGAGGTTTTAGTCGCCCCCACACCCCCGGCTCATATCTGCTGTCCACAAGGCCCCCATGTGGCCGCCATCTTTCTTTCCAGAGGGAGGAGGGCGGAAGGGAGCGACACCCTTTCCCCTCTGGGCAGAAATGATTGCCTGGATTAATGCATAGTCCTTTCACTTTTCTGCTCCAAGCTGCTGGGTTCTGCATTAAGCCCTTGTGCTTCTGGGGCTGTGGCCGTGCTGGAGAGCCGTTCGTGGGGGGCAACTGGTGACCTCGGTAGGGCGTGAAGGACGGACCAGAACGCCCCCCTTCCCATGAGGTTTTAGTCGCCCCCACACTCCCGGCTCATACCTGCTGTCCACAAGGCTCCCATGTGGCCGCCATCTTTCTTTCCAGAGAGGAGAGGGCGAATGGGGCAACACCCTTTCCCCTCCAGCAGACTTGATGGGCTGGATCAACGCATAGTCCGTTCACTTTTCTGCTCCAAGCTGCTGGGTTCTGCATTAAGTCCTTGTGCTTCTGGGGCCGTGGCCGTGCTGGAGAGCCGCTCGTGAGGGGTGACTGGTGACCTCGGTAGGGCGTGAAGGACGGACTGGAACGCCCCCCTTCCCATGAGGTTTTAGTCGCCCCCACACCCCCGGCTCATACCTGCTGTCCACAAGGCTCCCATGCGGCCGCCATCCTTCTTTCCAGAGAAGAGAGGGCGAATGGGGCAACACCCTTTCCCCTCCAGCAGACTTGATGGGCTGGATCAACGCATAGTCCGTTCACTTTTCTGCTCCAAGCTGCTGGGTTCTGCATTAAGTCCTTGTGCTTCTGGGGCCGTGGCCGTGCTGGAGAGCCGCTCGTGAGGGGTGACTGGTGATCTCGGTAGGGCGTGAAGGACGGACTGGAACGCCCCCCTTCCCATGAGGTTTTAGTCGCCCCCACACTCCCGGCTCATACCTGCTGTCCACAAGGCTCCCATGCGGCCGCCATCCTTCTTTCCAGAGAGGAGAGGGCGAATGGGGCAACACCCTTTTCCCCTCTGGGCAGAAATGATGGCCTGGGTTAACGCATCGTCCGTTCACTTTTCTGCTCTAAGCTGCTGGTTTCTGCATTAAGTCCTTGTGTTTCTGGGGCTGTGGCCATGCTCCAAACTTAACTCTGATTTTCAGGGAGAAAGATTGGGTGGTTTACTTCTCATTGATCACTTTGTATATAGAGAGATGTCGCGCGGCCGCGTAAGCGGCCGCGCGGTTTTGAGAAAAAGTCCTCGTTCCCGCATACTCGAGCTGTGTTTGTAGAGGCTTCTGGTCACCAGGGTTCCATCTGGGGGAGGCGGGATGCGGCGCCTACTCCATCTGGAACTTCCCGGTGCTCTCGGCTCTTTTTGGAACCTGTTTTTTCTTTTTTCTTTTCCTCCGGGATCCCGCACCCTCCATGTCTTCCTTCTCTTATTCTGAACGTTTCAAAGATGGCGCTGGGGGGCGGGCTGTGGGCATGACTTCCGGGATCAGAGGTTACCTGGGAGGTGTAGTCCGGCAGATTTGAGAAAAAGTCCTCGTTCCCGCATACTCGAGCTGTGTTTGTAGAGGCTTCTGGTCACCAGGGTTCCATCTGGGGGAGGCGCTGCTTTCTTCTTGTTACTCTTTTTTTTTGTTTTTGTTTTTGGGTCACACCTGGCGATGCTCAGGGGTTACTCCTGGCTCTGCACTCAGGAATCACCCCTGGCAGTCTGGCAGTGCTGGGGGGACTATATGGGTTGCTGGAAATCAAACCTGGGTCGGCCACATGCAAGGCAAATGCCCTACCCACTGTGCTATTGCTTCAGTCCCTCTCCTTGTTACTCTTAAATTCATTCTTTGCATAGCAGCCAGAACCATCTAAAACAAACAAAATGAAGAAAAAAAACCCCAAACATATAGATCATGCCCCCTGCCATTGATCTTAGGCTACTATTCCGCCTCCTTTACGGCTTCCTTCCCAACCTACCTCATCAGCCTTACCTCTTCCACACCTCACCTTTCCCACCTCTCTCCCCTCTTGTGAGCTACTATCTATTCTTGTTCAAATAGCTCCCTTGAGCCTCCTGTTATCATTCAGGTTTCAGACCAATAATCACCTTCTCAGATGGATCTTCCCTCATCCTACCACTCAACAAGGTATTCTGATAGCCTCTATCACATTTTCTGGTTTTATTTCTAAATTAGTCCATAATTTCCTCTCTTTCTCTCTCTCTCTCTCTCTCTCTCTCTCTCTCTCTCTCTCTCTCTCTCTCTCTCTCTCTCTCTGTTATCTATTTCCCCCAGGTGTAATGTTTTGCACCAACTGGAGCAAGACTTTGGCTATCTGGTTTATTGCTTATCATCAATATCTGGAATAGCACCTAACATATAGTAGCTTTAACTCTGTTATCTACTAGCATGATATTCCTGACTCCAGAGATATAAAACAATCATATTACGATGCCCACAAATTTGGACAGTGTATCTCTGTATCTCAGTGTATTTCAGCTGGGAAAATGTGGTGTTGAGGGTTATTTAGGAGGTTGGGTTGGGGCTTGGAGGTTTGTTTCCAAGCAGTCTTCCTCATTCCCCTGCCTGGTGCCGGGCTAGAATAGTCGGGAAGCTGGTCTATTGAGAAAGTCAGCTGTAGCCTATGGGTGGTTCCTTGGTCTGATGACCTCAGTGTCATTATGTTCTTGTCCAAATTTAATAAAACATGTTTAGGTGACAAGACCCATTAGTAGTTTACCAGAAGGAAAGTGGGGGAACAGAGGGTGGGTAAAAATGAAGGCTTCTTTCAGGCTAGCGATGCTTAGCCACAGATATCACAGAATGTAACTTTCACAAAATTTGATTGGTTAGTTCCAAGGGTTAGCTTCATTCGCTCTCAACGGAACCACCATCTTCAAATGCAACAGTTATATATACCTAGGTCAAGAAATCAACATGATGAATGACCTGGCACCTGAGTTGCGCAGGAGGAAGAGAGCGGCTTGGAATGCCTTCAAGAACATTGAAGAAATAACTAAAAGGACAAAGAACCTCCAGCTACAAGCACATCTCTTTGATTCCACTGTTCTTCCTGCATTAACATATGCCTCAGAGACCTGGACCCTACGAAAACAGGATGAGAACGCTATTCGGGTCTCTCAAAGAGGAATCGAAAGAGCTATGCTTGGAATATCACGATTCACTCAAATGAGAGATAGAATCCGGAGTTCTGATCTTCGTCAATGCTCAAGAATCAGGGACGCTGTCTCATTTGCCAAGACATCAAAAATCAAATGGGCTGGACATGTAATGAGGTTTACAGACAACCGCTGGACTAGAGCCATTACTGATTGGATTCCACGAGACATCAAAAGATCACGTGGACGCCCACCTACAAGATGGTCAGACTTCTTCGTCAAGACCCTGAATGATTGGTTTGAGGCTCTGCATGTTCCTAGAATGAACAGATACCACTGGGCTACGCTAGCACGCAACCGGGATGAATGGAGACATTACTGGCACCCGCTCGAGTAAATCAATGAATAACGGGGATTAAGTGATTAAGTGAAGTGAAGTTCCAAGGGAATCTATAACCAATTCCTTTTCTTCCTTTCCAAACATTTTTTCTTGATGAAGTAACATAGCATTGTAACATATATTTCTAATGTCTATCATTATAATTAGCGTTTTTATAGGTTATTTTAAGTTAATCTTTAAAAGCCCAATTATGAACTGAAGAGATAATACAATGGGTAGAACACTTACCTTGCACATGGTAGACCCAGGTGTGATTCCTGGGCACCACATATGGTCCCCTAATCATGCCAGAAGTGATCCTTGGGTGCAGAGCTGGAAGTAAGCCCTGAGAACTGTGCCAGATGTGGCCTTAAAAAAGAGTTTAGGGGGCTGGAGTGATAGCACAGCGGGCAGGGCAGGTTCAATTCCCAGCATCCCATATGGTCCCCTGAGCACTGCCAGGAGTAATTCCTGAGTGCATGAGCCAGGAGTAACCCCTGTGCATCGCTGGGTGTGACCCAAAAAGCAAAAAAAAATTTAGCTCTATTACTCATGGTATTTACTCACTTTTTACCCAATTTACCTGTCTTGTTCACCACTTTCTTCTGGTAAACTACTAATTGGGTCTTGCCACTTAAACAGGTATTTTTGTTAAATTTATTTCATTCTTTTGTCTCTCCTCACTTTCCATGTATTGCATAAAAGTGAAATAATATGCTCTTTGTATGTTTTTCTTTGACTTACTTCACTAAGCATAGCACCCTTTAGGTTCATCCATGTTGTTGTAAATGACATGTTTTCATCCTTTAAAAAAAACACCTGAATTGTCTTCACTGTGTATACATTCCATGTTACCTTTATCCAGTCATCTGGAGAGGGTACTCAGGTTGCTTCTAACTCCTCGATATTGTGAACAACAGTGCAATGAACATGAAATACACCTATTTCTTGAGGATAGGGATATAAAATTATTTATGGCCATTAAAAAATCTGCAAAAATTCTCAGCAAATATTTTTTGGATGGATGAATGAATTTCTCTAGGTAATCGGTCTTTTGAATAGCCACAGAAGTCAACACCAATACCAAGGAATCCCTTCAACAGTTGGCAGTTAGATAAACACGTTTCTTCATGCCAACTCGATTAGAGAGGTTTCTTGCAGTTGCCTTTTATGCTTCTGCTCTTGCTGCATACACAAATCCAGTACTGAGTACATGAGTTGATTGAAAATTCTAACATCTTGATTTCCTTCTTAAGTCACTTATGCAAACTCTGAAGGAGCCATGAGCCATGCACATGTGGCACTCTCCTAAGCAGAGAATGGAGGTGTCCCATGAGCCCCATCTTATATATGCATGTCAGGGGAACAAATGGCTTCCCTGACCTACTGACCAGAAATTGATTATGGGGGATCATGTCATTTTACATTATTTCATATGAAGTAAAAGGTTAAAAGGTATGGCTCCAACCAACTTTCATTTCATGATGATTGAAAACCTCCTATAAACTCAAGCTAGACTGAAAGTGAATCAAGAAATATGATTACATGACATGACAAGCTCTCACTATTCGCAGATGATATGATACTATATCTAAAGAATCCTAAAGCCTCTACCAGGAAACTCCTAGAAACAATAGATTTGTACAGTAAAGTCACAGGCTATAAAATTAATACCCAAAAATCCATGCCTTTCCTATACGCAAACAATGAGGCAGAGGAAAGTGACCTGAAAAAAACAATCCCGTTCACAATTGCGCCCCAGAAAATCAAGTACCTCGGAATCAGCCTAACTAAAGAGGTAAAGGACCTCTACAATGAAAACCACAAAACACTACTCCGTGAAATAAAAGAGGACAGGAGGAAATGGAAACATATCCCCTGCTCATGAATAGGAAGAATTAACATTGTCAAAATGGCAATACTCCCCCCCAAATTATACAGATTCAATGAGATCCCTATAAGGATACCCATGAAATTCTTCAAAGAAATAGATCAAGCACTCCTGAAATAAATGCCCACAAATAGCTAAAGCAATTCTTGGGAAAAAGATGTTGGGAGGCATTATCCTCTGCACCTCAAACTCTACTACAAAGTGGTAACAATTAAAACAGCATGGTACTGGAACAAAGGCAGAGCCTCAGACCAATGGAACAGGGTGGAATATCCTTATACACAACCCCAAATGTATGAAAATCTAATCTTTGATAAGGGAGCAAGAAATGTGAAGTAGAGCAAGGAAAGCCTCTTTAACAGATGGTGCTGGCAGAACTGGACAACCACATGCAAAAAACGGGCTTAGACCTTGACCTAACACCATGCACAAAAGTCAGATCAAAATGGATTAAATATCTCAACATCAGGCCAGAATCCATAGGGTACATTGAAGACTACGTCGGTAAAACCCTCCATGATATTGAGGCTAACAGTATCTTCAAAGACGACACTCCACTGACCAACCAAGTGGAAAAAGAGATAAAAAAAAAATGGAACTATCTCAATCTAAGAAGCTTCTGCACCACAAAAGACACAGTGACCAAAATACAAAGACAATCTACAGAATGGGAAAAGATATTCACCCAATACCCATCGGACAAGGGGTAATTATCAAGGATATACAAGACACTCGTTGAACTCTGCAAGAAGAAAACATCCAACTCCATCAGAAAATGAGGTGATGAAATGAACAGAAACTTTCTCAAGGAAGAAATATGAATGGCAAAAAGGCACATGAAAAAATGCTCTTCATCACTAATCATCAGGAAGATGCAGCTCAAAACAACTATGAGATACCACCTCACACCACAGAGACTGGCACACATAAGAACAAAAGAAACTAATGAGTGTTGGCGTGGATGTGGGGAGAAAGAGACCCTCCTACACTGTTGATGGGAATGCAGATTGGATCAGCCCTTCTGGAAAATAGTGTGGACGCTTCTCAAAAAATCAGAAATTGAGCTCCCATTTGACCCAACAATACCACTCCTGGGAATATATCCCACAGAGGCAAAAAAGTGTAGTCGAAGTGACATCTGCACTTGTTTGTTCATTGCAACACTGTTTACAATAGCCAGAATCTGGAAAAAAATGAGTGCCCGAGAACAGATGGTTAAAGAAACTTTGGTACATCTACACAATGGAGTACTATGTAGCTGTTAGAAAAGATGGAGTCATGAAATTTACATACAAGTTGTTCTACACGGAAAGTATCATGCTAAGTGAAATGAGTCAGAAAGAGAGGGACAGGCATAGAAAGATTACATTCATCTGGGGAATATAAAGTAACCAAATAGGAGACTAACACCCAAGAATAGCCGAGATAAGTACCAGGAGTTTCACTCCATGGCTTGGAGGCCAGCCGTACATGCTAGGGGAAAAGGCAGCTCAGATAGAGAAGGGAGCACCAAATAAAGGGTGTTGGGAGGATCCTCCCAGGATGGGAGATGCATGCTGAAAGTAGACTATAGAGCGAACATGATTGCCACTCAATGCCTCTTTTGCAAACCAAAGCACCCAAAAGGAGAGAGAGAACAAAAGGGAATGCTCTGCCACAGAGGTGGGATGGGATGGGGGGGGGGGGGGTGGTAGGGATACTATACTGGGATCATTGGTGGTGGAGAATGGGCACTGGTGGAGGGATGGATACTCGATCATTGTATAGCTGAAACCCAAGCACAAAAACTTGTAAGTCTACAACTGTACTTCATGGTGTTTCACTAAAAAAATTTTTTTAAAAACTAAGTTATCAAAAAATAAAGCTTTGGGGCTGGAGTGATAGCACAGTGGGTAGGGCATTTGCCTTGCACGCGGCCCGACCCGGGTTCGATTCCCAGCATCCCATATGGTCCCCCGGGCACTTCCAGGAGTAATTCCTGAGTGCATGAACCAGGGGTAACCCCTGTGAATCGCTGGGTGTGACCCAAAAAGCAATAAATAAATAAATAAATAAAGCTTTATGACAAGGAAAAATTATAATTATCACAATTATATCCAAGTACAAAATAAAATTTAAAGAAATATATTTTAGATGCCAGAGTTGAAAACTTATTTATATAATTGAGAATATGCAGTGTACTATATTATATTAAATTACTTGAGTTCATTTATTTAAATAGTTTAAAATTATTTATAATCTCAGGGTTAGGATGAAAGAGACGTTACTGGGGCCTGCTCGAGGCAATCGACGAATAACAGGATGATGAATGAAATGAATGAAAAATTATTTTAACAATCAATCATCACAAATTAATGTTCCTTGATTTATTTCCAAAAATTTTATTTGCCATTTCTTTGTTTTGTTTGAGCAAATAATATGAAATTAATTTGTCATATGCTTGCCAAGGGGTAGTCTGGGGATTGGGAGGATACCTGGGAACATTGTTGGAGGGAAGGGGACATTGGTGTGGCAACTGGTGTTGAAATATTGTATGCCTGAAACAATTCTATTATGAACAGCTTTGCAAATTATGGTAAGTAAGTAAGTAAAGGCCCTCCCGTTGATCATCGATTTGCTCGAGCGGGCCCAGTAACGTCTCCATTGGAGACTTTGTTGTTACTGTGTCTGGCATATCAAATACTCTCGGTAGCTTGCCAGGCTCTCCGAGAGGGGCGGAGGAATCGAACTCGGGTCGGCCATGTTGGCTGCGTGCAAGGCAGATGCCCTACCCGCTGTGCTATTGCTCCAGCCCGTGTCTTAATAAAAATTAAATGAAAAAAAAGGAAATCAGACATAAATCAATACAAGGCTACAAACTTTGAAATAAAGGAGTCATATAAAAAAACAAAAAAAGAAACTTTGGTACATCTACAAAATGGAATACTATGCAGCTGTTAGAAAAAATAAAGTCACGAAATTTATATACAAGTGGTTCTGCATGGAAAGTATCATTGTAAGTGAAATGAGTCAGAAAAAGAGAGACAGACATAGAAAGATTGCATTCACCTGTGGAATATAAAGTAACAGAATAGGAGACTAAGTAAAGTAAAGGCCCTCCCGTTGATCATCGATTTGCTCGAGCGGGCCCAGTAACGTCTCCATTGGAGACTTTGTTGTTACTGTGTCTGGCATATCCAATACGTCACGGGAAGATTGCCAGACTCTGCCGTGCAGGCGAGATACTCTCGGTAGCTTGAGAGGCTCTCCGAGAGGGGCGGAGGAATCGAACTCGGGTCAGCCATGTTGGCTGCGTGCAAGGCAAACGCCCTACCACTGGGCTAGAGCGATAGCACAGAGGAAAGGCGTTTGCCTTACAAGCGGCCAACATGGCCGACCCGAGTGCGATTCCTCTGCCCCTCTCGGAGAGCCCGGCAAGCTACCGAGAGTATTCGATATGCCAAACACAGTAACAACAAAGTCTCCAATGGAGACGTTACTGGGCCCGCTCGAGCAAATAGGAGACTAACACCCAAGAATAGCTGAGATAAGTACCAGGAGGTTCGCTCCATGGCTTGAAGGCCAGCCGTACATGCTAGGGGAAAAGGCAGCTCAGATAGAGAAGGGAGCACCAAATAAAGGGTGTTGGGAGGATCCTCCCAGGATGGGAGATATGGGCTGAAAGTAAACTATAGAACGAACACTATGGCCACTCAATACCTCTATTTCAAACCACAATACCCAAAAGGAGAGAGAGAATAAAAGGGAATGCCCTGCCATAGTGGTGGGGTGGGATGGGAGGGATGGGGGTGGGAGGGATACTGGGATCAGTGGTGATGGAGAATGGGCACTGGTGGAGGGATAAATTCTCAATTATTGTATAACTGAAACCGAAGCACAAAAATTTCTAAGTCTACAACTGTACCTCATACTGTTTCACTAATAACATTTTTTAAAAAAAATATGATTACACGAAACATGCTATAAGTCAAAATGAGCACTCTTTGAGAAGTCTGTAAAAAATGGAGGGAAGCCTTTTGTCAAAAGCTAATCAAAAGAAAGAATTGTTGATGCATGAAAGGACATACTTAGAAACACATATAAACATGGCATAGAGTTGAGTATGAAAAGGCTCCCAACTTCAAAGCTTCCAGGGGAACCTTGGATGAACTGGGTTTCTGGTCCTTGCTCTCAATTCTTTCTGAGTTCATGTTCCTACCCTCGTCCCCCTGTTTTTTCCCTAGAACATGCCAATGTGCCTCTGAACCCACTGAAGGGATTTTGCTAAAGTTACTTGTGGTACCTCTGTTACTGAATCTCACTGTTGGTCCACTGCTTGCTTGGCCTCTGAAGGACTGACGCTACCTTTGGAAATGCGCCTTTCTTGGTGGTCTGATTCACTCTCTGATTCCCTTTAGACCACTCTTTCTGGTGCCCATCTGATATCTGTCTTTCATTCTGGAATCCTGCAGTTCCCCTGATTCTGTCCCAGTTCCTTCTCTCTATGCCAACCTCAATCAACCACCTCCTTCCCCCCCACATCTCCCTAAAATGACATCTTCAACACTAACCCATTTTTAACCCAGATTCCAGATCCATATGGCCATCATTTTAAAGACTTTGGTTTTCAGGATTGGAGAAATAACTTAAAGGGCTGAGGCATAAACCTGGTATGTCCAAGGTCCCAGATTCAATCCCTGGTGCTGCTGGTCCTGTGGAATACTGCTGGGTGAAGCCCTGGGGTCATCTGAGTCTTGGTAGCACTTCTTCATGGGATCCATATACTGAACCTCACCAGGCTTGCAGACTCGAGATGAACACTTTGAGAGTGACCCCTGCTTCCTGAGCTGTGCATGAGAAGCTCCACCCTGATTCTAAACATATATCAGCCCTTATATGCTTCACAGCTAGCTCCAATGTGTCCCAAATAAAACTAATAGTTCCTAATAATTTCCTCCCTGGTACTACCCCTGCTTCTGATCAGTCCTCAAGTGATGGGATGGAGGAGGGTCACCATAGCTTACAGATGATCTCTCTATCCTTTTTTTTTTTTTTGGTATTTTAACATTATTTATTTATTTATTTATTTTATTCCCCTCCCCCTTTTTATTGATTCACCGTGAGCTACAGTATCAGAGCTTTCACATTTGAGCTTCGATCATGCAGTCATCAAACACCCATCCCTTCACCAGTGCACATTTTCCACCACCAAAGTCCCCAATATCTCCCCCCGAGCTTCCCCCCCCCCGCCCCGATTCCACGCCTACCCCTGCCTGTGTGGCAGACAATTTGCACAATACTCTCTTTTTCTCCTTTGGTTACTTTTGATATTTGAGCCCAGTCCCAAGAACATTTATACCTGCTGAAAACGCAATGCTAGACAATGTGCTTTGTATTGCTTGTTATGGATACAATATAGCCACGTGCTCTAGGAATTCTAAAATTTTAATAATTAGGGTCTGCAGAGATCACTGAAGCAAGTTTGGGTCTGACATTCATTTATGAGTCTCTGGATCATGGCTGTGTGGGAGCTTAAGTAGATGGTGGCCGGGTGTGGGCATACTCTCAGAATCTCATTGGTGCAAGGGGAAGGAGAAGGACCAATTCTTCAATCTCTCTATCCTTGACTGCATCCTCTTAGCAGAGACATCCTATTTCTCATGAACATTCTTGCAATAACTCCCTCCTTGTCTTTCCCTGAGCTGTGGGCATAGTGACATGATCCTCCCAGCTCAAGCCCTCTAGAATCTCCCTGTCATGGTAGGGATTAATATGACAGGCCAAGAATAACACAAGCTGTGTTGACTGATATGGCCTCACCCCAGTCTACTTGTAACAAGACTCCAATTGAATGCAGAGTCCTCCATTTGTTAATTCTGACTTTCTGTGTCTGCCCACCCCATTTTTCCTATATATGAAACAAAGTCTAACCCCAATTTTTGTTATAAAGATGCTATAAAACAATACATACAAATGCTTGGTACCTGGCTTGCAATAAACTGTCTCTGATCACCCCTGACTTTATGGCAATCCAGGGCTGCTCCCAGTACCTTCAAAGGTCCTGTACCATCCTCCAGAGCTCTAAGGCTTCCTTTCTGTTTTCTACATGTGACCTAGCTATTACCTCTTCCTCTGCTGAACAATCCCTCTTTTCTTTCCCCATCTTCTTTCCCTTGGTTTTTCTCTTTCAGGAATGATGACTTTCAGAAAGTTCCTCCACTTTCTAGAAACCCTATGTTGGGTTGGGACTTTGGCCACTTCTATACGTTTTTATGTAGCTGACCAGACAGCAAATTACTTGCTTTGGGTCAGATTATTGTTATCTACGTGCTTTGGCCTATGCATTTTCCCCAAACTTTTTGTTCTCATTGAAATATTAAAAGTTGGATGACATCAGCGTAAGAATGTGGCATTTTGGTAGCTCTTGAAAAACTGGCAGGCAACATGGCTACCATGGAACTGACTATTAAACTTCTCCCTGGTCGGAGTCCCAACATTCTGACTTACCCTAGTCTCCCCTGCTCCCCACTGTGTAACACCCAACTGCTCTACCCACTGTTTCAGTTCCTCCCAAACCAAATCTCCAAGTGAGAGCTTGGATGCAAGAGGCTTATTTGGGAGGTAACTCTAAGAAGCAAAAAGAGTTGCTGGGAAGTGAAGTGAGGAAGAAAAGAAGCCCATCCTGGCACGACCACAGTAGGTCACCCTAGGTCTCAGTGAGGCTCTGCTACACTGGGTTCCTCTGGAGGTTGTGGACTCAGTATGGCCCCACTAGTGGTGGGGAAGTAGAGGGTATTGATCCCAACTGACAGCCCTCAGTAGTGCAGGCTGCCTGTGGGCAATAATTCTACTCTGGGATTGCCTGAAGTGTGAATGAAGCTCTGAGAGAAGCAGAGGCTGCAGCATGGTTGCTTCTGCGACTACAGGTCAGTTCCGAAGAGGTCAGGGGGGAACAGGGAATTTACCTGTACCTCCTGACTCCATAAACACTTGCAACTTCTGAACACAATAGCATGGTGCTTGTCTGGTGGTTTTTCTTCCTCAACTAATCTGTGAACTTGAGGATGGGGTAGAAGACTGAATTTCCTTACCACAGTGAAAGCACAAGGCACTCAGAGTCAACTCATGAATGCTGATGCGCCTCAGTTTCTCCACTGTAATATAATCATTCTAGCTCAGTGACACACACAGTCCTGCTCCCTGGAAGAAAGGTGGCTCCCTCTAGGAGAAGGGAGAGTTCACCTTTCTAACCACGGTGGGAAAGTTCCATGCACTTACAGGCTTTTATGGGTACCTCCATCCCCACCTCACACAGTGTCCTATGATTACTTTGGGAAGATGAACACAGGTTTGGAGAGCTAGAGAAAGAATGGCAAAGGGGTGGGACCCTGAAGTTGGGGGCATGCTGGAATTCACAAACACATGGAGGTCCTGCCGTAAGTTGGTCACCTTCACAGGTGTCAGAGAAATGGCCCTTCTATGCTGGTAGCTGAAGATAAGCATTTCAGATGACATGGAGATCTTTCTAGAAGGTACTAGGTATGATGAAGGAACTACACAGGATGGTATGAAAGAGTAGCTAAGGGGAGAGGGTGACTTTATGTTGAAAGGTCAAGAAGAGTCTCTTTTTTAAAAAATTATTTTATTAAAGCACCGTGATTTACAAAGTTATTCATAGTTGGGGTTTAGACATACAAAGTTCCAGCATCAAACCCACTGCCAGTGTCGACTTCCCTCTACCAGTGTTCCCAGGTTCCCTCTCCTACCCCACCCTCCCACCTCCAGCCTGTCACCTTGTCAGACACCTCTTTAGGTTCAGTTGTTGAAGTGTGGGTCTCATGATATCAGTGTTGCCCCCTTGCCCCTTGCCCTGTGATTCTTCTCTTCTAGCTCTTCTTCTGTGTCTTCCCTACCTCCCAGCCACTTGATTCCTTTATTTCTTTCCTTCTCTTCCCTCTACTATGGGACCTAGGCAACCCGGGAAAGGGTGTCTTTTGAAGAGATCTGGACTTGATGCAAGTGTCAGTGGGCAACGCATTGTAGGTAGAGAGAAAAGAATGCGCAAAGACCCCGAGACAGAAACGAACTGCTGTAAGTCACAGAATATCAATGTTTGCTAATGGGTCAGAGAGATAGTACAGTGGGTAAGTTTGCCTTTCATGCAGCTGACCTGGATTGGAACCCTGGCACACCATACAGACCCACAAACCCCACCTGGAGTGATCAAGGAGTAAACCCTTAGCAATTTTGGATGTGCCCCCCCCATTCCACCCTCAACCTCCCAAAGAAATGTTTGAAGAGGGCACAGGGAGAGAAATACAAAACAATGTCCAGGAACAGGTGACAGGGATGGGGAAGTCCCAGAGAGTTTGAAACTAAGAAATGAGAGGGCACTGAGCATTTAAAGGATGTGTTGCCCTCATCTAACTTGTGTTTCAATTGTGTTATTTTTACAAATGTAAAAATGTATTTTATTACTATTATTTGTATTTAGATAAGACGAGTGCAGCTCAGGCTTCTCCAGGAATCACTCCTAGTGGTGCATATGGGGTCCTGGGGCTCGAATCTGGGTTGGCAGTGTGCAAGACAAGTGTCCTATCTTGACTTTCAGGGTAAGTATTCACTGTACTATCTCTCTGACCTGCAAATGTACATATATTTATCTTCTTCTTTCCCATCTCTTCGCCGTTGCCCTGACTGGGGTCTCCCACACACCCAGTTTGGGTTGCTTACACAGTTTAGTAGTGATGCTTGCTGAAGGCTGCTTGCACATGAGCTCATTGGGGATCACATCCTAGCTCTAGTGCTCACACATGTCTTTTATTTAAATTTTAACTTTTTAAATTAAAGAACTGTGATTTACAAAATTATTGATAGTCAAGGTTTAGGCATATAATATTTAAGCATATAGTATTTTACCAAATGTCAAATTCTCTCCACCAGTATTCCTGTATTCCCTCCCCACACCAATACCCACCCCACCCCACCCCACCTGTTAATTTGGCAGGTACACTACAAAGTTCCATGGTTGCAGCTTAGATGAGTCTGTATTTTGTATATATGTTTATCCCACTCACCCATGTCGTGGTATAACTAAGACCCTGATTTCTGCTCACCCATTACTTGCTGTTCTCTTCTCCCCCTTGGATTTCCTTTCTTCTCTGCCCTTCCCTCTAAACATTGAGATAAATTGTGATCTAGGCATCCAATTTTTACTGTATTTCCTCATCCAGTATTTTCTCTACCACAGATAAGTGATATCATCCTGTGTTTGTCTTTCTTCTTCCGGCTTACTTCACACAACATGATATCTTCCAGTTCCAAATGCATTGAGGAAATTGCATGATTTCATCATTCCTTGCAGCTGCACAGTATTCTATTGTGTGCTCACACACTTTCTGCTGGTGATGCTCACTGGGGATTGCAGCAGTACTCATACAGGTACCCACCAGGAATTGGACTTCCTGGTCCTGGCATCCTCATGTATTTTCATGAAGTTCATCACCAATCCTGCCTTTAGAGTTCAAGTGTTCACATTCACCTGGTGGAGACAGTCAGCAAAATGCCAGGGTCATGCCCCGTGCCCATGGCAGCACTTGGGGTTGAACTCAAGATTGATTGGAAGGTACGTGCTCCACATCGCTGAACTGTCCTTTGGGCTCTAATTTCTTTTTTGAAAGTCTCCTGAGCAGAGAATATACCATGTAAGCAGGTGGTGGGGAGAGGTGGTTGTGCTCTTCTTCCAGATAAAAGCACACACTCCAGCACGGCATGGAGTTGAGCTAGTGGGGAGGCCTCACATATATGTTGAAATTGGAGTTTAAGAACTAAAGATGAGTGGGATGTGGGGGAGAGGTAAACAAAAGAGACTTTGGGGAGCCCAACTAATGTGAGCTTCTGGCAATGCTCTGCAAAGATGTTGTCCCTTATCGTCCTCTAGGCCTACCTGGGATAGCAGGACAGTGACGCCCAACTTCTACAGGGGGCAGTCACCCCCTTATGACAAGATTTTCTTTTTGCTTTTGAAAAGTTTTATTCACAGTTGAGTTTTGACATACAATGTACTAGTGCCAATCTCAACATCAGAGTACCCAAATTCCCTCCCACCTGCTAGCCTGCCTCTTCGACAGGTATATTTTGTTTGTTTGTTTGTTTGCTTGTTTTTGGGCCACACACAGTGGTGCTCAGGGTTTACTCCTGGCTCTGCACTCAGGGATCACTCCTGGCAGTGCTTAGGGGACTATGGTCTAACTATGGGGCACCATATGGGGGAACCAGGGATTGAACGTGGGTAAGTCACATGCAAGCCCAACCTAACCCCTGTACTATCACTATGGCCCTGACAGGTACATTTTTTAGTTTGTTGTTATAATTTGAATGTTATGTTTCCAATATACATAGATTTTCTTAATGGCCAGCTAAGCTCTCTTGATTGACTTTCGAGAGTCTTGGGTTTGAGGAGCAATGGTAATTTGAGAGATTATTTACCAGAGTGCCGAAATTTCCCTTGGAGAGTTGCCTTTCCACTCCCATAGAAATGTCTGCCCTACTACTGTCCAGAGTTTTCAGAGTTTGGAAACTTAACTCAACGCTTCAGAAATATCCTTTCCCATCCCTCTCTGGGAGCCCCCACATGTTCTTCTGCTAACAGAGACCCTGGGGCACTTACAACCAATGTATTTCCCTCCTGGGAATTCCTGTGCAGGCATTGTTTCCATGGCCCCATTACAAATTCAGCAGGAGCCTCCATTTGTTCCTTTACAGCCTTCAGTGGAACTTGAAAAATAAAGACCCTGTTTCTCAATGTAAAGTCAAGCAGAACCATGTAATATCACTTCACTTCTCCCAAAGTGGATAAAAGTGAAAGGATCACCAATACAAAGGTTGGTGATGAGATGGAGCAATGAAAATTACCATACATGTCACCAAGAGTCCAAATCGACACAAGCACACTAGATTTGTTTGGTGGTATCTAAGAAAGTACCACATACATACACCCTAGTACCCAACAATTTTAAGTTGGGTACTAGGTACAAGATAAATAAGTGCACATATCTACCAAAAGACATTACAAAAGTATTCCCAGAAGCACTACAAATAATAGGCAAGGGTCAAATTATTTTGCACTACAATAACAGACCCTGAGAACTGGACTACAGAACAGAGCATGCCAAGGGGGTGAAGCAGATCTTAAAACACTGCTCGGAGGACACTGGCACTCTGGTGATGGGTTTGGTGTTGGAACACTGCATACCTGCAACTGTATTATAATTATTTAATTATTTTGATTTGGTGGCTATACCTGGTGGTGCTCAGAGCTTACTCCTGGCTCTGTACTCAGAAATCACTCCTGGTGGTTCTCATTGGACTGTATGTGGTGCTAGGGATCAAAACCTGTTGGCCCTGTGCAAGGGAAGCACCTAACCTGCTGTTATTTCTCTGGTCCCTGAAACTCTACTGATAACAATATTGTAAATCACAGTTACTCAATAAAAACTGGGAGAAAATATAAACAAATTAGTTTATCCATAGGATGTAATACTACACACAGCTACAAGAATGAATTATAGCTGCTTGCAATATTACACTTGAATCTCACAAATATAACATGGGGAAAGAGCCAGATATAGTTGTATACACAGGACATGCTCCAAATTATTACATAAAATTTGGTAACAGAATATATAATCTCTGCTGTTAAGTGTCCAGATGGAAGAAGCCCTTCAGAAGGTAAGCTTTTGGACAATCCTTGCCTTCGAGCTGAAGTATTTCTCTTTTCTTGTTCTGGGTGGTAATTACCTGATGATGTTCTGTTTCTTGGTGGAAACTCACCAAAATGCTCCTCAATGATTTGCGTGTCCATTATACTTCATCAACAACAAAATCTTGAAGATCTTTTTCCATAGATAGATCATCCAGCATACCATAACTTTGTTTTCAAGAACTTCATTCTTCTCCAAATTTAAATAGGGGTTTAGAAGACTGCGTTTTGTTGTATCAACAACGCTTAAGAGAAGATTTAGGGGCATTAGTAACTATTCTGAAGGAGGATTCATAAATGTATTGAACCAGGTGTCAGTAGTCTCTCCTCCCTCACAATGTCTATGTCCCCAGAGTCCCGAGAGGGCCTGGGGCGAACAGGGTGAATCTGGAGGGAAGGCAAAGTCCTTTGCTCCTACATGTGGTCCTGATTGTCAGCAGGGCTGACATGAGTGCTTCTGGGCTTGAGACTATTTCTTAACTTGCTGCCCTTGCTGGGGCCCAACACAGGCTTCTTATTAAAATATAGTGCTTGCTCCTCAACTTACAGGCCTGTTAAAACATTGCTATATGGTTTAGGAATCTTGATCTGCTGTTGCTAGAGCCCAGGAGCTTGGCTGGAAGAGTTCCACAATGAGGAGGCTTCCGAGGGACTCCCTACTGCTTCTCCAGACCAGCCAGAGAAGGGATTTCCCGGCTTCCCTGGGTTCTTCCTCTCCAGTTCTGGCCCATGTTGCAGCACGGCCTGGGCAGGAAATTGCCTGCTCTGTGGAGAGCCGTGAGCTGTCCATGTTTGGGCATGGGGACACGCACCTTGGAAAGTTCTAGAGAGAGGACCACACTCAGGGTCCTTCTGACGTACAGCTCAGGGGATGAAGACTAAGTGGGTCGCTGATGGTTCTATTCTGAGTGGGGCATGGGAAGGTTTTAACAATTCCCAGAAGCTAATCTTTCTACTCCCCAGCCCCAGGCAGGCTTGTCTGTCAGGGGAAAACTCTTCCAGGTTTCACTGAAAGACCAAACAGTGCTGTAGGCCTTTCAGTTAACAGAGTGAAGACAATCATTTGTTGGAAGGCCAGTGCCTGTTCCTGATTTCTAGGGGAGAAGGTCAGACAGGGCATAAGAGACTTTTGTGCTACTTTCAACTCATAACACATTAATTGGGAACCTACCCAGGCCCCTGGTCACCTTATTTGAGTGGGTTGGAATGATAAACTACAGTGAGTTATTATCTAGCATTAATGACAATGGTATATGCCCAAAGACTGGAAACAACCAGTGACGGTGTGATCTGGTGAAAATGAGTCCTCAGCAGTTGGTGGGAATGTTGTCTGGTTCAACCTTAACAGAAAGCAGTATAGAGATTCCTCAAGAATGTAAGAAATCGAGTTTTTATATGACCCAGTAAACCTTCTTCTTGGTATTTACTCTCAAAACACAAACCATTAATTCGCAAAGATATACATACTGATGTTCATTGCAGTACTTGGTATTTATAGCCAGGACGTATAAACAACCTAAATGGCTAATGGCAGGTGATTTATAAAAAAAAAATGGTAAATTTGGCCCAGCTCCACACCTAATCTCAAAGAGAATGAGCAGCTGAATGTCTTCAGGTTGGGACTAGTCTAGAGGCAGAAAACTCTGGGGCAGTCTCAGAATGGGGGCAGGACAAATCCCTCCACACCCCTGCCCACCACAGAGAGGTCAACAGCACTGCCCACACCTACATTCCCACTGGCAGAGAAATGGCCCAGTGCCATATCTCCAAAGGAGCACGACACTGCCAAATCTTCCCAAGCAGACGATCACAGCTGAGAACTCGGGCCTTCTTGGAATGGGGGGCAGCAGATTCCCCTTTCTGCCTGATGGCACAGAAGCCCACAGCCATACCCAACAGCCGCTGACATAGAACAGGCTCAGTTTCATAACTGAACTTCATCAAACTGCCAAGCCACCAGATTGTTCCAGATTTATAGCTCCTGGATCATGTGGCTGCCACTCCTCCAAATTTTATAGCATTGTCAGCCCAGTGGGATCACAGCAAATCTGATGAGAGAGTTGCAGAGAAGACCATCAAGTTCAATGAGCCTGAACCATAACACAGAAGGTTCAATTAGCATTAACTAGCATAGCAGATCCTCAGACAATAACTTTAGTAACATCATTGTGAGACATAAAAATTATCACAAATTGACTATTATTGATCTAAAGTTTGAGAATTCTATTGTAACAAATATGAAGTAAATCTGTGTCTGCAATGGGGCAGGCCGGGTTGATGGTGAGAAACTGGGGACTTTGGAGGGAGGGAAGGTGACAATGGTGGTAGGACTGGTGGTGGGATTGTTGTTGGAACATTTAACGCCTAAAACAACTGCATTATGAACAAGTTGATAAATCATGGTTTCATTATACATATTTTAAATTTCAGTATATATACACAATGAAATTCCTATGCAGCTATAAGAAAAGATCACTGTCACTGTCACTGTCCTGCTGTTCATCTATTTTTTTTTCTTTTTTTATTAGTGAAACACCATGAGGTACAGTTGTAGATTTACAATTTTTTGTGCTTGGGTTTGATTATACAATGATCAGATACCCATCCCTCCACCAGTGCCCATTTTCCACCACCATGGATAATATCCCCCCCACCCTCATCCCCCCATCCCCCCCCTGCCTCTGTGGCAGGGCAATCCCCTGTGTTCTCTCTCTCCTTTTGGGTGTTGTGGTCTGCAAAAGAGGCATTGAGTGGCAAACATGTTCAGTCCATAGTCTACTTTCGACATGCATCTCCCCTCCTGGAGGATCCTCCAAACACCCTTTATTTGGTGTTCCCTTCTCTATCTGAGCTGCCCTTTCCTCTAGAATGCCCGACTGGCCACTAAGCTATGGAGTAATCCTCCTGGTGCTGATCTCAGCTATTCTTGGGTATTAATCTCATATTTTATTACTTTATATCCCCCAGATGAATGCAATCTTTCTATGTCTATCCCTCTCTTTCTGACTCATTTCGCTTTGTTGTTCATCTATTTGCTCAAGCGGGCCCAGTAACGTCTCCATTGTGAGACTTTGTTGCTATTGTGTTTGGCATATTGAATACGTCACAGGTAGCTTGCCAGGTTTTGCCGGGTGGGCGAGATACTCTTGGTAGCTTGCTGGGCTCTCCAAAAGGGGCGGAGGAATTGAACTCGGGTCGGCCATGTTGGCCGCGTGCAAGGCAAACGCCCTACCCGCTGTGCTATCTCTCCAGCCCATAGATCATGATATAAAACAAAAAAGACAAAAATAGAGGTGACAACAGTGGCAAGGGGTCAGAAACACTTGGTGGTGGTGGGGTGCAATAATTTCACACATCAGTGCCATACACTTTAATCCTATTATAACCAAATTACCAAAACTAAAACAAAATTTTTAAAAATTCAAAACAAACAAGGGGCTGGATAGCAGTGGGTAATGTGCTTGCCTTGCCTGTAATAATCTTGGGCTTCATCCCTGGCACTGCATAGAGTCCCCGGAAGCACTGCCAGGAGATATTCCTGAGTACAGAGCCAGAAGGAAGTCCTGAGCACAGCAGGGTGTGTCCCAATTAATAATAATAAAACAAGTAAATTATGAAGCACAGTAAGTGCTACCTGCTAAGAAGGAAAAATGAAGAGAAGGGAGCTGGGGCATGCTGGGTGACACATTTAATGGGAAAACCTTGCTGAGAAAGTGCCCTATAAGCAGATGGGCTGAGGCACGTGGGAAACAGGGCCATGTACAAGACACAGGGAAGAGCACCCAGAGGCCACGGTGTCCTGCCAGGGAGCAAGCTGGTGTATAAGGGCCAATAAGGACACCAGGCTCGAGGGGAGAAAGTCAGTGGAGGGTGGGAGAGACAAGGACCCCCAGTGGCGGAGCAGGCATAGTTGTGCAGGGACTCTTGGGCCATTGCCAAGGTTGGTTTTCCTTTTAAGCCAGATGTGATGGCAGTAACTCAAGGTTGCATCTAAAAGATTGTATGGAACTTCCTGGAAAACCTGAAGATATCACTCCACTCCCCCCATCTTTTTTTTAACCCAGTGAAATCTATTTCTAGTAATCTTCCTTAAACAAAGAATGGGAAATGTTGCGAGGTATATATTTAAAGCTTCACTCATTCCATAAAACATGCATAGCTGCTTGAAGAAACATTGGCTATAATGATGAAAAAGAAACTGACAACCCCCCTAGAAGACTCAATCTAGATGTACAATGCATTAGCTTATGGCACACACATTTTTGATGAATTGTCGTGTCACCATTCAAAACTATTTTTCAAAGATTTCATGATAAGGGAAAATGATTCAAACATCTGAAGGAAGGAAGGAGGATAATTGAAATTTGAGAGAATCAGTGTGTTTGTTTTGTCAAATGGACATATGCACATGTTCTAACAGGCTAACCTTGAGCATATTATGTGTGAAAGAAGTCAGTCACATAAGACGGGCATATAGGATGCTATTAACATGAAATGTTCAAGTGGCAAATGCACAAAGACAAAAGATAGATTAGTGGTTGCCAGGGGCTGGTGTATATGTGTTGGGCAACAAAGAGGTGCATAATCGCTAATGTAATGGCTAATGGAGCAATAGCACAGCAGTAGGGTGTTTGCCTTGGTTGCGACTGGCCCGGCTGACCCGGGTTCGATTCTTCCGCCCCTCTTGGAGAGACCGGCAAGCTACCGAGAGTATCTCACCCAGACGGCAAAGCCTGGCAAGCTACCCGTGACGTATTTGATATGCCAAACACAGTAACAACAAGTCTCACAATGGAGACATTACTGGGCCCTCTCGAGCAAATCAACGAACAATGGGAGGACAGTGCTATACAGTAGCAGCTAATGGGGTTTCTTTTTGGGGTGGGAGGATGTGGTAATAATGACAGTATTCCAGTGAGGAATGTACAATTCTAAGAATACAACAAGACCACTGAATTGTACATTTTAAGGGAAAGGATTTTCTGATGAAGATGTATATGTTAAGAAGGCTATTTTTAGCAAATACATATATATTCATAGTAGAAGTTGGTTAGAAAGAAGCAGCATGAAATATTGGATGGCTATCTCTGTTTTTTTTTAATTTTTAGAAAAATGTTTAATTTTTTAAAAATTATTTTTTAATGAATCACCGTAGCACTCCCATTCCCCTCCCCCCACCCACCTCCCCGCCTCTGTGGCAGGTGCATTCCCTTTTGATCTTTCTCCCCTTTAGGGTATTGTGGTCTGTAATGCAAGTATTGAATGACCATCATGTTGGGTCAATAGTTTACTTTTGGCATACATCTCCCATCCCGAGCGGGCCTTCCAAACACCCTTTACTTGGTTTTCCCTTCTCTATCTGAGCTGCCATTTCCCCCAGGATGTGAGGCCAGCTTCCAAGCCATGGAGCAAACCTTCTGGTCCTTCTCTCTGGTATCCTTGGGTGTTAGTCTCCCATTCTGTTACTTTATATTCCATAAATGAGAACAATCTTTCTATGTCTGTCCCTTTCTTTCTGTCTCATTTCACTTAGCATGATACTTTCCATGTTGATCCACTTATATACAAATTTCATGTCTTCATCTTTTCTAATAGCTGCATAGTATTTCATTGTGTAGATGTACCAAAGTTTCTTTAATCAGTCATCTGTTTTCAGGCACTCAGTTTTTTTCCAGATTCTGGCTATTGTAAACAGTGCAACAATGAACATACAAGTGCAGATATCATTTCTACTATACTTTTTTGCATCTTCAGGATATATTCCCAGTAGTGGTATTGTTGGGTAAAATGGGAGCTCAATTTCTAAATTTTTGAGAAACATCCATACTGTTTTCCAAAAGGGCTGAACCAGTCGGCATTCCCACCAGCAGTGAAGGAGAGTCCCTTTCTCCCCACATCCGTGCCAACACAGGTTGCTTTTGTTCTTTTGGATGTAGGCCAGTCTCTGTGGTGTGAGATGATATCTCATTGTTGTTTTGATCTGCATCTCCCTGATGATTAGTGATGAAGAGCATTTTTTTCACGTGCCTTTTGTGGATGGCAATTTCTGGATTGCTATTAGTTTTATCTATACTGTCTCCTATAGTTCACTGATGATGGTAAATTTGAAGAACAAAACAGAAAAGCACATGGACAGTGATACTGTCCAGCAGTTCTGGTGGCCTGGGTCCATGCAACTGATTCTGATGCAGTCTCTTTCTGATGGCAACAGATGGGGACTCCAGGCTGATGGCACATTAGACAGTTTTATTCAGGACAAACAATGATTATCTAGGGGCCAATGGGATGAGGGCAGGTGGTAAGGGCGGGGAGCGGGGCAAAGGGTTAGACCAATGGTTGCATCGGGGAAGGTTGGTATAAGCAGAAACAAAATTATTTGTCTAGATTCCATAGGTGTCAACATCCCATGTTCCAATTCAGCCACCAGTAATTGCCAATCATTAATCTATACTAATCTCCAGGAAATGTCACCCCTCTGGCGCCACTGTCACCCACTGTCTGGGTCCTGGGAGTGTTCTCACAGTTTAACTGATCTAGTTGGTTTCAGAACTTTGCCAGCAAGAACCCCAACAGACACCGTGGAACAGAGCCTGTGCAGGGCTCTGGAGGACTCTTCCCTCTGCTGGGAAAGACTCCTGTGGCAGAGGTTTGTGACACTTGCTGCAATTTTTCATTCCCATCACTTCCTTCAACCATCCTGTCTGGTTCCCTCAGAGCTGGGGGAGGCAAAGGGGCTGGTTTTGCCCGAGGATGATTTGGTCAAAGTGCCACCCTGCTTCTGTGACAGAGCCTTGGGCTGTCTTTCTGCCAAGCAACCTTCCAAAGTTCAAGCTGGGACTGCTCCCAGAGGCGACCTGCTGTGGGGGTATGAAGAGGGGAGCACAGAGCTCTGTGGGTTTCAGCCAGAGTGGTCGAGTGCTGATATGGCCGTGACAGAGACACTCACTGCAGCTGCCACTGACCCAGATCCAATTGTGATTGCTGTGCAGAGTAAAAGGGCTCCCATACCCCATACATAGCACAGAAGGACACCCCACCTGCTTCCCATAGCACCAGGAGCTTTACTCCATGGCTTGGAGTCCAGCCGCACATACTAGGGGAAAAGGCAGCTCAGATAGAGAAGGGAGCACCAAATAAAGGGTGTTGGAAGGATCCTCCCAGGATGGGAGATGCATGCTGAAAGTAGACTATAGACCTAACACAACTGCCACTCAATGCCTCTTTTGCAAACCACAGCACCCAAAAGGAGAGAGAGAACAAAAGGGAATGCCCTGCCACAGAGGCAGGGTGGGATGGGGGGGATGAAGGTTGGGAGGGATACTGGGATCAGTGGTGGTGGGAAATGGGCACTGGTGGAGGGAGGGTATTTGATCATTGTATAATTGAAACCCAAGCACAAAATTTGTAAGTCTACAACTGTACCTCATGGTGTCTCACTGATAAAAATTTTTAAAAATTTTTTAAAAACCACTAAAAATTAAATAAAATAAATAATTCAGAAGTGACAAAGGTATGAGTTTTGAAATAATGGTACTAATAAACATAGATAATAATCTCTTAAAGGAACAATCACAAATGTCCAAATCATTGACCCTTGGTTTTGTAGACTTACAAAATTTTTAGGTCTACAACTGTACCTCATGGTGTTTCACTAATAAAAATTTTTAAAAAAGACAAAGGTGCTAAGATAAATAAACTCATGGTCTAGTTTATATTTCCCAAAAAAAGGTTTCTATGTCTGAGCTGGAGTGATAGTTCCGTGGCTGGGGCATTTGCCTTGCACTTGGCCGACATGGGTTCAATCCCCTGATCCCCCATATGCTCCCCTGAGCCCACCAGGAAGAATTCCTGAGTGCAGAGCCAGGAGTAATCTCTGATCATTGCCAAGTGTGACTCCAAAAACTGGGGAGAAAGACCTTTATGTCTGTTTTTGCTGGAAGATCAAATGCTGTCCTCACCTCACAAATGAGTCAAAGGACCCTAAGCCCACATCATGCATCATCCAGGTCTTCTTTCCCTCTTCTCTCCCTCTTCTCTTTCTCTTCTCCTCCCCCTCCTCTTCCCCCAATTCTCTCCTTTCTTCCTTTTTCCTCCTCCTTCCCCCTCCTCCTTCCCCTTTCTTTCCACTCCTTCCTTTCCATTCCTCCTTCTTTTCCACTCCTCCGTCCTTTCTGCTTCCTCCCCGTCCCCCCACTCTTCCTCCACCTCCTCTTCCTCCTCCCCCTCCCTCCCCCTCCTCCTCCCTCCTCCTCCTCCTCCTCCTCCTCCTCCTCCTCCTCCTCCTCCTCCTCCTCCTCCTCCTTCTTCTTCTTCTTCTTCTTCTTCTTCTTCTTCTTCTTCTTCTTCTTCTTCTTCTTCTTCTTCTTCTTCTTCTTCTTCTTCTTCCCTTTTCTTCTTCTTTATCCCTCTTCTACTCCTTTCTACTCTTCTTCTTCTTCTCCTCCACCTTATCCCCCTCCTCCTTCTCCTCCACCTTATCCCCCTCCTCCTTCTCCTCCTCTTTCTTTTCTTTATTCTTCACCTTCTTTATTTTTATTTATTTTTCATTTTCTCCCCTCTCAGCATCCAGCTTTATCAATTTCTTCCTGTGCCTTGGCCATATTGGCCCCTCAGTCTTGTCCTGGAGGATTCAACCACACTGGATTAAACCAGACTATAGAGGAGCAGAGTTTGTGCATAAGGTCTGGCTTGTCCAGGAGCATGTAGGACTCACTTGGAGTCAACCACCTGAGAGAGAAAAAATAGCAGGGGTTCAGTTAATCAGAGGTCTGATGTAGAGGACAAAGCAATGCACAGCTATGAAGAAGCTGGTAAGATATGAGGAAGAGTGGGTCTACGAAGTCCACTACCCTTCTCCATTTCCCCAAGGTCAACTTGCCATCAGAAAGTAAAGTGCAAAGTGGTGGGGAGAGTGAGAAAGGAGGTCCAAACGTTTCCATGTTGAAAAATTCTAACTTGCTTGTGACTTACAAGAACTTAGCCCATACAATAAACCAGTCATAGGGGAGAATCCTGAGTAAGGAAGATGTTGGCCACTAAAAATGACTCTCATGAGGCCCTGTGTCTCTAGATTTCTAAGTCTGTGTTCCAAAAATGGAAACATCTATTGCTTCTTCCAGTAGCCATCTATTAATAGACTGCTTTATATAGTAAAAGTGAAAAGATTTCTACCCCTCAAGGATACCTTCTGTTGATAGTTCATTATCTCCTTGCCAGACTTTTATTCTACAAATATATCTGCTGGGTAACTAGCATTTGCCAGAGGATAAACATCAATCTATCTCATTCACCCATTCATCCATCCATCCATCCATCCATCCATCCATCCATCCATCCATCCATCGATCCATCCATCCATCCATCCATCCATACATCCATCCATCCATATTCATATCCATAAAACCTTCCATCCAAATTCCCTAGGAGCCAAGTAACTCTACTCATGGACTGATTCACAGACACGTCCCTAGTTTCCTATTACATTGAAAAGACAAGCTGTCCAAAGAGAAATTTCATTATCTTCTGCATCAGGAACTCCTGCTATTTCTTCTCTCTGGTGGTCAACTCCAAGTGAGTTCTACATGCTTCTAGCCAAATCAGTCATTTCTCCTGTGCCCTGGAAACTACCAACTCCTACTCAAGGGCACAGTGCCCACTAGGCTTTCCTCTCTTACACATCACCTAAGTTTCCTTCTCCCTCTGGGATCTTCTGCCCTGTGTGCATCTGACACAGTTGCCCACTCCCTGCTCCTGGAGAGCTCTTCTTTCAGCAGTTCTTTCTGCTGGATATGCTCCCATCAAGGTTCTTTGAGAATCCCCTTCATCCCTCTGCTTTCAAATTATCAGAGTGCCCAGTGATCAACCATTGCTTCCTAGCCCTTTCCCCCATCTCTTACTTTTCCCTATGGTTCTCTTGCAATGAATGCGGATCAAACACCCTTGGTTGTGGTGCCAACATTCTTTACTGTAGTGCTTGCTATAAATCACATACCTTAGTTTTGATGGTTACACATATGCTGGCTTTGGGCTGCATTGATTTGGTTGTTGCTTCCAAACATTCTAGTTGTAGTGCTCATAGTACTATACTGTGATACTCACCCAACACTCACAGGGCATCATCCATCTGGCCAGGGTGTCTGCACCCCTTTAGCTGCAGTGCTTGCCAGAGTGCCCTACTTCAGTTGTAGTGCTCGGACACTCTAGAGGAGCCACAGAAATTGTATTTGGTGCATGTCAGCAGCATCTGGGAGCAGACTTGGATGCTTCACACTCAGAGGCAGGTGGATTTTGTCATGAGTACCTTCTCCCCACCCTGACCCTGACCCTTTACCTTTTTGTTCCACACTTCTCCCAATGTCTCTGCCTTCAAAACAGATCCAGAATCATCACTTTTCATTTTCAATTTTTTCTCATTCTGGTTCACGATTTTCAAGGATTAAAATAGAATTTTCAATGAGTAGGCTGGAAACAGAGCAATGGTACAGTGGGGAGGGCGTTTGCCTTTGAACAAGTCTGATCCGGGTTTGATCCCCGGCATCCCATAGGGTCCCCCTCAAGCACTGCCAGGAGGTCAGTTCCAGCCCTGAGGTCAGTTTTTAAATTTTTAATTTCTTTTCTTTTTTTGATCACACCTGGCAATGCTCAGGGGTTCCTCCTGGCTCTGCACTCAGGAATTACTCCTGGCATTGCTCAGGGGGAGGGGGTGACCCTATGAGATGCTGGGGATTGAACCTCGTGCCAGGCAAATGCCCTCCTTGCTGGACTATCGCTCCAGCCCCCAATTTTAAATTTTAAATTTTTTCTTGTATCTTGCCCTCACGGCAAAGCCTGGCAAGCTCCCCATGACATATTCGATATAGCCAAAACAGTAACAACAAGCCTCACAATTTGTTGTGAGACGTTACTGGTGCCCGCTTGAGCAAATCGATGGACAACAGGAGGACAGTGAATGTGACTCATTCTGGTTCAAATCTACTACCATCTTTCATCTGAATGACACTGATCTCTTCTGTTGGGGGTATATGAGCTTCTCCAGTGGTTCCCAAATGTTCTTAAGGGTCCAGGTGTCACTCCCAAAGTTAACTGACCCAGTTATGCAGTACGGATAGCTTTGCTGCTCAGACCTGGTGATACAGTGCTCCTTGGACCTGCCAATATTGGGATCAGTGGCACTCCTAGGGCCTCTGATGCACCAGGAATCAAACTTAGTGCCTCACACCAGTAAGGCATGTACTTCACCTTTTTGAGTTCTCTCCCTCACCCCTGACTGTAGTATCTCTGTTCTCACCCTCTAGCCCTGAGATGTTCCAAATGTATCCAAGTGACGCTTATAAAATGAACTCTGGTCACAGGCCCTCCAGTTAATGTCCATCCAGTTGTTGACCTACAAGGTCCCACAGGATCCCTCTCGCTCCAGCCTCACTTCCAGTAACTCTGCCAGGACTACCCCATTAGACCCGTCCCACCTCATTGCCTTTGCACTGGCTGTTCCCCTTGCTGGAATATTCTTTCCTAACTATTGATCCTGAAGCCTCATTTCATTCAGTACTCCATTTAGCCTGGCTTCCTTACTTAAATTTTCTCTTCCCTCAAACTCTCTTAATCCTCTCTTAATCTTAATCCTTCCCTTGCATTTTGTTTCTCCCTTGTACGCATCCTAAACCAACCAGAGTAAGGGTTGAATCACACAAATTTGTCTACATGCAATCACTTTGACCCCCTAAAAAATGGGTGAGTCCATATCATTAAGTTTGATAGCCATATTTTAACTTTTAAATTTTTGTTTTCTGCTTTCTCCCATTAAAATTCTGGCTTCTGAAACAAGAAAGTTCTTTGCTACATCTAGAACTGAGCCTGGCAAATAAGAGATGCTTAGTAAATGTATATAAAATTATTTTTTCCATTAGAAAGAAACTATGGTACATTTATACATTGGAATACTATGCAGCCACCAGGAAAAATGAAGTCATGAAATTTTCTTATAAGTGGATAGACATAGAGAAACAGGCTGAGTAAAATGAGTCAGAGGGAGAGGAACAGAATGACTGCACTTATTTGTGGAATATAAAAAAAACATAGTAGGAGATTAATACCCAAGGACAGTAGAAACAAAGGCCAGGAGGACTGACCCACAGTTGGAAGCTTGCTACAAGTGATGGAGGTGGGGACGGGAGAGACAGTTAGGCTACAGAAATCCACAATGACAGTGATAACTGGAAATGGTCACACTGGACAAGAACTGAGCGCTGAAAGTAGATGAAGGGATAAACATGATAACCTTGGGGGGTGGAGTGATAGCATAGCAGGTTGGGCATTTGCCTTGAACGTGACTGACCCGGGTTCGATTCCCAGCATCCCATATGATCCCCCAAACACCGCCAGAAGTAATTCCTGAGTGCAGAGCCAGAAGTAACCCATGTGCAACGCCAGGTGTGACCCAAAAAGGGAAAAAAATGATAACCTTTTAGTACTTGTGTTGCAAACTATAATGGCCAAAAGAAAAGAGCAAGAGAAGAGAGAGAGAGAGAGAGAGAGAGAGAGAGAGAGAGAGAGAGAGAGAGAGAGAGACTGGGGACATTGGCAGCACTGGTGAAGGGAAGGGTGTTGTTGTAACATTGTAACACCCTGAAACTCAATAATGAACAACTTTGTGACTGTGCATCTCCATGGTTTTTCCAATTTTAAAAAATGCTCTAAGGGGCATACCTAAGGGGGCACCTTAGATGTTTGAAATCAAACTTCACACATAAGAAGACTGTACTTTATGAAGTAGGCCACATTCTTTGTCATATGACTTCTTTTATTTTGTTTGTTTATTCTGGTTTTTACTTTGGGGCCACAGTTAGCTATGCTCAAGGCTTACTCCAGTCTCTGTCCTCAGGGATCACTCTTGGCAGTACCAAAGAGCAAACCTAGGTCACTGGGGGCACAACAAAAGCCCTGTAATATCTGCTTCTTTTTAAGGAACTGGTTATTTTCCCCTTAATGCATCCAGGTCATCTCTCCAGAACCATTTGGACAGGTCTCCCTTCTAATGTCCATCTGCCCCTGGCAGGTGCTATCTCTGAGTACCTCCAAATCACAAAATACGCCTAGCACCAGTCAGGCAGATCTGCCCTGCAATCACCAAACTTACTGTGACCCAGATCCTTAATGTCTGTAATGCCCCCATTTCCCCACCTGTAAGCCAGGAAAAACAATTTCACTGCCCCCGCCCCCCCCCCCCCCCCCCGGAGCGCTGGGAAAATGCTAAGAAAATGCCTGTGCAATGGGCGCTGAATCAACCTTTCAATTTCTGCATGTAAAGATTTAGAGCAGCAAACATTGAAGAATTATGCATACATTTCCAGAAATACTTGGAAAAGGTTTATCTCCATGAGTCAGCTTGCTTTCAGAGATTTCCAGGAATAAATCACTCAGGCCACCCACCGCCAGTTGTACAACTGATAACTCTTGTCCTCTGAGACTGGCATTGTTTTGTTCTACATGGAGGCTCCCTTCTCTTCTCTCTTTCTCTCTTCTCTCTTTCTTTATCTCCCTTCCTTCCTTCCTTCCTTCCTTCCTTCCTTCCTTCCTTCCTTCTTCCTTTCCTCCTGTGTTCCTGAGTGGGTGAGGTGGGTCTAGAATCCCTACATTTCTGGGCTCAGGGGCCATGAGAAAGGGCATGAAATGTGAGAATCAAAATCAGGACCTCATATTTATTATATCTGTGTTTTGCCATGTAAGCCAAATTCCTAAGTCCTGGGTCACTTTTTTTTTTTTTAAGTACAGTTTGTGGCTTCGCATCCATTATTCTTCCTATCCCCACCTAGACTCATTCTGAGGGCCAGGCTGAAGGGGCAGCAGATATCCAGGGAAGCTAGCTCCTCTATCTGTGTTGGCAGAGGCCCAAGAGAGCAAGAGGAGAGGCACAGTGATGGGCACATTGTTATATTAATCTTGGCCAATTGAGCAAAGAAAATACAACCCAGTTTAAGTCAAGGGAGAGGAGCTACCAGTGAGAGAGGCTGAAAATCACATGACAAAAGTGAGGACTATATGGAGAAGTGAAAAGATAAACTAAAAATCACGTGGTGGTGGAGAATGGGCACTGGTGGAAGGATGGGTACTCCATCATTGTATAACTGAAATCCAAGCACAAAAATTTGTAAGTCTACAACTGTACCTCATGGTGTTTCACTAATAAAAATTAAAAAAAAAATAACCACACACACACACACACACACACACACACACACACAAAATCACTGCCAGGGAATGAGCATGTTCTTGTGTCTGTGGGGAAGGTATTTGCGAACAGACCACCCCAGCGTCCTCTAATTACACTAAACAGGAAACAGTTACTCTTCAATATGTATGTGGAGTCTCTCTGCCTTGGTCCCTATTGCTGAGGGTTTTTCAGCTTCCTAATCCTTCTCCACATGACTCTACACATTCTGCCTGGCTAAAAAGATGCGTGAAACAATACATCATGAAGCAAAGGTGAAGGTGGCGATATGGGGAGCAATTTACCTCCATTTTAGTCTTCCCTAGATCTAACCATCTTCTGTCTAAGAAGGTGAAGTGATTTTTTATAAATATTATAACTGGGGCTGGAGCAACAGTACAGAGGGTAGGGAGTTTGCCTTGCATGCGGCTGACCCAGGTTTGAGTCCCGGCATCCCATATGGTCCCCTGAGCACCATCAGGAGTAATTTCTGAGTGCAGAGCCAGGAGTCAGCGCTGAGCATTGCCAGGTGTGACCACAAGAAAAGCAAAAATAAAATATATCATAACTACTATTTTAGTGAGCGATAGCACAGTGGTAGGGTGTTCGCCTTACAAGTGACCAACATGGCCGACCCGAGTTCGATTCCTCTGCCCCTCTCAGAGAGCCCGGCAAACTACCGAGAGTATTCGATAGGCCAAACACAGTAACAGTAACAGTAACTGAGTTCAAAGTGGCACTGTGCAAGAGGAGGCAGTAAAAGATATAAAAGATGTAAAAGATGGTTAGAACAAGAGCTTTCAGGAAGTGAAATTATTTAAATATTTGGCCAACCAATTGGGTCCTCTGGAAGTCTTCTCTTTGGAAAAAGTTAGAGAAGCAGAGCAAGAAAGAATAAAAGAGATCCCAGTAGAAAGATACCGATTGTTTAATGAACCTAAGAAATATGACACCTGAGGCCAGAGAGATAGTACAATGGATACTTGTTTCCATGTGGTCAACCCAGATTTGATCTCTGGCATTCCATATGGTCCCAGGACACTGCCAGGAGTGATTCCTGAGTGCAGAGTCAGGAGTAACCACTGAGAGGTTGGCCCAGGTATGACTCCAAAACAACAGCAACAACAAAACAAAACAAAAAGAAATTCAACATTTGTAGGGTATTGGGGGTGGAGGGGGATCATGAACTTTATTAATGACTATTGTAATTATATACATGTACTTATATATTGATTGAATCATTGTGAGCTAGACCCTTCCAAAGCTGTTCAAGATTAGGTTTCAGTCAAACAAAAATATGTAGTATAAGATTAATATCCAAGACCAGAGAAACAAGGGCTAGGAGGACTGGTCAATGGTTAGACTCTACTAAAATTATGTGTGATGAAGGGTAGGTAAAATAGAGAAGGAAGCAGTGTGACAGTAATCATTGTAAATGATCACGCTGGACCAGAAATGAGTGTTAAAGTACGCAAAAGGATATACACATACACGCTAACTTTTTTTTCTTCATTTTTAAAAAAAATACTGCTAGACCTAATGTTTCTGCTTTGTGGAGTTCAGAAGAGTAAGAGTCCCTGCCCCTTTGGAGTTAGTGTGACCATGTAACTTTCTCTGTGAACCTAAAAGGACTGTCTCACTCTGGGCAGAGGCTTTGAAAGAGGATGTTTAATTGACCAAAGCACCTTCATGAAGGTAATTATGAAAACGTGGGTTGAGAGAAAATCTCCATCAGTTTACGCAGAGTGACCATGCCAGACCTCTCCTAATGATGTGTGCTGGATATGTAATATGAAGCAGAGCCAACCTTTCCTGGATAAGTCATTAAAATCTGGGGGGTCATTTGTTACAAGCAACATATTTAGCAACACGATGTTCTGACTGACTCAATGATTCAATCTGACCAAAAGAGAGACTTATTTGCTCCATGGCTTGGAGGCCAGCTACACATGCTAGGGGGAAAGGGAGCTCAGATAGAGAAGGGAGCACCAAATAAAGGTTGTTGGGAGGATCCTCCCAGGATGGGAGAAGCATGCTGAAGTAGACTATAGACTGAACACGATTGTTACTCAATGCCTCTTTTGCAAACCACAGCACCCAAAAGGAGAGAGAGAACAAAAGGGAATGCCCTGCCACAGAGGCAGGGTGGGATGGGGAGGACGGGGGAGGGGGGTAGGAGGGATATTGGGATCTGTGGTGGTGGGAAATGGACACTGGTGGAAGGAGGGTATTTGATCATTGTATTATTGAAACCCAAGCACAAAATTTGTAAGTCTACAACTGTACCTCATGGTGTCTCACTAATAAAAATTTAAAAAAAAAATTAAAAAAACCTTAAAAAATAAAATAAACAATTCAGAAGTGACAAAGGTATGAGTTTTAAAGTAATGGTACTAATAAACATAGATGATAATCTCTTAAAGGAACAATCACAAATGTCCAAATCATTGACCCTTGGTTTCCTTATCTGAAAAATGGGAGAAGGAAGTTAATCACTCTGCCTTGGAGTATAGAGTTATTAAAACTAAATGACTTGGGATGGAGAAATAGTACCGTAGGTAAGTCATTTGCTTTGCATGTAGCTGGACTTGATTCAATCCCTGACGCCACACATGGTTCCCCATTCTCACTGGGGTGATCCCTGAGCACAGAGCTGGGAGTAAGTCCTTAAACCAAAAACAAACAAAAGCAACAACACTAACAACAAAAGACCCAACAAAACCAGGGGTCCCAAAATGATGGGACCAGGGGTGGTAGAGTCAAGTGGTAGAGCACATGCCTTTTATGTTCAAGGCCCTGATTTCAATTGCTAGCACAGCATGGTTCCCTTTATGCACTTCTGGGTGTGTCTTTGGTGGCCCCCAAGCATCACAAGGCCCGATAAACCCATGAATAATCCTGAGCCTCTGAGCACCAACAAGAGAACTGCTTACCTATACCCCCCCCTCAATTAAACTAAAACCAAAGAACTGCAGTAGTTATGCTTATGGGAAGGATATAAATGCCACCTTGGCAAATTGAAAACTATCCTAAAACCAATTTTAAAAGAGAAAGTGTGGGAAAGTGTAATTTCATTTTAATTTTATTGCAGGAATTAATAACATCTAACACTGAAAGCTTGAGTTTGAAATAAGCTTATTTGTTATATGCCTGCCGAGGGGGCCTGCTCGGAGTTGTAGGGAGCCTGGGGACTGTTGGAGGGAAGGAAACAGTGGTAGTGGGATTGGTGTTGGAACATCTGTAGCACTGTGGCACTGTCCTCCCATTGTTCATTGATTTGCTTGAGCGGGCCCAGTAACATCTCCATTGTGAGACTTGTTGTTACTGAGTTTGGCATATCTAATACATCACGGGTAGGTTGCCAGGCTTTGCTGTGCGGGTGAGATACTCTCGGTAGCTTGCCGGTTCTCCGAGAGGGGCGGAGAAATTGAGCGCGGGTTGGCCGTGTTGGCCACATGCAAAGCAAATACCCTACCCACTGTGCTATCACTCCAGCCCATCATATGCCTGAAAAGATTCTATCATGAACAACTTTGCAAAAGTCATGGTTTCTTAATAAAGAAAAAAAATGAAATAAGTTTATTGATAGTTCATTTTTACTATTTACCCATGAACCCTGTAATTTAACCAGGGAGAAAATGTTTTTAAAATTACTCCAAGTAATGATAAAAGAAAATAATTCAATGATATTTAGAAATTTTTCACTTCTATCTTTTTGTTTTGTTGTATTTAATTCAATTTTTGTTTTGGATGTTTTGGGGGCATACCAGGCAGTGCTCAGGGCTTACTCCTGGCTCTGTGCTTAGGGAACCAAACATGGTGCTGGGGTTTGAATTTGGCCTGGCTGCATGCAAGGTAAGTGCCTTTATTACTGTATCTCCAGACCCACTTCTTTCCTGTTCTAATAAAACTAAATTTCAATACTTGTCTTAGGTTGGGTTCTTCCAGAAGCTGACTGAGGACAAAAATGGAATATTTCACTGGTGAGGTAACGATCCCAGGAAACTCTGGGAGACACATTGGAATGCAAGACAAGGAAGGGAAGGAAGTACAGGCGGGGATTTTGAAAGAAGCAGAGACCACATGGGCAACAGGACCTAACTCTGTGGGGAGTTGGGAGAACCCCTTTGAGTTGTTTGCACAAAAAGGCCAACAAGTGAGGCGTTTAGCCATAATTTCCATCCATGAACAAGGCCTTTCCTAGGGCAAATTTCCTCTCCCTGGAAATTCTGTGTTCTGTGCATGGGCTGATCCCTCTTCCTTTAGCTAGAGAACCCCTCAGGCAGAGAAATTTCTGGTTCTTGCTAAGAGAAGTTTCCGGATTCTACCACAACAGCGAATGCCAACAGGATATGGGCTGGGCACCAGCAACATCTGCTAAAACTTTCTCAAGTTTAAAAGTAAGTGTAATGGATCCATCTCAGTGGAATTATGCAAAGTGAATAAAAAAAGATTCTAAGAAGGCTATGTCCTGTGATTCCATTTATGTGGCTTTTTAGAATAGTCTATGAGAGAGAAAACATCTCAGGTTTCCAGGGACTGGGGAGGGGATGGATGACTTTAAGAGGTACTAAGGCTCTTCAGGGCCATGAAAAGTATTCTTCATCTTGGTTGTAGTGGTTGCAGGACTGAATTTGTCAAAATATACAGACATGTACAGCTGAAAAGGGCAAGTTGTCTATCAATTATACCTTAAATACCTGTGGGGGTTTTAAAATTGTCTATCTCCAGAAAAAAAATGTTGTTCTCTGAAGAAATTTTCTTGAGAAATTTCTTTTATCACTTAAGAACTTAGTGATGGGGCTAGAAAGGCAATGTACATGGTCGAGCACATACCTGGCATCCATCTGCAAGGCCTGAGTTAGATTTCTGAGGCCACGTGTCACCTCCAACACCACTGGCTCTAGCTCTACTGGCTCCTGAGGGCTGCTGCCCTGAGCGGGGCTAAGTTCTGCTGGGAGTGGCCTTTATGAATAAAAGAAAAAAGAGACAAAACTAGGGACTTACTTGTAGAATGAAAGCAGGCAAAGGTGAGTGAGAGGCTAGGTTATCAGAGGCACTGTGGCTGTTCACTGTTCTCTTTCTCTGTTGGATCGCTCACTTGCGGGGGCAGTCTGACAGAGCAGCCTGATGGTGAAGGCAATTTGTTGAGTTGCTGAGACCTCCAGACAACTGTCATGTAAGAGCTCACGTCAAATATAGAGCCCTGACCCCAGCCCAATTCTGAGATGATGAACCTACTCACTAGTAGTCTCAGGGCTACCTACTGTGACAGAACCACCCAGCTAACTCTTACTTCTGAACCTTCAAACTATGAGAGAGAAAATTATTATTCTAAGTTGCTACATTTTGTTGGGTTCATTTATTCTGTAATAACAGATAACACACCGATTTAACTCCCAGTTAGGGTGGCTCTCAGGAGGTCCAGGGGCCACTCCTAGTCTCAGTCAATAAGGCTGTACATCAATTTGAGACCTGAAGATATGGAGCTGCTTAGACCCTGCAGGGCTGTGAGCCATCAGACCAGCTCTAGCAGGGCTTCAGGGAACCTTTAGGCAATTGCCTAGCAATATTTGAGAGGCCATTTGGTGACTAACCTGGGTCAGGTGCACCTAGCTGTGGCACTATCTCCTAGCACCTCCCATAATAAAGGACCAAATGTGATAGCCTCTCAGTATCTGTATTGCAAACCATAATGCCCAAAAGTAGAGAGAGAGTGTGGGGGAAATTCTCTGCCATGGAGACGGGGGCAGGGTTGGAAAGGGGGGTATACTGGGGAGATTGTTGTTGGAGAATGTGCACTGGTGGAGGGATGATCATTGTAATGATTGAAACTCAGACATAGAAAGCTTGTAACTGTATCTCACAGTGATTTAATTAAAAAAAGTCAATTATTTTTTGAATGTTATGTATTATGACTATTATTCTTGGTCATAAAACCAAGGTCCCGGAAGAGAACAATGCAGAGTCTCCTGCCCCCGTGCCTGGCTGTCCTCACTGGGGCCCCTTGGAAGGGGACGGGTTGAGTTTCCCTCCCTGCCCCCAGCAGAGCCCCGGCAGTTGAAGACCTCTGGAACCAGCCACAACCATGATCAAGATGTTACTGGTGCCACTCTTCACATGCTCGGATGAGCCTCACGCATGAAGGAACCAGCAGAGGAATCCAGATGTGTGGGACCCAGGGCTGAGATCTCCAAGCCTGCTCAGATCGGGACTGGGCCTCTTCCACCCAGATCCCCCACCTTCCAGTAGCTAGGCAGTTACACCCACCAACTGCCCCCAGCACTGTGTAATCCCATCAATGGCCAAGATCCAGAGACTATAAAACCTAGCTCCCAAAAGCAAGCGGCCACATTTGCTGCTGCACAACCTCTTATTGTCTAGTCCTTGCTCTCAGAGAACCTGGCAGGATACTAAGAGTATACGGCAGAGTCTGGCAAGCTCCCTGCAGCATATTCAATATGCCAAAACCCAGAACAATGATGGGTCTCATTCCCCTGACTCTGAAAGAGCCTCCAACATGGCGCTTGCTAAAATCTCAGGGCCAGGACGAATGGAGACATTACTGGTGCCTGCTCAAGCAAATCTATGAACAACGGGATGACAGTGATATAGTGACAGTGATTGTTGTTCTTTTCTGATGTTTTATTGATTTTTTTTGAATTTATTTTTAAAAGAACCTTTTGTTCTATGACAGAAATACAAACAACTTAGCAATAGCACAGCGGGTAGGGCGTTCGCCTTACACGCGGCCAACATGGCCGACCCGAGTTTGATTCTTCCGCCCCTCTTGGAGAGCCTGGCAAGCTACCGAGAGTATTCGATATGCCAGACACAGTAACAACAAAGTCTCCAATGGAGACGTTACTGGGCCCGCTCGAGCAAATTCTAAACTGAACAAAGGGTCTGAATAGATATTTTACCAGACAGTATGCAAATACCTTACAACTGTATGAAAAGATGCTTAACCATTGTTATTTGTGAAATGCATGTAATATAACCACAGAGAGATAACATTTCTTGTTCATAAGGATGAATAATATCAACAATAATAATACATAGATGTTAGGATGTGAAGATATTGGCTACTGAGAGCTTTTCTGGTTAGATTGTAAAATAGTGTAGGCACTGTGGAAAATGGTCAGAAAATAGTTTTCCGACTAGCACTAGAAACCAAGAATAAATCCAAAATGATCAATTTTCACTCCTTTGGGGCTCTACAGCACATAATATGTTTGGTTTTGGATATTAGGATATGAGAATCAATAGCAAAATTTTACCCAATAACTATATGCTGTGTAAGAAATAATTTTTATTATTATTATTTTTTTAATTTATTAATTTATTGAATCACTGTGGGAAAAGTTACAAAGCTTTCAGGTTTGTCTCGGTCATGCAATCATCAAACACATTTCCCTTCACCAGTACTTATTTTTCACCAAGAAGAACCCCAATATACCTCCCTCCCAACCCTCCCAATGCCTGTGAGGCAGATGAATTCTAGTTAACACTCTATCTACTTTGATTAGATTCATTGTTTTGACAAAAGATGCACTATTATTATGTAGAGTTTACACCCCCAAATCAGACCTGTTGAAAAGACATTCTGAAATAATTTGTTTCTATAGATGGTTACAAGAATCAAATGATGGCGGGCGGCCGCAATAGCGGCTGTGCGATTTTGTATTTCTGATATTTTACTTATTAAGCCTGAAAGTATTTCTGCTGAGAGTCAGATAATTATGAGACTGGTTTCTGTGGCTCTAGAGCCATGGCCATGCCAGAGAGCCACTTGTGGGGGCAACTTGTGACCTCGGTAGGGCATGAAGGACGAGCCTGGAACGCCCCCCTTCCCATGAGGTTTCAGTCACCCCCATCATGACCAGCTCATACCGGGCTTTCCAAAAAGCTCCGAGGCAGCCGCCATCTTGCTGTCCAGAGGGAAAAAGGCAGAAGGGAGCAACATCTTTTTCCCTCCGGTCAGGCATGGTGGTATGAACTAATGCATAGTCCATTCACTTTACTGCCGCAAGCTGCCGGGTTCTGCATTAAGTCCTTGTGCTTCTGGAGCCATGGCCGTGCTGGAAAGCCACTCGTGGGGGGGCAACTCGTGACCTCCAGTTTTATTGATTTTTAATTGATGTAAACTTTCCCAGAGGTATTTCTTGTCATTGCTTGAGAAATTTCTATGGAATGGTCATCACCATTATGTCCATGGGTGGGGAAACAATATATAGGATGGGTTTGGCAGGGGACTCGTATTCTAAATTCCTCACTTCCTTGGTCACCCTTCTTGAGGAAATTTATAGATAATGTCGTCTTCTTCCCTTTCTCTCAACAGCTAGTATTATTGAATGAATAATTCAATGCCTAAAGTTTTTTGAAGACAAATCAGTCTAAGACTTCCTTTTCTTTTTGGTTTTATAGAAACACCTGGTGGTGCTCAGGGAATTGTGTGCCAGAGATCTAAGCTGCACCTCTGGCACGTGAAGCAAAATTTCTCTGATCCAAAATCTAGTATTTTAAACTAAGTAAAAAGTTGATGGTGCTTTGAACAAGTGAATAATATAGCTGTATGAGCAAGATCCATGATTAGATTGAAAGAGGCTAATGAGTGAAAGAGGTTTGGATTATTTTGAAATCTGGCTAAAATTTTTTATTGAACTTAACATTTAAACAGGATGAAAGTTTATGTTCATGTTAGTCACAAAACGTTGGCACACAATGCTACTTGACCACTGTCTCACCATTTCTTTGTAATGTTTAGATTTCCAGATTGTTCCTTTCTAATGTACTTTTTAAATGTTTGAACCTCTATTTAAACAACTGTTTTGAGTATTCAGTGTCCCAACACCAATCCCATCACCAATGTGGCCTTCTCCCTACCAGTGTTCCAATTTCCCACCCATCCGCTAAATCTGCCTCCTTAGTAAGCACAAAATGATTTAATTTATATTGTCTGTTATAACATATCTCACAATGGTGTTACTAACATCGTTTTCTGAGGATTTTCTGATCTATTAGCTGCTATTTGAGCCTTCTATATTATTTCTCTTATTGAGCTTAATGGGCTTCTTACAACATTCCTGTCTAATTTGCTGTGCTTCTCCTGGGCTGTCAGACTGTGAAATCTGAAAATGTATTGTGCCTACATATGCTCCAGGAGCTGTGGAACTGGAATGATTCAGCATCTTAGTGTTTTTTTTTTTTTTTTGAGATTTGTTGTGGTGCTGGGCTGTTTATCTGCTAAGGAATTCAGGTTTGTGGGGGACACTGGGCTTCTTGGCAGGGCCTGTCTCCATCTCAAGAAAGCTCCAGAGATCTCAGGACTGAGATGGGATCTACCTGGTACCACTCAGCAGGAACTTTTTCCTTAATTGAACTAAAGAAGATTCAATCACATCCCATATGGTCCCCTTACACCCCTCCAGGAACAATCCCGAAGTATAGATCTAAGATTAAGCCCAGAGTACTACTGGGTGTGACTCCAAAACAAAAAATAAATTTTGAATAATAATGAGTATTTTAGAAAATAGTGTAAATGTCTATATGTTTTAGACATAAAATGTTACCACACCATGCCCACCACCAGAGTGCCAAAATTCCTCTACTATAGCTCTTGGACTTTTAGCCCATTGCCCCTCTCATTGGTAACCTCCTTCTGTTTCATTTGATTTTGTTGTTGCTTTGGGGGCCACTCTCAGCAGTGCTCAGGCTTCTCCAGCAGTGCTTAGGCAGCCATGGTGGTGCTGAGAATCAAACTTGGCCAACCTGTCATTGCACAAATGTGCTCTAGCCCTTTGTACCAACTCCCTGGCCTTTCTTCAGTTCTGTGATCATAATCTTTGTTTGTTTTTATTAGACATCATCTATCTTCTTGTTTTGTTTCTTTATATACCATAGGAGTGAGATCATCCAGTACATCTTTCTCTGTCTGACTTATTTTTCTTAACATCACTCCCAAAAGGAAAGATTTCAACATTTTAATAGCTGAGTAGTAATTCCAGTATATATATGTATATATGTGCTTATTTATATGTATATACATAAATATACACACACATCACAATATTTTTATTTACTTACCTGCCCTTGGTTCCCGCGTTGTTTCAGGATCTTGACTATTATAGTGTTTTAATAAACATAGTTGTATATGCATCTTTTTAAATGAGTGTTCTTGCATTCTTTAGATATCTAGGATCAGAATTGCTGGAGCATTTGATAAGTATATTTTAATTTTGGAGAAATATTTTTCTTTATAAGTCTAGCTAAGAATTTGTCCATATTTTTATTCTTTAGAAGAAACTACCATTGGTTTCATTGATCATTTGTACTCTTTTTAAATTTTATTTCTGTCCTAATTTTAGTTTCTTTTACTGATTTTTGATTTAATTTATCCTTTTCTTCTAAAAATAGATGATCTGACCCTTATAAATAATATATATGTATATTGTTGTGAATTTCCCTCTCAATGCTGTTCTTATTATATCCAACATACTCTGATCACTTGTCTTCACTCTCCTGTTGACGAAATTTAAATTATTTTTCTTCTTTCCTCATAGGTCCAATAGTTATTCTTTAGAACACTGGTTACTCTCCAAAGGTCTTAGTTTTTCCCAGTTTTCTTTTATTTTTTTTTAACTTTTTTTTAAAAAAACTGAATAACCATGCGGTACACAGTTACAAAGTTGTTTGTGATTGGGTTTCAGTCATACAATGCTCCAACAGCTGTCCTTTTGCCAGTGTACATTTCCCACCACCATATGTTCCCAGTTTCCCTCCTACCACCTGGCCAGCCTGACTCTATGGCAGAGGCAGACACTTTTCTTTTCTCTCTTCTCTCTTCTCTCTCTCTCTCTCTCTCTCTCTCTCTCTCTCTCTCTCTCTCTCTCTCTCTCTCTCTCCCCCTCTGCTTTTTTAGGCATTATGGATTTGAAATACAGGTACTTAAAGGTACTGAAAGGTTATCATGTATATCCCTTTGTATATCCCTTTACCTTCTTTCAGCACTCAGAGTTTGTCAAGAGTGAGCATTTTCAACTATCATTGTCATATTGGTCCCTTTTCTGTCCTAACTGTCCCACCATCACCACTTGTGGCAATGTTCCCACCATGGACCAGGCCTCCTGGCCCTCATTTCTACTGTCTTTGCATATTAGTTTCATACTACCTTTTTATATATAAGATATTTTTATATATAAATATATATTTATATTCTGTAGATGATGTAGTCCAAAATCAAATTAAAAAAAAAGTTTTGAGCCAGAGTGATAGCTCAACAAGTTGAGCACAAGCTTTGCAAACAGGAGGCTTTGAGTTCAATCCTTAGTAACCAATAGTTTCCCAGGCACAGAGCTTGGAGTAGTCCCTAAGAACTGCCAGGAGTTACTCCTGGAGGTGCTGGAAGGACCATATGAAAGGCTGGGGATTGAACCTAGATTGACTGTGCAGTGCAATTTTCTTACCATCTGTATTATCTCTCTAGCTGTGCCTTACCTGATGTACTATGACGTCAACCCCTTTCTGTATTTTTTGATGGAATCTTCTATTTTATCCTTGAGCACACATATTTGATTTCCAGTTGCTGTTATTCAACTGTTGAGCCTTTCCATTGCGTTTTATGGTTCAACCACTATGTTCCTTAGCCCAGTGATTTGTTTGGATTTTTCGCATAATTCTTCTGCCTTCGTTGAAATCTTCTTTCATTGAGTTACTCATTTCAGTGGCATTATTAGCACTGTTGCTCTGATAATTTTATCAGGAAGAAATCTTCGTAATCAGAAAACTTCACTGGAAAGCTCTGAAGTGCTTAGATCCTTCCCAGGTTATTACCTTCATCCATTAATGCAGGTGAATCCCTCCTTTCTTTAATATGCTTGATGCTATGATTAAATGTGAAGGGCAAAAGTCCATGTTTGAGCAGTCCAAGGTGAAACTTTTGGGTTCACAAATTTCAGACAGTAACCATGACTCTGAGTTTGTGTCATCCTGTTGATCACTGGGAGTTTGCAGTCATGAGTATCCTGCAGCACCGATAGAACCAAGGTTGAGTAAGATTGGATTGCAGCCCTGGGTTCACAGTTGCTAAAGCTCAGAAGTGACTGTGGTGTCAGTGCTCAGCAGGCCTGGAAAGGGACTGTTGATTCATAGTAATATCAGTTAGCAGCTGTATAACCAAGAATTGCACCACTACTGGGAGTTTCTTTTTTTGTAGCAATTATAATGGTAAGGTCAAGCAGACCCAGCTATCATTCTGTGGCAAAAGATTGAGTGTTGGCAAGGCAAAGGGCACAAGTTTGAATTTGAGCAACTGCAACTGAATGTTTAAAACCATGGGTCCTGGGCATCCGTTCATTCAATTTAAGCAGACCAGGACAGAAAATAGGAATTTGAGCTCGCTGTGCTTGCATGTACCTGTTCACCACTTTGAAACAGGTCTGGATAACAACCAAAGGGATGCAGCCATTTGTGTCCATTATAGTTCTGGGCTTTGTTTGAACAGGCCAGGTGGGAGGGAGACCTGGAGTATAATATTACAAGGATTCGGGTCACTGCAAGAGTTGGAGCTCACGAGTATCCTGAGGCACTTGAGTACCAAGTTTAGACAGACCTTGCTTCAACTTGGTGTTCAAGATCACAAGACACCTGTGCACCAAGATTTAGAGGTCAAAAGGTCCATTTGAGGTGCAATGTCACCAGGGCTTGGTAGGACCACTGTGGTCACATAGGCCTACACTTCACAAGGGAAACTGAGCAGGGAGGGGTTTAAGATGAGGTTGGGGAGCTCTGGTGGTAGGAGGAGTGCCAGGAGATATAGTTTAGGTTCAGCTCTTAGCATGCCATGTCTGCAGGCCCTGACACCAGCCCACCTTGCTGTCCCAACACAGCACAACTGAGGGAGAGCAAAGGAAGAGTCCTAGTGGATATCTGCAAGTTGTCTGCTGCTGTAAGAGTAGAAGCCCAACAACGTAGCAGGGAAGAATAAAGCTTCAAAGGAGGGCAAGCAAAAGGGGAAAATGGAGCAAAGGAACAGCAGGCTGACATGTTAACCAAGAAACTAAAGGTGACTTAACTGCAGAGAATGGAGAGACCGAGAGCCTGGAGGACCCAGCTTCTGACACATCAGGAGAGAAAGGAACCAAGAACCAAGTTGCTCAAAGTCATCCACATCCTATATTATACTGTTGCTCCCTCACTTTCCTCTTGTACAATTATGTAAAAAAAAATTAGTATGTAGTGATTCTGGTACAGAATTGTATCAACTGTTCTACGAACGCAATCTGTTTCCTTATTTTTAAATCCTTTTTATTGAGGCACCAGGATTTATAGTGATTTAATTATACTTTTCCTGCATATATCATTCCAACATCACATCCATCACTGGAGAGCCTACTAACCCTTCACCAGTGTCCCAAGGGCCCCCTCTCTGCTAACCTCACTCCCAGATAAACTTAGTTTTACAGACAAAAATCTCTCATCCAGATGACTTTGGCCATTTGTTGTTCCCTTACTATGTATTTTAATATCCTACATGATATCTTTTAAAAAAATTATTGTGGAGGTGGTGATACATATACACATAGAGATTATCAAAGTTAACCCCCTGAAATTCCACACAATAATTTTAAACCAATAATAAGTTGATAAAGAAAAAAATTGTATAAGTCTTAATAAATGTATTTGGGGGGCCACACCCAATGAGGCTCATGGTTTGCTCCTGGCTCTGTACTCAGGAATCACGCCTGGTGATGCTCAGGGGACCATATGGGGTGCTGGGTTTAAACCCGGGTCTGTCATATGCTAAGCAAGCACTTTACCTGCTGTACTATCTACTATCTCTCCAGCCTCAAAGTCTTACTAAAATTATTTTTAGTAGCTCTAGAAACATTAAGAAGTGAATTCAAGTTTCTCCTGTGTTTAAGTATAAATGCTTTTTTTTTTTGTAGGAAAAATCACTTACTAATTTTTTTTTTTGCTACAACCAGAAAATGGTAGGAATATGGGAGTCTTTGAATGTTTTGGGTGTCAGTTTAAAAGTAAAAAGTAAAGGCCCTCCCGTTGTTCATTGACTTGCTCGAGCGGGCCCAGTAACGTCTCCATTGGAGACTTTGTTGTTACTGTGTCTGGCATATCGAATACTCTTGGTAGCTTGCCAGGCTCTCCGAGAGGGGTGGAGGAATCGAACTCGGGTCAGCCATGTTGTCTGCGTGCAAGGCAGACGCCCTACCCGCTGTGCTATCGCTCCAGTCCCTAGGTGTCAGTTTAATGTTCCCAAAATAGGGTTTGTTTTTAGCCATAGCCACTGTTGCTCAGGGCTTACCACTCCAGGCTCTTTGATCAGGGATTATTCCTGGTAGTGCTTAGGGAATTGTATGTGATGGTGGGGATTTAAACTGGGGTAAGTGAGATGCAAGACACATGCCTTAACCCCTATACTGTGTCTTTAGCTCCACTAAGGGTAGTTTTTAGATCTTATATGCAAAAAAAAAAAAACATTAAATCACACTTTGGAATCATAGTTGTGTGTTTTAGAGAGGTCCAGCAGCACTCTATCTCTCCCGCAGCCCACGTTCGGTAGTCTCAAACCGTTTCCCCCACCCCGGGAAGGTCGACGGCGAGGTAGGAGAAGGAACAAGGGCCAGGCTGGTTGGTATCAATTGTAGTTTATTCCAATCTTCACTCTCACCTCTGACTCTGCCCTCTGGAGCCCGGGTTCCCAAGCCCAAGCCGGTGCCTCAGCTTGAGCCTCTGCCTGAGCCTCAGTCTCTGCTCTCTTGAGCCCAAGGCCCCGCTTGAGCCCCAGCCTCTCCTGAACTTCAGTTTCCGCTCACCCCAGTCCGAGCTTACAGTCTTGGTTTATATGGCAATCATGTAAAGCAGTGACACAAAGGTGGGTTGAACATTAACAAACCAGCAAAGAGAGGTAAGACCACTCCTCGAGGAGATTAACTCAAGGATAAAATCTTACCTAAAGAGATTATTCCAGATTATTAGGAGATCCGCTCAAGGATAGGATCCCAACAAGGGTATGTTCTTTCCTCAGCTAATAATCTACTTAAATAGTAGTAGTAAATCTATTTCCAATATTTCTAGCAATTTCATTCTGTATGAGCACAGTAAGAGATATAAACTTAAGGTTTGGTTCTTCCTGAGGACATCTCACTGTATATTCCGCAATCCTCATGATCACGATCACAACCATCCTGTTGTTCGTCGATTGCCTTGAGCAGGCCCCAGTAACGTCTCCTTCCTCCTAGCCCTGAGATTTTTTAAAAAGTGCCATATTCAAGGCTCTTTCAGGGTTAGGAGAATGAGACCCATAATTTTTACTGGTATTTGGCATATTGGGTACGCCACGGGGCCCCTTGGAGGGGAGCGGGTTGAGTTTCCCTCCCTGCCCCGACCAGGGCTCCAGCAGCCAAAGACCTCCAGAACCAGCCACTACCGCAATCCTCAGACCAGGTTAATCTTCCTAGCCCCAGCAGGGTCCTAGTATCATCGTTACTTACTTTTGTATCATGACAGCATTTGTTCATGATTATACCCTCAATTTATAGTTGAGTATTGTGGTGCTTTGGCCAGGCAAATTTCGATGCCAGGGTAGCTCACACCTTGCCCTGGGTCCATTCAGTCCCTCGTTGGGACCCTGCTTTGGGGGTGCTAGAAACTAAGGGCAACTGAGTCAAGAAAGCAGATGCTCAGGAGTAAATATTATTCGGAGTCAATCAACAACCAAGTTACAAAGAATAATAGTAACTGTCTTCCTATGTTCATACAAAAAGGACATTGCTTTAAGGTAAACTATGCAAAGAACATAACTTACAATACAAGTTCAGTGTCCTTTGAAGGATCTGATCTTACAAGCTAATAGAACCTGATTATGGAGAAAAGGTGATTAGCCAATTGGGGAGGAGAGCACAGAGAAGAGTTTATGATAAACAGAGGAATGGGAGTGACTTGGGAGCACTTGATGGGTGTAACCCGATAAACCTAAGCTCCCTGTGGCAATGTTATCCTACACAGTCATGTATTTGGTTATGCCTTTAACATTTAAAATTACTCCTACTTCCACACTGGGTTTTGGTAGAATTATTTCCTAAAACAAACCATTCTTGGGGGCTAGAGTACAGTGGATTTGGTGTTTTCCTTGCATGAAGCCAACCTGGGTTTGATCCCTGATATTCCATGGTCCCCAGAGCCAGGAGTAATCCTTGAGTGCAGAGCCAGAAGTAGCCTGAGCATTGCCAGGCGTGGGCCTGCCCCCACTCTCTCAAAAAAGAAAATCATTCTTTGATCCTAGTTCTTCCTGTCAGAATTTCGTGAACTCAAGCTAATAACTCAGATCTTGGAAGTCCTGTTTACTGAGCTGTGGGAGATTGAGAATTTGAGTATCTAGTGGGTATGATACTAAATTGCAAATTAGTGGGCACTGTGAGGTAGCAACTTATTGACAGTTGAAGATAGTGATACTTGGGATCCAGCTAGGAAAAATTTGCCTCCATATTTTTAGCTGGAAAGTCACCAAAATAAGTGACTAGAAGAGAATCACAGATTACTTGTTCTTTTTCTTTTTTAGATTTTCAATACATACATTAAAATTGTGTATAAATGAAATGTCTATGCATAGATTCTCAAAACAGCTAATGAAGAGAAAAAACAGAAAAGAGGAAGTTGGGACCTCAGTCACAGGGCATGTCCTTTAGGGATAAACATACTCTGTGATGTCATATTCCCAAGTAGGCAATGGGGTGGAGGGACCCCTTGCTAATTGTAAGTACTTTGGAAAGCCCCCACAGTCCTTTCTTACTGTAGCTATGTGACTTGCTAGCTAGCAATCAGACATGAATTGAGAGAAGCTGAGTCTGTGGGTTTGCTAGACTCAAGCAAGTGTCTCTCAGGTCAGCTGTTACTCTGGGTGGGTGGGGTTCACCTCAGGAATTTGCCCTCAAGATCATTACTAAGAAGAGAGGTCCACAATGCCATCACCCAGCCAGGTTGGGAGAGGTCACCAAAATGGTACCTGCTAGAGATTCTATAACTGTGGCAACTTAGATACAAGATGCTGTCCATCAGCAATGTAACTCATCAAGATGATGCCTGCTAGTCGTTATATCTTATGGCTTCTTTTTGCTTTTATTTGGAAGTGGGTTGGAGTGGAAAAGGGTTCCCAAATAGTGATCAGGGGACCTGGGCTACTCCTAGTGATTCTCACCCAACCACTGTCAGATGGTTGAAAACTTGGGCCCTACGGATTACCAGGGACACCACCCCAACCCCAGTAGTCAGGGACCTCTGTGGTTGGACCCAGTAATGCTGAGGAGGGGCATATGATTCTGGGCATCCAATCAGGGTCCCATCCACACAGGCCTGTGCCCTAACCACAGTTCTTTTGTTTCAGTCCTGTATCTTATTAATTCTTGCTTTTCATTCCTATCCTCTAAGTATGGGATTGTAGGATTGTGGTTTGGGGTGTTTTGCATACCCCCCTCTTCCCTGGTTTCATAGGGCAAAGCACCATAAAATATCTTCCCAGTTGTTGCTTGGTGCTTGGTTTTCTTCTCATCAAGAGCATCCCTCAATCAACTTTTCCCTTCATCCCCTTCTTCATACAGGGCTTCTTGTGCTTAATCCAAATGTTGGTGTAGATTTTGCAGTGATCACCGGAGGATGAGAGAATCTTCCTATATAGTCATCTTCACACTCTCAAAATTGTCCATTCCTTTATCTTAATGAATATCGAGCAGTTTGGCATAACCACATAAGGTGAATGGTAGTTGCTTCTTTCTTGTCTTTTTCTTAGAATCACGGACTACTTTTAATAACCAGAATCAATGATTAAAGTTAAAGAGAAAAAGTCTGGGCCTCAGTTCCAAAGGACTCCATTTACCCAAGTGTGAGAGCAGGAGGCATGTTTAGAGGTAGCAGGCACACCACTCCTTCAGGCAGTTGCAACTCTCTGTTGCCTCGTACTCAGTGGCCCCACAGCAACAAATAAGCCACTTCTGGAAGTCATCTTCATTCTTGTGCATCAGAAGGAACTGTCCCAGTAGAGTGTAAGCCTGGAGGGGAAGAAGGAGAATAGGGAAGGTAAGCAGAAACCAGTTCAGTTGTGATCTTTCTTCAGGATTACAGACCAAGGCAGATGGGAGGGAGTGGTGGTCCCTGAAACTCTAATGGGTGAGGAAGGGTCAAGGACTAGCCTTCCGTGAGGCGTAAGTCCAAGTTACATGCCTGACACTTGTGGGTAGATGCAGGAGTATTCCACACCTGGGATAAACCAGAAGCTGTCCTCAAACTTCTGGGATCACCTGGAATCTGTCAATAGGCAGGTTCAGGCTCAGCAAGTCGTGGGTGGGGCCTGAGTGTCTGCATTGCCAAAACATTTCTAAAATACTCCAGGCTGGCACTAGACAAAGGACATTTGTGCAGCAAGTAAGAACCTCACATACTTCTAATCTAGCAGAATATTTCTGTGAAACACACATGCATACGCACGCATGCACACACACACACACACACACACACTCACACACACATGACACTTCCACTTCCACCTCTTTCACCATTTCACACACACACAGGCTTTGACAATTGTGGAGGGTGGAGGGACTGTCCTCCACAAAGCAGTAAGTAGAACATGGTGCTGGCCTGCACCCACTCAGTGCCAGTGTTCCCTCACCCCCCCCAACATTGTGACCACCATAGTCATATCCAGGCATTGCCAAATGTCCCCTTGGGGACACAAACCCCCTTCCTTTGAGAACCATGCATGTGGGGCTGGCAGAGGATGAGCATCTCAGATTGTTTTTTGCTTAGTTTATTTGTTTTGGGGCCACACCCAGCAATCTACTCCTGCTTTGTGCTCAGGCATCACTCCTGGAGGTGCTCAAGGAACCATATGGGGTGCTGGGAACCACACCCAGATCAGCTGTGTGCAAGGCAAGCACCCTTCCCTCTGTACTATCACTTTGACTGGGTGAATTTGGTTTTTAACAGATCTCAACCTGACATGAGAACCATAGAAACTGAGATTCAGATTCTACATCTTCTGAAGGTAAGTCACAGGCCCTGTTCATTCCTGCAAACCAAATTCAGTGAATTCAATGTGAGAACAAGAGGAGAAATGCAAATTCCTCTTTTGTTCCTGAATACAGAGCTCTGGAGTTGAACCTAGAAGGGCTGAAACATGCCCTTGCTCATCTTTCTCTTTTGAAAAATTTCTCGGGGTGAAAAACTCACATAAAATAAAAATTAAGCACACCATGAGTCATAATTCTCTGGCACTCTTCAGTTTTCGACTTGCCCAACAACTTTTTCTTTATCATTTGTCACAAGATTACCGATGAGGCCACATGGCAAATGGCCATTCCCAGACCACATGGTCACAGATCAGCCAGGCCACGAAATGGAGAAGCCTAGAGGGTTAAAATCCTGCTGAATACTCCTCCCCCAGGGACTGCTCTGGGCACTCTCCAGCCTGCAGAGGACAGAACCATGTCCACGCCTCAGTTCTGGCTCTCTCCAGAACACCCGCTGGGGTGTATTTACTTTCAGGCACACAGAACAAAGCCAACTTCATCCTAACCAAAGGGAACATGTTTTCGTTTTTAAAGAGAAATTAAATAAAAGCTGTAGTGCAATGGTAAAATGTCCCCAAGTGTCGGAGTTCAGGGTTTTTTATTTTTAGTCACGGTCCAGTTGTTTGAAAGGGAAAAAGGCCAAGACTTCATGACTATCTTAAATTGCTACTTTAATCATTTTTTTTTTTAAGGCAGTGCTGTTGCTTAGCATGAGCTCATTGGACTTTATCAGCGGCCTCCTATATGCCTCGGTAGCGTGTCCTGAGTTTTCTAAAATTTAACATTTGAAAAACGAACCGTTGTTGAGTGGAAATGGCCCCAGCTGCTGCGGGAGGTGTGGGAACGTGGAGGTGACTAGGGCAGGATCCAGAAGCCCAGCATTGGCCCCGGGGAGGCAACAGTAAGGAGAGGCACAGTAAGTGGAGCTTCAATGACTTGTGATGGGCTCCAGACTTCCACCGATGTTTCCATTCATCTAGTCCTCACATGGAGGAGCCTGCACTTCAGGAGTCACTAGGAACTTGAGAGGTTAAGAGCCACCCTGTTGTGGACTGGAGAGATAGTACAGGGGGTAGGGTGTTTGCCTTGCAGGCAGCTAATTCTGGTTCCTTCCCCTGCACCACATCTGATCCCCCACGCACTGCTAGAAATGATCCCTGAGTGCAGAGCCAGGAGTAAGCCCTGAGCATTGCCAGTACAACCTCAAAACAAAAAAAATTTTTAAAAATATTCACACAATTGATTTGGGGGTAGAGGGTTTTTAGACTGAGGGTGTTGGGATCCTTGGGGGAGGGAGGCAGGTACACTGGTAATGGCTGTGGTTTTGGAATTATGTGCATGAGAACACTTTAATAATATTATAAACCTCAGAATCTCAATCTATTAAAAAATTTAAGAGCTAAAAAAAATGTAATAAAGCACAGAGAGAGAGAGAGAGAGAGAGAGAGAGAGAGAGAGAGAGAGAAAAGTTCCTATTTTCCACTGCCTGAATCTTGCCCATCCCAGCCATCCACTGGTGCAGAGGCAATGGATGACTTGGGACCTGGAGTCCTTTGCTGTGCCCCTGGCCTCACTGTTTACCTCAGCTGCTCAGGTCAGTGGATCCTCCATGTCCCCACCAGGCTCAGTCAACAGGCAGCTAGAGGACACGTGGCAGGTAGGGCCAGAGGCAAACTTTCCAGGAATGCCAAAGGAAGAAGGTAAAGGAAGATGCCAGGTTGCAATCTGACACTCCCTTCTCCACTTTCTCTCTGGCCTCACCCCGACACCTCCCTGCTGGTAAAGAGAGACCAGCTGGAACTCTGCTAGAACCCTGAGTTTACCTCATGATCATGCCTGAAACTGGCTTTTTCTCTTGGGCTCCAGATAGCGAGCCTGAGGCCGAGGAGCAGAGACTGACCTTCTCCCTTTCAGAAAAGCACATTTAAAAAATCTGACAGCTGGGAAGGTAACAGAGAGACATAGAAACTCTGAGCAGATGTTCCCACCCTCCACCACCCCCTCAGACGGCAGCCATCTCAAAGTCAAAAATGTTCCTTTCTTCCTGCACACACAAGGCAAGATGATAGCTCAAGGGCAGACTCCCTTCTGCAAGTTCAAACGATGAGGCTCAATCCAAGGTACTTGTGCTAAGTAGGTCTGGTGCATTTGTTGGCCGGCTTTGTTCCTATTTCAGACCTGGGAGTGAGTCTATCTGCACCAGGCTAGGTCTCTCCCTTATCTATCTGTGCTCAGATGGAACCCAGGTCTCAGAGTTTCTCATCCTGACATTTTTGAATACATGTGAAAAGTGACTTCACATTTTTTGTCTCTGGACTTCAAAGAACTAGGTAGCCAGTTCTGATTCATGCTAATCAAACTTTCACTAATCAAGCTTTCACTCTGACTCCAGATGCTTAGTCTCAGCTCTCATTCTCAAACTTCTGTGGTTGCTCTGCCAACATTACCAGCTTCTTAGCACCTCTAATGAATGCTCAAGATTCCATTGTGTGATGAGTGGCTTGATTTTCCTCTCACTGGCCATTAAGCCTTCATGGCCACTGTTAGCTAATGATGACCTGGCAAAACCAGTACTTTCAATCATTTCCCGTTTCAAGAAATAGGTTGACCCATTTTCCTTTCTTCTCTATGTCTCCCTGGGATATACATAGAATGTTAAACATTTACTTGCATATCTGAAATTCAGCTTCAACAGGTATCCTTCATTTCATCTGAACTCCTTCCCTAGGTGAACTCGCATGCAATTACATCCTACCCAGATGTGAGGTAGGAAGGAGGAGGGTCTTCTGCTCCTCACTCTGAATGTGCCCATGGCTTAAATTTCCTCTCTCTCACTTCAAGTTACTTGGAACAAGTCACTTGGCTATCTTATGTCTCAGTATTCCCATTGGTAAAATTAGGATGAGACATTATGTCTTATGACATTTATTTTGGAGAGCAATTACTGCTTGAGATGAAGCAAGCATTGTGTGCTAGATAGTTCTTCTGTTATATATGTCTCATTTTCATTTTTTCCAAGTGTCTTTGGAGGAGGAAGGAGGAAGAAGGACTTAAGCTCAAGGATAAGATTTTATAGTGTCTTCAAAGAGCAATGTGTTGAGCTAGCTTTTCTGGGATGTTAAACTTATTTTTATGTTGGAGTAATTGCAGAGGTATCCCCAAGTAAGGTACCCACCCCACCAGCCCCAGGACTCTGAATATGCTTAAATCCACTCATGCATGCCTAGGCAAAGTTTTCTTAGGAGAGAAGGTATGCCAACATAGACCATCCTCTGTGGCAGGACTGCTTTGAAAGAACACCAAAGATAAACTGTGCCTCTGACATGAAGTGAGCAGGTTCTCAGGCCACATGTGGACTGAGTCAACAGTTCGACATCAGAGGAATTCAGTGAGGCCAGGAAGAGGCCCTTTTTCTGTCTGCTAGGTTGAACCCTTCCACAGCAGGATAGGAAAATACATGTGCTCAGAGGCTTTGGGACAGTGAAATGCCTCTATTTGATACTATGGTGTATATGTCATTACATACTGCTCTAAAGCCACAGAATATATAACACCAAGAGTGAACCCTATTAAAAACTGTGGACTCTGAGAGATAAAGATGGTTTCTCAGTTGTCAACAAATGCACCCTCCGGTGTGGGATGTTGTAATGGGGGAGGGTGTTCGTGTATCAGGGAAGGGAATATATATACAATTTTGCTGCAAACCTAATATAGCTCTAAAAAAATAATTGTGTATACACACACACACACACACACGAACCTGCATTTTTTATTTTCTACATCTGAGACCCCTTTCTCTGGTAGGATCTGCCTGCCTTTGAAACTATAGTTGCTCACCTTGCATAGGGGCTGGTCCTCACCCAGAAGAATGTTCTCATTTTAGAGTAAGCATATTGGGGTTTACTCCTGGACCCTCCTACAAGTCCACCCAGGCTCAGATCATAATATAGGGTATTACTCCCAGATCTTGATATAAGACCTTTTCTGGCTGAGGTAGCTGCCAAGATCCTAAACTTCCTATGTGATGGTAAATCCATAGCCACTTTTGTCCTTACTCGGGGGCCTTCCATCAAGCCACTAATGTCCCAGAGTTTTGCCACCTATTCCTGTGTAGGCAGCACCCCTTCATCTCTTTCACAGACAGGAAGGAGCTTAGAGCAAAGGACAAAGATGACAGGTCCAGTGTTGGGACCTGGAGTTAGTGATTCTGGGGAGGCAGAAACTAGAGTGGAATGTTAGCCCAGAGGTGAGGAACAGAAGAGTCTCTCTCCAGGAACCTGGCTGCACACACACTAACCCTCCCTGTTTTGCTAGTGAGTTCTCAGTTGTCTGAATTTTTTCTATTATTCATTCAGTCCTTTGTGTTAGCTGGGTATGAAGTTCAGGAGAAGAATACTTACCTCATGGATGCAGGCCTAAGTTTGATTACTGCCACCACAGAAATGAAAACAAACCAAAACAAAAATCTAGAATAAGTAAATGTATAGGATAAAAGTCAAATCAATGATTGCCAGGGGCTGTAGGTGGGGAATGTGAAGGGTATGGGGGAGTATTCTGGAGTGAGAGTTCTATACCTCACTCTGGGACTGCCTACAATCATTAAAATTGCAGAATTGTGTCTTAGAAGGGGTGAAATTTACTGATGTATGCAAATAAAATACCTTTCAAATGATGTGTAGAGGAGCCAGGGACAGAGCTCTTTGATAGAATATACTTTGACTGTATAAGTCCTGAGTTCTAAATAAACACTAAATACTAAATATGTGCATACACACCCTTATATAAATAATGCATATCACTGAACAACAAACCTTACAATTTGGAATATTAAAAGCAAAAATAGTGGTGGTAGAAGCTAGAACAGTGTTTTCCTCTGGAAGCAGCAGATGTCATTGACTAAAAAGGTGCCCTGGAATTCATGAGCCACAGGGTATGTGTGTGTGTGTGTGTGTGTGTGTGTGTGTGTGTGTGTGTGTGTGTGTGTGTATCTTGAGCTGAACCACTGTCATCAATGTAGTCATGTTAAATGACAATAAAAATAAAAGAGCCAATCATTCTTTTTTTAAAAAGACATTTTAATTTAAAGTGTCTCCCTTAATCAGATTTTCCTACTTCACCACCTGCTTGGGAGTGATCCTGTCTCCTTTATCTGAGAGGAAAGAGTCAAATCAAACTCAGTCGTGGAGTGCCAGCTTCCTGATAATACTTACTCTTGGATATTAAATTGCCTGGTAGATTGAGGTGATATTCAGAATATTTAACAACTGGAACAGAGGAGTGTGTCAATCAGAAAACCATAGACCCAGGACTTCAGAAGTCCCTGGAAATAGTTGTGCATGGTGCAGGTGCAAACAGAATTGATTATCCACCATGCAGTATGGCTTTTCCCACTGTAGCATGTCCTACCCGGCAGTGTAGACTGTCTTGAAAAATGAAGGAGAATGAACAGCAATATCTTTGTCTCTCATTCTGTCTGAATTTCTATGCACTTCTCTGTGTTCCCCTTACTTGTGTTCTCTCTGAGAGCATTTCCCATTCCCCTACACAGCTTTCTAACAGCACCACAACAATGATGACATAGAAAAGAATGTTCAGATTCCATGGGAAATCCTTGAAGAGAGAGTGGCATCTCAGAACCACTCATATTCCCCGACTCAGGCGCAGACTCCAAGCTGCTGACGTTCCATCTGCCATTGCCAGGCTGGTGCCCTCACGGGGAAAGTTGAACCCACAGTCTCTCCATGCTCTCCAAATGATCCATCTTGCCGTCTCAACTACTCACTCACTCCAGCTTACTCCTGAGTGTTGAAAGACCAAGTGAATCATGCCCAGCCCAGCTGCTCTGTGTGGAAGTGATTCTATTTGTCCATCATCTACTGAGCCTTGAGGCAGCCCAAGCATGTGGGGTCAGTAGCTCTGCAGCACTGAAGTATGTGGCATACTGCCAAGAGGCAGTTCCAGTCTCTGATGGCCACTTAACAGGGATATGTGGTGGCAGCTGCCACCTGACAGGATTGGGAAAAGAGAGTTTAGGAAGAGAAATTATGTGTGTGTGTTTGTGTTTGTGTGTGTGTGTGTGTGTGTGTGTTACCTTGTTGAAGCCTTTGGTGATCAAATTGACTGCAAGCTCTTGGCTGACCCCATCTACCCAGTCAACATCCTTTTCTCCAATGGGTTCAGAGAGGAAGGCTCTCAACCTGGGGGACATGTGATCCATTTTCTGCAACAACAAGAAGAAAAAGGATGAGGAGCTGGCTGGCTGGCTGCTCACAGTGTGAGAAGACTTTGGGGAACATCCTCGTTCCACCCAAGGACTATGGGCAGCAGATGTCTGGCTTTCTTCCATCATTCAATATTTAGTGGGGACATTGGGATGCCAGGTGTGGTGTCCTGCACTATCTCCCAGATGGATGGTCCAAGAAGCTATAAAGATGACCTGGAGTGATTCTACTAAATCCCACCCAAGGGGTGTTTCAAACACTGAGATCTGGGATAGTGCCTTTACAATTTTTCTCACCCTCAATGTTTAAAGAAACATCCTGCTCTAATTAACCTACATTTTTGCTTAATCAAGGCTGGAGCGATAGCACAGCGGTAGGGTGTTTGCCTTGCACGCAGCCAACGTGGTCGACCCGAGTTCGATTCCTCCGCCCCTCTCGGAGAGCCCGGCAAGCTACCAAGAGTATCTCGCCTGCACGGCAGAGCCTGGCAAGCTCCCCGTGACGTATTCGATATGCCAAACACAGTAACAACAAAGTCTCCAATGGAGATGTTACTGGGCCCGCTCGAGCAAATCAATGATCAATGGGAGGGCCTTTACCTTTACCTTTTACCTTTTGCTTAATCATTTAATTTTCACATTTTTATCTTAATTTTGAACGCATTCTATAATGGTTGTTTGTCTAGAGGTAAAAGACAACTTAAATTGCCTCATCTATTAGATATTTTATAATCTCTTAAAGGCAAGGGTAGGCCTGGCACAGCACAGTCAGGAGTAGAAACTCGGTCTCTGATTCTTTTCACTTTGCCCCCTGATAGAGGCTTTAGTCTCAGTTGGTTTCCCAGGTGGTGATAAAATGATGGCGTTAGGACTCATTTCCCAGCAACCATCCCAAGAGGTGGTTGATATCATGTCTTTAAGGAGTTCCTCACATAGCCTTAAGTCTCAAGTCTATACTGGGTCACCAATGTTAAATCTAAAAATAGAGAAATTAGTTATTTTTATTCATGCAAATTATGAGATTCATCATAGCTACTAGAACAAAATATTATTATCTAGAGAATGGAAGATATATAGTTAAAGCAGTAACTTAATGTCTCATGATGGACCAACCACTTGGTGAAATAGATCCATCGTTCTACTTCTTCTACCAACCCCTTTCCCTTAAAAGGTAATGTCCTGAGATCTGTGCAGATGCTGGAATCAGATTTGAGTTCAAATTTTTGTAGCTACCTATAATCTGGATACTTATGAACTAAATTCTCAACACAGACAATGATGCTAAGGAAATAAAACCCAACCCAGTATGTCTGCAATAATAATTTACAGAAGGTTAAGTTTGGAGAAGAGAAGAGAATGAGAGATATACTCAGTTGTCATTGGCCAAGAGAATGTGTGTTGTAGAAAAAGTATGAGGGACTCCTGTGTTGGTAGTAAAACTGGTTCCATGGTCAACCCTACGGTGGGCTCCAATTCTAGGCTTGTGTGTACCTCCCTGTCCATCACCTTCTCAATGTCTGAGTGGTTATGAGATATATGCCTTCCCAAGGAGAGATTCTGTTCTATTTAGCACCATTATCTCTGTAGATACAAGTTCAAAGATAGTCCTAACCCATGGGAGTATCAGGCCATTGTGGGCTTGCTCTTCGGCAACTCAAGTTCTGTAATAATTGAATATGTATTCTGTACAAGTCTACATTTTGGGCTAGTAGCTCAAAATGGGTATCTTAGGTCAGATCCTTGAACTGATGGACTCTATGTCTTGCCCACTGCCTTGCTTCTTGTACTAGTGGCATCATCTTTCATTCTTGAAGTGGGAGACATCTCAAATTTTCTTTTTGCCATTAATAAGCTGTCTCTGCATTGAACAATTCCGTTGTTTCTTTATCAAATGTAATGTCCTTAAGTCAAGATTCTTAGAAGATATCTCTAAACTCAGGGCATCAATTTTCTGAGGAATATCAAATGTTCCTCTTCTAAATCATCTGCTTTATTGTCTAACTTTATGTCGATAAATCAGCTTTTCAACTCAGAAATATTTCTTGTTAATATCCAGCCACTTTAAATTGCAGGCCACAGGCAGAGAAGCAAAACGTTATTTTATGCTCTTCTTACAAATGGGCCAACTATGCCCTCAATGTGAGAGTCCAAGGATCTGAGCTCTGCCAAAGGTAGGCAAAATCTGAATATGTTGTTGTTTTGTCTGGAGGCCATAGCTAGTAGTGTTCAGGGGTTATCTCCTAGCTCTGTGCTCAGGGATCACCCCTGGCAGGGCTCAGGGGCCCTTATGTAGGGCTGGTGAATAAACCCAAGTTGGCCACATGCAAGACAAGTTCCCTACCCTCTTTACTATCTCTCTGGCCCCCAAATCCTGATTCTTTTCTACTAGATCTCTAAACATCACGTTGTGTCAGCATAATGTGTGTACCCTGAAGTAAATCAGGCTCTCCAAACCCAGTTATTCTGCTACTCAAGTCTTTGCCTCTTCTTTGTTTGAGCAAAGATGATCAGACACCCTTGCTGCCCTCAAAATGAGCATTACTTCCTAATAAATCCAGTTATGATTTGCTCATTGTATCACTGGCACCCTGGTTCTAAACTCTGAAAGTTTTAGCAGTTTGTGATGCAAGTAATAGAAAATATAGTTCCAGTGGGTTTCCACAGAAAGGAAGACTTATGAACACAGGTCATTCAGAGGTGAGAGGTGAATCATATGTGGTTTGTCCCAAGCTCCAGCCTGATTTCCCTGCATCACTCCTGACTCAATACCCCCTTATAGTTTTGTTCAGTTCTCAATTTAAGTCCCTTTTGGAAATAAATGGACTACAGCAAGATCAAACATTACTTTGGCAAGCCACAGCACAGAGAAATACACAAAGTTAGTTTCCCCTAGAAATTACCAAACAAATTTCCCCTAGAAATTACTAGAAATTTGCCATCTCTAACCTGATCATCATCCACCAGGTTTAAGGCATTCACTATGATATGCTGCGTATGTCCCACCTCTGGTTCAGAAAGGGAATCAGTCACTCGCCATAGCCATGCCACCAGATCCCACGCCAGACTGTTCTGTTAGGGGCAACCCAGAGGGGGTGGGTGAGTTCCTTTCCCCTCCCCAAAGACCCAGCCCCGGCAGCCAAAAACCTCCAGAACCCAACTGCCACCATGTTCACAGACACTCTCCACATGCTCAGGCTGAGCCTCATCCAGAGGGAATCCACCAAAAAAAAACAAAAACAAAAAAAAAAAAACAAAAAAAAACAGGTATGCAGGACTTGTGACTGAAAACTTCAGGTTCAAGGGAACCAGGAATGGGTGACCCTCCCAGCTCCCCCTGCTCTTTTCTGGCAACTTGGCAGTCATACCCACAAGCCACCTCTGACTGGTGTCAGATAATCTAATACCTCACACCAATCATATTCCAAGCATAGTGCACCACATTTGATGGGGTTTAAAGTAAAAGGCAATCAATCTTAGAGAGAAACACGTTTTTACAGATATAGACATACACACACACATACATATATAAGCACATAATGCGCAACCTTTAACAATATGTTAGTAATCTCATACAGAAGGGTTGAATGGTCCCTGGTAAAATACAACAATCTTCACGCACTGTCCTCTAAAGAAACTGCTTTGGATCATTTTCAGTAATTTTTCATAACAAATCATATAAAATAAATTTCATTCAGTTCTGCTTTGAGGCAGTGGTTGGGAAGGAAAACTCTCAAAATATGGTGATGGGAATTTTTGGGAAAAAGAAAATGGGAGTAATCAACCTCCCTACCTTCAAACTCTACTACAAAGCAGTAATAATTAAAACAGCATGGTACTGGAACAAAGGCAGAGCCACAGACCAATGGAACAGGGTTGAATATACTGACATCTCCCCCCAAACATATGATCATCTAATCTTTGATCCAGAGACTATCACACCAAGCTCCCTGAGGGAGAACAAGGCAGAGTCTCCTACCCCGTGCCTGACTGTCCTCACCAGGGCCCGACAGCTGAAGACCTCCAGGACCCAGCCAAGGTCATGCTGAGACCACTCTCCACATGCTTGGATGAGCCTCACGCATAAAAGAACTGGCAGAGGAACCCAGGTGTGCGGGACCCGGGACTGAGATCTCCAAGCCTGCATGGTTTGGGACTGGACCTTCCAGTAGCTAAACAGTTACACCCACCAACTGCCGTGTAACCCCAACAACGGCCAGGATCCAGAGATCATCACACCAAGCTCCTGGGAGTGAGCGGCCGCATTTGTGGCCACGCGACTTTTTATTTATATTTACTTGATTTTTCAGGGTACTGTAAATATCCCACCCACACGGCAGAGCCTGGCAAGCTATCCGTGGTATATTCGATATTCCAAACCCAGTAAAAAAGTGGATCTCATTCCCCTGACCCTGAATATGGCAGAGTCGAGAAGGAAGTGAAAGGAGAGGCTGATAAAATCCCAAGGCAGAACTAGGCTGCCAAAATGAAGAAAGACAAAAATGATTGTCTGTACTTTCAATGCACGTATGCTGGCATCTGATGCATCCATCAAAGACCTGATGGTACAAGCGCGAAAGATCAAGTACGACATCATTGGTCTGACTGAAACGAGAAGACATCAATCACATCACGCTGTTTTCAACACTGGAGAAGAACTGTTCCTTGGAACATGTAACAAAAGAGGTGTCAGTTGTGTCAGTATCCTTGTCAACACAAACTTAGCCATGAGCATTGATTCATTCGAATGCCTAACAACCCAAATCGGACGATTACACTTGAATAGATGTGGCTCACTGCCGGCAGTTTCTATCTTTGTTGTCTATGCACCAAGATCCAATTATGGTGAAAGAGAAATTGAGAAGTTCTACATGAAGCTGGAGAAGTTCTATAAAGAAGATCACACCTTCTACAAGATCATTGTCAGTGATTTTAATGCCAAGATAGGACCAAGAAGATCAGCTGATGAACTCCACATCGGGACCGGTCCCATGACCTAGAATGGAACGAACAGAGTGACAGACTGTCCGAGTTCATCATGTCAACCAAGACCATCCATGGTAACTCACAGTTCCAAAAGGCTGAAGCAAAACATTGGACATGGGAGTCTCCCAGAGGATGGTTCCACAATGAAATAGACCACATCATATTCAATCAGCCGTTTTGCCTAACCAATGTTGCTGTTGTCCCAAAATTCCAAACGGGATCGGACCACCGTCTCCTTCATACAAAATTCTACCTCACAGAATGGGGAGAAAAGAATGCAAAGTTTAAAAAGAACTCCCAGAACGACCACCAACTGGGAGCTCTTTGGCTCTGTTGCGGCAACATGGGAAGATACCGTCATTGACAATATTGATGAGGAATACGATTGAATGATTCAGCACCTCCATGATTGTACGAGGAATGCCAAGAGAGAGATAACCACAAAAAACCGCCTTTCTCCAAACACTCTTAAACTTATTCGCCAACGTGGCTTGGCATATGCCTCAGGCAACCGCAAGTGAATGTCCAAGCTGGCAAAACAGTGCAGAGAAGCGATCAAGGATGACCTCAAAGACAGGAGAGCAGCGGAGCTGGTAGATGCGGCAGAAGCCTGGAAAAGCATTCGTAATGCCCGCCTGTCCTTCATCAACTACAAGACCAAGATGACTGCCCTCTGACATCCTGATGGATCTATCACATCTTCCAGAAGGGCAATAAAGAAGATTATCCATGACTTCTACTCGGATCTCTTCAATAGCCACGTCCACTGGCCCGCATACCAAATTCCGCACGATGGATATGTCGTTCTCAATGTTCTCTCTTCCGAAATTCAACACACCATCTCGTCAGTAAAGAAACAAAGAGAACCTGGCCCAGACAAGGTCAGACCTGAACACCTGAAGAACTTACCATCAGTACTCATCAATACACTGGCTGGGCTCTTCACACGCTACCTGTCTGAATGCAAGTTTCCATCCCAGTGGAAAACCAGCAAGACTGTACTACTATACAAGAAGGGAGACATCCATGACATTGGCAACTATCACCCAATCTGCCTATTGTCTGTCATCTACGAACTGTTCACTCGAGTCATCCTAAATAGGATTGGCAGAACACTAGATGAAGGACAACCATGTGAACAAGCCGAGTTCCAAAAAGGATTCAATACCATTGACCATATCCACACGATAACTAAGCTCATTGAGGTTTCTCGGAAGTTCAAGATGCCGCTCTGTCTAACGTTCATTGATTTAAAGAAGGCCTTTGATTCTGTTGAGACGGAAGCAGTCATAGAAGCCCTAGCCAATCAGGGTGTACAAACTCAATACATCAGGATCCTTCGTGAGCTCTATTACGGATTCACTACCAGGATCTCACCATTCTACAAAGAAGTAATCATTGATGTCAAGAGAGGGGTTCGGCAGGGTGATACCATTTCACCAAAACTCTTCAGTGCCACCCTCGAGAACATCATGCAATGACTGGAGTGGGAAGGAATAGGAGTGAAGATAGATGGTCGGCAACTACCCCACCTCTGCTTTGCTGATGACTTCGTTCTAATAACACCAAACATTAGCCAAGCGGCACAAATGCTGACCGACTTCAACCGTGAGTGTGGAAAGGTCAGATTACAACTGAATCTCAAAAAGACAATGTTCATGAGAAACAGTCTTGCTCCTGATGTTCCATTCACTCTCAATGGAACTACCACCTCCAAATGCAACAGTTATATATACCTAGGTCAAGAAATCAACATGATGAATGACCTGGCACCTGAGTTACGCAGGAGGAAGAGAGCAGCTTGGAATGCCTTCAAGAGAGTTGAAGAAATAACTAAGAGGACAAAGAACCTCCAGCTCTGAGCACATCTCTTTGATTCCACTGTTCTTCCTGCATTAACATATGCCTCAGAGACCTGGGCCCTATGAAAACAGAATGAGAAAGCTATTTGGGTCTCTCAAAGAGGAATCAAAAGAGCTATGCGTGGAGTATCACGCTTCACTCAAATGAGAGATGGAATCCAGAGTTCTGATCTCCGTCAACGCTCAAGAATCAGGGATGCTGTCTCATTTGCCAAGGCATCAAAAATCAGATGGGCTGGACACGTAATGAGGTTTACAGATAACCCCTGGACTAGAGCCATTACTGACTGGATTCCATGAGACTTCAAAAGATCGCATGGACGCCCACCTACAAGATGGTCAGACTTCTTCAAGACCCTGAATAATCGGTTTGAGGCTCTGCATGTTCCTAGAACAAACAGATGCCATTGGGCTACGCTAGCACGCAATAGGGATGAATGAAGACGTTACTGGCACCTGCTCGAGTAAATCGATTAATAAGGGGGTATCAAGTGATCAAATGGTCAAGTGAATCTTTGATAAGGGAGCAAGAAATGTGAAGTGGAGCAAGGAAAGCCTCTTTAACAAATTGTGCTGGCAAAACTGGACAGCTACATGCAAAAAAATGGGCTCAGATATCTACCTAACACCATGTACAAAAGTAAGATCAAAATGGATTAAAGACCTCAACATCAGACAGGAATTCATAAGGCACACTGAAGACAAGGTTGGCAAAACCCTCTACGACATTGAAGCTAACGGTATCTTCAAAGATGACACGCCACTGGCCAAGCAAGTGAAAACAGAGACAGACAAATGGGACTATCTTAAACTAAGAAGCTTCTGCACCTCAAAAGAAACAGTGACCAAAATACAAAGACAGTCTACAGAATGGGAAAGGATATTCACCGAATACACATTCAACAAGGGATTGATATCAAGGATATACAAAGTACTGGTTAAACTCCCCAAGAAGAAAACATCCAACCCCATCAAAAAATGGGGCAACAAAATGAACAGAAGCTTTCTCAAAGAAGAAATCCAAAAGGCAAAAAGGCACATGAGATAATGCTCTACATCATTAATCATCAGGGACACACAGATCAAAACAGCAATGAGATATCATCTCACACCACAGAGACTGGCATACATCCAATCGAACAAATGCAATTGGTGTTGTTGCGGATGTGGCGAGAAAGGGACCTTTCTTCACTGCTGGTGGGAATGCTGAATGGTTCAGCCCTTTTGGAAAACAGTACGGATGATTCTCAAAAAATTAGAAATTGAGCTCCCATTTGACCCAACAATGCCACTCCTGGGAATATATCCCAGAGAGGCAAAAAGAGTATAGTTGAAGTGACATCTACACTTGTTTGTTCATTGCAGCACTGTTTACAATATCCAGAATCTGGAAAAAACCTGAGTGCCAGAGAACAGATGACTGGTTAAAGAAACTTTGGTACATCTACACAGTGGAGTACTATGTAGCTGTTAGAAAAGATGAAGTCATGAAATTTACATACAAGTGGTACTACATAGAAAGTATGATGCTAAGTGAAATGAGTCAGAAAGAGAAGGGCAGACATAGAAAGATTGCATTCATCTGGGGAATAAAGTAGCAAAACAGGAGACTAGCAACCAAGAATAGCCGATATAAGTATCAGGAAGTTTACACCATGGCTTGGAGGCCAGCCGTACATGCTAGGGGAAAAGGCAGCTCAGATAGAGAAGGGAGCACCAAATAAAGGGTGTTGGGAAGATTCTCCCAGGAATGGAGATGCATGCTGAAAGTAGACTATAGAACGAACATGATTTCCACTCAATGCCTCTTTTGCAAACCACAACACCCAAGAGAGAGAACAAAAGGGAATGCCCTGCCACAGAGGCAGGGTGGGATAGGGGGAATGGGGGGTGGGAGGAATATTGGGACCCATGGTGGTGGAAAATGGGCACTGGTGGAGGGATGGGTACTCAATCATTGTATAACTGAAACCCAAGCACAAAAATTTGTAAGTCTACAACTGTACCTCATGGTGTTTCCCTAATAAAAATTTAAAAAAATATATGGTGGTGGGAAAGTGTAATGGTGGTGGGGTTTGTGTTCGAATATTGAATGTAATCAAATATTGTGAACTACTTTGTAAAAATAAAATTAAGAAAAAAGAAAGGGATTCAGTGACGAAACAAATACAGAGGCTGTGGAGGTAGGAATGCAAAATCAGGTTGGTTTATATTGGTGGGCAGCTACCCCACATCAACAAGCAGGATACTGTTGGGAGAACAACCCAGTATCCCACACAACCTCCAGGAGTTGGAGAGACTGCAGAACAATGACTGCTTCCTAAAAAGGTCCTTAGCTCCCCATCCCATCCTCAGTCCTAGCACTAAGAATTGTTCCCAGTAAGCACTCAAACACCTGAGTTACCATTGCAGCTTTCACAGCACCTCTTCCTACAGCTCCAGCCTCATTGCCTGTTCACATATATTCACATATTTTTAAATATTCAGCCCCCCGATAACCCCAGAAGTTTCCTTGTCTCTGAGACATGTTTTGTGGCATTTAAGATAATTCTTCAGTAAGGAATGAATCCAAAGACACTGATTCCAGGAGTGAGGTGGATCCTGAGGAAAGTGATCTCAATGTGTCAACTGATCCTAGGAAGGAAAACACAAGGCACAAGGCAAGAGATTTGTTTGGAGTCCCTGCCTCTGAGCACCTCAAATGCATTGGTTATATGGGCGGTTAATCCATTATTATGCTATAAAAATGACTTCAATATGTCTCTTCAGCAGTTAAGGTGGACAATCTATTAATCTGTGAAAATATCTGAACAGGTGAATTTTGAGGTATCCATTGCCTCAAGGGGTGTTGAATGGGGATTGATGACCCACTCAGGATCTGCTGAAAGAACAGGATTTCTGAGCAGGAAGAAGAAGCTGAGAGCTCTGACAAGCTCCCCAACTTCGCTAAGGGAAAATTCCATTCACTATCCACATTGGCCATCTGTTAAGTTAAACATCTCTACCTATTAAAAGAATAAATGGAAACTTCAACATTGTTATCAACGCACCAGCCTCATCAAAGACAGGCAACGATTAGTAACACCTTGTATGTGTTTACTTTTCTCACACACCTGACTTACTTTCTATAACATATGTGAATTTTGCCTCCCAAAAGGTTCAGTGGATAAAATTCAAGTACATTAGAATGTCTTTGTCTGCAATTGTAGTTCTAAACTGAGAATTATCCTCTCCAATATTTCATTTTCTTTTTGTTTTTTGATTGGGGCACACCTAGCAGTACTTTGGCTTTACTCCCGGCTCTGCACTCAGGGATCATTCCTGGTGGGTTCAGGGGACCATATGGGATGCTGGTTATGCCTGGGTCTGACATATGCAAGTCAAGTGCCCTATGCACTGCACTATTGCTCTAGCCCCTAGCATTGTATTTTTATACATTATATATTGGACAATATATCTGGAGATATTTGGATTTTGCTATTGGCAGTTGGTGGGTAAAGATCAGGGTTGCTGCTAAACATTTTAAAATAAACATGATAAACCCACTGGCCCAACAGAGAATTTTGTGGTCTTAAATATTAATGGTGTCTATATAGAAAATCCATGGTTTACAAATAACAAGAAGTCTTGGTTTGATAAGTTTAAACAGTAGATAATTTTGGAATCTCATACAACCAAAGTGCTAATTAACAGTGAGTTGGTTTCGGATATTTTCTGTCAGTGTTATGGTTCTGTGTTATGAAAACAAGACTGTAGCTGTCCCCAAAGTCCCAAAATGCATACAGAAATCACTCAGGCCCCATCCTGACACAAAGACTTCTGAGAAATACGAGGTCATTTCTGCCGGGGTATCCACAGAAACTAAGATATTCTCTTACTTTCATCAACTATGCACTTACAACTATTGTTGTAAGCCAGCAACTGACTAGGAGGATGAAACTTCATACAGTCAGCCTTTGGAGGAAGAGTCCACCAGAGAATACTAGATGCTATAAGAAGGGAGAGAGCAGGTGGACTTGGATCAGCAAGTGGCCTTATCTTCCTTGTTGTCTAAACTAGCATTTCTCATCTGAGGGTCCCAAGGATAATCCAAAAAAGTCATAGAAAAAAATAAAATAAGTGGGGCTATGGCATTGATGGGTCAAATGGGGGTGTTGGGAGTGGGGTGGCATCATGAGATCCTAAGAAAATATGGTCAGAAGAGGGCTGGTGTCGGGATAAAGGCTGAGAAACACAGTCCCAAACCCTCCATCTACTCCAGCTAGTATCTCTTCTCACAGTTTATTGTATGCACAGACTACCTGGTCAAAAAGGGAACAACCTACGCCTGCAGGGCTGGAGAAGCACTGGGATACTGCACTTCTAACTAGTCCCTAAAGGATGCCAGGGGGGCTCTTTGGTCGCCACATTTCATAATTTGAGTAGCAAGACATTAGATATCCCTTTATGATTTTTTGGTTGCTTTATATTAGTTCTGATAAAATTAAACTATTTTAAGGTCTGGTGAGATAATCTAGTTGGTAGGATGTTTGCCTTGCACACTACCAGTCCAGGTTCAATCCCTGGCACCTGTTAGCTCACCAGGAGTGATCCCTGAGTGCAGAACCAGAAGTATGTAAAACCCCAAGAACAGCAGGTGTAACTCCAAAACCAAAACCAAAATACACCGAGTTCAAATGTACCATCTGAACTGTTAAATGTACAGTTTAGCAGAGTTAAGTATATTCACATTGTCTTCAAAGAAAATTCCAGATACTTTCACCATGAAAAAGTTAAATTCCAGAGCCATGATTCCAGTGGTGCAATTTGTATTAATTCAGCCACATTCAAGTGTGAGCCACCAGAGGCACACACTGACATCACATGTTAAACTACTCCTCATCCCCACCCACCCCAGTTCTAGGCAACCACTGTCCTACTCTATTTCTATTCATTTGACTCCTCTGCTGCCTTATCTAAGTGGGATCTAGGAGAATTTGTAATGTCCTGAGGTTTAACCATGTTGTATCAGGCATCAGAATTTTTGTCTTTTTCTAGCCTGATTAATATCCCTGGTAAGTATGTAGCACATCTCATTTATCCTTTCCTTTCCTCCACTGGGTTGTTTTTATCTTTTAGTTCTTGTAAATAATCTGCTTGCTTGGACACAGTATGCAAAAGTCTCTTTAAGATCCTGCTTTCAGCTCTTTGGGGTATAAACTCAAAAGTGGAATTGCTGGACCATATGATAATTCTCTTTTTAATCATTTTTCAGAGTGTTGCCCCTGTGCCTTATTCTTAAACTTGACAACTTATTAGACTCACATTGGGAGACTAAAAATTACCAAATGCTTAGGTCCCTCCCTCCTGTGTTTGACTAATTACCATCTGGTGTTAGTCTGGATACTGGATTTTTTATTTTATTTACCTTCATCTTATAGGCTGCTGGGGATCAAACCCAAGTCTCATAAATAAAATGTATGCCCTTTTCCACTAATCCACATTTGGGCCAATTAGGTTTTTTTTTCTTTTCTTCCCCACACTCCATTTATATATTTCTTTTACCTACAATGGTATTGGGCTGGAGCGATAGCACAGCGGTAGAGCTGTTTGCCTTGCACACAGCCAACATGGCTGACCCGAGTTCGATTCTTCCGCCCCTCTCTGAGAGCCCAGCAAGCTACCGAGAGTATCTCGCCCGCACGACAGAGCCTGGCAAGCTACCCGTTGTGTATTTGATATGCCAAACACAGTAACAACAAAGTCCCTAATGGAGACGTTACTGGGCCCGCTAGAGCAAATTGATGAACAACGGGAGGACAGGACAGTGACAGTGACAATGGTATTAAAATGTTATCTCCACTCCCTCTTTTGCTACTGGAGTTTTTAAAACTTCCCAGGTTATTTGAGCATGCTGCAAAGTTTGAAAACATTGCATCCTTGTTCTTTGAGTGGGTTTTCTAGGATTATGGGATTACAGCTATGTAAGAGTTGGTGGATTCTCAAACATCTGCCTGTCAGTGTCTACCTGCCCAGCCCATTCCCAACCCTTAATATCCTCATTAGTTATCAATTAGAACATTTAAAGATGACCCTTAATTTAAATTTAGAAGTCAGTGAACTTCAGAGCAGGCTTTAAAAGACCTTACTTTAGTTACTTTGAAGTAAATTTTATCTGAAATTCTTTATGTAAAATTGATCAGTGCTGGGCTGGGGAGATAGCACAAGCGGTAGGCTACATGTCTAGCATGTGTGAATCACTGAACTTGATTCCTATAACCACATGCCTCAGTCCCTGAACATTGTTAAGTGTACACCTGGATGACCTCTGAGAATTTCTGGGGTGGACTTAGCCAGTGGCCCTATCAGACCTGCAATACTGTGCTGACCATTGCCACAAGTGACTATAAAAAGCAGATCATAGCAGAATTATTCTGTTGACTTAGGAATGAAGTCAGAGCACCAGGGTACCAGAGCCTCCAGACTCCCAATACCCCAAAGATAACATCCCCATTGTCGTCCGTTTTTGCTCCTCACCCTAGATTGGAATTTTCCAAAGTGGACTAAAGAACAGTCCCCTTGCTACCTTGTTGGGCTGAGTGTGTGTGTGTGTGTGTGTGTGTGTGTGTGTGTGTGTGTGTTGGAGTGGGATGTCAGTAGAAGCCTCTGTTGCAGTTGGGGGAGTTTTTGTTTACTAAAGAAGCAAGATTTTTCAGGGTATGCTGAATAACTGTTTTTTCTGAAAATGAATTGTTAGGCCGAGTAAGCTTGGGAACCTCTGATCCTCTGATATAGCCTAAACTTTTAACATCAGTAAGAAAAACAAGTTCCAAGGGCACAAGTGATCAGTTTTCCATCATGTATCCAGGAAAGCACAGATAGTTCTCAGTACCCCCTTTAAGTCCTGAGTGGGCTTTTGGGTAGGCTGGTTTGTGGTCATATTTAGCATTAGATTGCCACATAGAAACTTTCTGTAAAAGCCATACACTGTCCTTCCCTGTGAGAGATTCCTATTATCAGATGTTCTCTTAATTACTTTGTTTTGAACCACAAAATACTGTTTTGTGAAGGCCTTGGCAGGAAATGATTTAAATCACGTCTGATTTTTGATGCTTAGAGAAGTCATCTGCTTAAACAAGAAATAAAAGGGTCAATAGAATTTAATCATAATTCCCAAAGGAATGACCTCCTAGTAGCAAATGTTTGACATCATTTAAAGATCTTTTAAAAAATCAATACAATAGGTCTTTATGAGGAGGTGATGATAAATATTAGACACACAGGGTGAGAGCAACTACTCTAATGTCATTCAAATGAGTCTTTAGAGGTTGGGATACAATTTCTAGTGAGAAAATTATATAGGACTTTAAGTTACCTCACAACAATTTTAATGTTCTATTTTAATGACATGCCCTCAACAGTAGCTAAGGTGTGATTGAGATGCCTCCTAAAGTGACTCAGGAATGAAGACACTGATGTGGACAATACAGGGGGTAGAGAAAGAACTTCAATGGGCTGTTCAATCCCTGACACTGCCTGGTTCCACCAACACTGCCTGTAATGACCCCGAGTACTGAGCTTAGAGTCAGTCCTAGAACTGTTGATGTGACCACAAAACTAAAATAACTCAAAAATGAGCAAATAATTTTTTGCTGAGCATATAATGAATTGTCTTATTTTCATGCTTGCTCTATACTTGTGCATATATGGGTATCAGATACCTCTGAACACCAGGATATTCATAAGATTCATTTTTGCTGAATATAACGATTGTATTGATGATATGCAAGCAAAGATAATTTGCTTTACAAAATGTTTCTTATTGGGTCTGGAGCGATAGCACAACGGGTAAGGCATTTGCCTTGCATGTGGCCGACCTGGGTTCGATTCCCAACATCCCATATGGTTCCCCTGAGCACCACCAGGAGTAATTCCTGAATGCAGAGCCAGGAGTAACCCCTGTGCATTGCCGGGTGTGACCCAAAAAGAAAATAAAAAGAGAAACAAAATGTCCCTTATGGATCACTAAGAAAAAGATGGCCGGAGGAATCGGTCAGGATGGGAGATGCGTGCAGAAAGTAGATAAAGGACCAAACATGATAGCCTCTCAGGGTCTGTACTGCAAACCATAATGCCCAAAGTAGAGAGAGATTATGGGGAATCATATCTGCCGTGGAGGCAGAGGGAGGGGGGAAAGGGGGGTTATCCCGGGGATATTGGTGGTAGGGAATGTGCGCTGGTGGAGGGATGGATGTTTGATCATTGTGTGATTGTAACCCAAACATGAAAGCTTAGAACTATCTCATGGTGATTCAATAAAATTAATTTAAAATGTCTTTTATGATATCTTGTTCAATGCAGAGAAAACAGAACACCATTCAAATCAGGCGTATTAATTTATATTGGTATATTCTGATGTTTATAATTAAATACAACTTTAACTATACATTAATTTTAATACATAATTAAAATTATTTCCCTTTTTGCTCAGACTACTAGGAACTGTTGAACTAAATATGAAGACCATATACAGAAACTGGCATGGATTAAAAACTGATTCCAAGAGGTGGAGGGAGAGTACAGTAGGCAAGGAACTTGCTTTGCATGCAGCTGATCTAAGTTCCATCCCCAGCATTGCATATGGACCCCCCAAGTACGCCAGAAGTGATCCCTGAGCACAGAGCCAGGAGTAAGCTCTGAGTACTGCACAGGTGTGGTCCCAACTAAAAATATATAAAAATTAAAACCAGTTATATTTGATTTTTGCTCAATGATTTTTAGTTTTACTTTAAGAACAGGTGTCCAGTGTACCTCCAGACTCTTATTAAAAGTGCTTTATTATCTATTTAAAGACATAAGGAGATAAATAGTTCCTAAACTAAGCTGATGTATGAGGAAATTCTGGATTCAGCCTTATAGCCTCAAAGCACTGAAGCTTTGTTGCATCAAAGAAACGCAAGAGAGCAAAGGTGAAAGCAAACCCTAGATTGTCTCTGCAGAAGCTTGTAATCTCCATGTGAGGATGGGAGATGTTTTCTTTAATAGAATAGAACCAGCAGGGAGGGGGGGCACTACCTCTCACCACTTCATCAGGACCCAAGGAAATGTCATCAGGTGCCACTCCTGGTTTTCAGCACCTCTGCTCTAGACCCAAAGCTAGATCGTGTCCCTTCAGATAACCCTTCCCCATCATTCACAAAGAATGGATAAAAGGAAGAGTGATAATGTTCGTATGACATCAAGATCTGCCTGAGAAGCCTTTTCTTCCTGAAGTTGCTAAAGGTCTGAGGAGATACTCCTGCATCAGAATAAGAAGTGTCCTTTTTGGATGGAAGTTCATGGACTGAAGACATTGGGTTCCCTTTTGTGTAAGAAACTCAGAATTATGTTTCAGGTTGCAATACTCCTCTGGAAGGATCTAAATCTGCTGGCGGCCATCTTTGCCACTATCCATGGGACACTGGTCTGAGGGGAAGCACAAAGAGTAAGGCAGATAGAGGAGAAGGAACTAACCAGAAATGTAATTGGCAGGACCAACTAAGCTGGGGAGATAAAATAAGGGAGCAGAGATAGTTGTACCTCCACTTACTTTGTGACTTTGAGAGGATTCCTGAATCAGACTGACTTTTCTCATCTGTTAAAGAAGGGATAATAAATGCCATACACCCTCAGGATGGTTATGCCAATCAAATGAGTTAATTAAGAACTATTATAGATTAGTTGATTGACTTGTTTTTTATTTGTCCTTATTTTTCAGATCTATTATCAGGCAATTCTCCATGTTGTATGATCAAATTGATATCTCTAGTTGCTGGGCAATCACTATATCTTAAAATATGAGCTTTTGGGCCAGAGAGATAGTACAGAGGTTAAGGTTTATACCCTACATGCTACCAACACTGATTCAACCCTTGACATCACATGATCTCTGAACGTCTCCAAAAGCAACCCTTGAAGCTCTAAGCACTGCAGGGATGGTTTGAATAATCCATGATACTTGACTCTTGCATTAAACTACTAGCCGGGTTGGATGAAAATCTGCACGGGGGTGTCATGAATACACCTTAAGAACCCCTACAAGTAAATACATAAAGAAACACATAAAATTTGACCTAATATATAATTCATATAAGTGAAAAGAACCTCTGAGTGGGGCTGGAGTGATAGCACAGCAGGTAGGGTGTTTGTTTTGCACACGGCTGACCCGGGTTCAATTCCCAGCATCCCATATGGTCCCCTGGGCACCACCAAGGGTAATTCCTGAGTATAGAGTCAGGAGTAACTCCTGTGAATTGCCTGGTGTGAACCAAAAAGAAAAAAAAAACCTGTGAGTGCACTACTGTCAAAAGAAGTCTGTTGGGGGTCAGAGCAGTGGGTAAGGCATTTGCCTTGTATGAGGCATATCTGAGTTTGATCCTTGGCATCCCATATGGTACCCCAAGCATGACCAGGAGTAACTCTAGAGTTACATCACCAGGTGTGACCCCAAAAGCAAAAAAAATGTCTTCTGCTTAGTATTTCGTCGTTCTGCTTCTGGGACAAGCACTTCTCCTTCATTTGGGGGACTAATTTTCTCCAATCCGCCATATTTTCCCAACACCTTAACTCCAGAGGTCCCACCACACCCGGTCTTGGCAAGTAAAATTAACACATGGCTTTATTATTGGTTCAGAAATTGGTGTATGACCCAGTCCAGGCCAAGTTGGGGACTTCCGTTGGAAGCACTGGGGAAAAGGCTGTCTTCCCCTACCAGGATTGTTCAGCAGGTAGGAGTGCAGATCTGATGCTGACTACTCAGGCAACACCTATGCCTGAAGAGCTAGCCTGAAAAATCAGAGACATGTAGAAGAAGCAGGTCTGTGAGAAGAACAGAGATAGATGGCCCAAAGGCAACTTTCATGTCTGGATCTAGACATGCCTTAAAGGCGTATACTTGTGGACTTCTTGGTAATCCCAAGCAATGTTTTCCACTTTCAATTTTTACTTTTCCACATTTAAGTTGGGATTGTGCTCTTTATTATAGAGTACTAACGAATACAACACTCATATTCTTTCCTTCACCCATTCATTCAATTATATTAGTGCACTAACTACTATGTGCCAGAATAGTAGCAATATCATTGATTCTTGGAAACTGAGTTTAAGCAACATTATATATAACAAAAGTAGGCCCCTCAAAAAGGGCTGGAGCAATAGCACAGCAGTAGGGCATTTGCCTCGTGCGCAGCCAGCCTGGCCGAGCCGGGTTTGATTCCTCTGCCCCTCTTGGAGAGCCTGGCAAGCTACCAAGAATATCTCACCTGCATGGCAAAGCCTGGCAAGCTCCCCGTGATGTATTCAATATGCCAAACACAGTAACAAGTCTCAAAAGTGGAGATGTTACTGGGCCCGCTCGAGCAAATTGATGAACAACGGGAGTCCAGACAGTGGACAGACAGGCCCCTCAAAAAGTATCAGATTGTTTTCAATATTATCTGGAATTATTTTCTCATCAACATTACAAAATAATGTTGAATGAAAGAATATTATTAGAGGACGTGATGCACTATAAAGCAAGCACAAAACATCTTAATTTTTCCGTGATCTAGGGCAGAGTCAGTCTCAAAGCTTAAGCATCAAGAGTTGAAGGGGGAAAAGCAACTTTAATGACTATTATTGTTATTCAAAAATAAAAATTATTATTTTATTTTTGTTTTTGAAACGGCTGGAGCAATAGCACAGCAGGTAGGGCATTTGCCTTGCACGAGGCCAACCTGGCCGGCCCAGGTTCAATTTCTCTGCCCCTCTTGGAGAGCCTGGCAAGCTACCGAGAGTATCTCACCCACACAGCAAAGCCTCGTAAGCTACCCATGACGTATTCGATATGCCAAACACAGTAACAAGTCTCACAATGGAGACGTTACTGGGCCCGCTCGAGCAAATCGATGAACAACGGGAGGACAGTGACAATGACATTTTTTGAAACATCTGACAGGGCTGAAGGCTAACTCCTCACCCTGTGCTTGGGTATCATTCCTGGAAGTGTTCAAGGAATTATACATGATTCTGGGGATCCAACCAGAGTCAGCTACAAGCAAGACAACTGTACTATATCTCTAGTCTTAAATATAAAATTTATCTTCTTGCCTTTAGTTCCCAAAGCCTGGCAAGCTACATGTGATGTATTCAATATACCAAACACAGTAACAATAAGTCTCAAAATGGAGATGTTACTGGGCCTGCTCAAGCGAATTGATGAACAGGAGGACAGTGTTTGTTTTTCTGTTTAGTTACAGTTCTACAATGGAAATCTATTGCCTTGGTGGCAATCATCTCAAACATGATACTTTAATTATAGCTCATTTTCTAGATAAATCTACAAGTGATGAATGGTTTAATAAGTCCAGTGATTGCTGACTTTTGCTGAGCAACATCTATATACATCCTTAGTTCAGTTTATGAAACTATCAGACAAGATCTTCTGGAGGTACCTCAACCAGAGAAAACTAGCCATTTGCAAGCTATAATAAGCAGAGTGGACTCAATAATATGGAGATACATTCTGAAAGCAACAAGTAACCTCTCTAGGGAGTTAGTGAAGTCCTGATATCATTCAAATTACAATTTGGTGTGAAGTTCCCTGCTCAAACCCTGCTGTGTATTCTGGTCTGGCTTAGGAAATCTGTTTCTGATCTCAGCTCTGTCCATTATGAGCAGTGCAACCTTGGGCAAGTCATCTCTGTCCATTACAAGTTTATACAATAAACTTGCTATTCTGGTCCCTTCCAGAATTTTATGTCTTCTTAATTTATACTCTTTATCTGGTACAAAATTCATACAAGTCCACAACCCCTATTCCGCTATTTTTAAATCTAAAAATCTCTGAAAACCAGAATATCTTTTAAAAAAAAACTATCTGGTAGCCAAACCTGGCTAGAACTGACATGACGCTATTTATAGTCTTTATTATCCCACTTAGTGTGAATATTTATACATTTTGCCACAAGAATATTAATGGCTTTGTTTACAGGATGCTGAGCCAGACTCCACTGGGAATGTTTGTAATACACAGAATAGGCACCATATTGCCGTCTAAGACTAAAAAATATCTGAATTTCCTCGAATTTCTGACCCTAGTGTTCTTGAGTAAGGTTTTATAAACCTGTGAGGAGATCACTGAGCTCTCAATCCACCAAAAATGCTCTGAAGAAAAATTTTATTTTCTAGTTTATCCACAATGTTCCTTCTTCAGCCCATGACTGTTTTCCATCTCCCTTTTCCTAATCTAAAATTATGCCCATGCCACATATCTTTTGCATAGTTAGTTTAGCTGGGATAATTTCTGGTGGTATCTTTCCTTCATGAAAAATGTTTCCTCTCTTTTAGGGTCCTGGTCTCTGTAGGACCAGAGGATGATCTAATAAGTCAACTAGGGACAGAGAGATAGTAGGATGAGTAGGACTCTTACCTTACACATGGTGAACTGGGTTTAATCTCTAGCACCCTGGAGGGTCCCCCAAACACAGCCAGGAATGATACCTGAGTGGAGATTCAGGAGTAATCCCTGAGCACCACCAAGTGTGGCTCCCAAATAAAAATAAAAGAAAACAATTCCTCTAAGGAATTGATGAGTGTATTACTTACCCTCCATGGACAAATAATACATAATGTATCATATTTGTATACATTTTTCACTTCTTATTCTTATGTTTTGGGGTCATCCTCAGCAGTATTCAGACTTTGAAGTACTTGGTGATTAGCAGGGTGACACCTGGAGTTGCTCAGGAGATCATGTGATACAGAAAATCAAACTCAAAGCCTCACCAATGCTAGTCATATTTTCTATGACTTGAGACACATCCTGGCTTGATTTTTATTTTTAATTTCAATAAAGTGCATGTAAAATAAAATTTACCAGCGTAACCATTTTAAGCACACAATTCTGCAATGCTAACTCTATACTATTGTAAAAACAATGCCCATAACTTGTTTATATCCATTAAGCAACAATTTCTCACCCCTATTCTCCCCCAATCCAAACCTCTGACAAGCACCATGCTACTTTCTGTACGTTCGAGTATCCTAAATACCTCATATAAATGGATCCAGATAGTACTTGTCTGTGACTGGCTTATTTCATGTTGCATGCATCAAGATTCCTCCATGTTGTAATATGTGTTAGAATTTCCCTTAAAAGCATAACGATCATTGATTATATGTCTATATTAAACTCTCTGATTCATTAATGGGCATTTTTTGCTTTCATCTTTTGTTTACTATGAATAATTCTGCTATGAACATGAACATATTGTAAGATAGATAAATAGATAGGTAGGTAGATAGATAGATAGATAGATAGATAGATAGACAGACAGATAGATAGATATCTCCTAAAGCTCTCGATGTATAGGTAGGGTTTTTGACTTCTCTCTCAGTGAGAAAGGGAAAGCAATGTTATCTTGGAAGACAGAAGTTTCCCCAGAAGAAAGACCAAGGAGGGGTTACTTCTACTCCATGGATTCTCCAAAGGAGGAAATTCACCCCGGAGATCAAATAAGATGATGCATGAGAGATATGTAATAGAGCTGGGAGGGTTGGGGTGGGGGACTGGTGTGGAGATTCAACCTTCCCTCTCTGAGATGAAAATCCAGAAGTGAGCAGAAAGTCCAGAATTTAGGCTGGGCTGTCAATAGATCAGAAGTGTTTTGAGGCAACGAGACAACGGTGCAGCTACTGTGAAGAAAGGTAGAAAAGATGAGCCAGGCATGCATATGTATATGATTCAAGGAGCAATGGGGGAGCCAATGACTGAAATCAGACTGAAGAGGTACCATGAATGGGAACCTACACAGACGCAAAGACCTCATTAGGTGCCAACATATCCCTACAGGGCCAGAGAGACTGGCCATCTCCAGACTGAGCAGTCACCTGTTTCCTGTCTCCACACTGCTGTAAAGATGCAGAGGCTCCCTTTCTAACCCTTAGGGAGGTCAGGCAGGAGGCCTGCAGCTTCTGAAAACACACAGATCCCAGCAGACACTTTTCTCTGGGCTTGGACTGCTGGCTCCATGCACTGAAATGACAGCATAAAATTAAAGAGTGCACCAGACACTGTGGGTGCCACATACAGGCCTCTAGCACCAGCAGGTAACAGCCATCCTAGAACTGCTGGAAGTGGTGAACTCAGGATTGTGGTTCACTTAGCAATGCAAGGAGCTACACTTGGAGAATCAGAGATAAGAGGTGCAGTCTCTCTCCTGGGGTGGTCAATCAAAGTACCTAAATGTAACGGTCTGTCTCTAGGTGGGAACAACTCTTTGATAATATTCCTGGTCCAGAGTGCCTATGAGATCAGATGGAAGCTGATTTGCTCAGCTCCTTCAGATCCTGTTCCTACCCTTCTCCTTCTTCCCTTAGCAGGACATGTGCACATGAATGCTGGTCCTGGATGACCAAACACTTGGCTGGCTCATCTGCGTTGCCCTGCACTCTGTTGGCTGGAAGTGCTGAAGCATCAGTGCATTTTCTTTGCACATTGATGTGTATGGTATGTGCCTTTGTGAGATTCCACTGATAGCTGTATCATAAGACTAAAGTGTCTAGAGGGCTTGACAGGTCCTACAATCAGGTCCCCAGAGATAGATAGATACCTGGGAGTAGGTAGTTCTCTCTGTTGTGCCAATTGGGTAATTGCTAGACTGCTCTCTAACGCAACCTCCCAGGGGGTTGCATTGCCCCAGACCAGGATAGCCAATATAGGGACACAAAAAATAGAAGCCTCTGTGTTAAATCTGAATGTCAGACACACAATGAATAACCTATACTTTAGTATGGCCTGAATATTTCAGAAGATACTGTCAAACAAAGCAATTCTGTCTTTATCTGCTATTTCAATGTAACTGACATCCTCTATTATTCTGGCACCCTCTCCTGCCATCTGACTTAGCTGTAAGTCGGGTGAGCTTCAGGCCTCAGAAATTCTTTCTGTGGGATTTCCCTGCTGTTTGGGCCTCTTTCAGGACATCCACTTCTCCCTCCTTCATTGGAGTTGATAAAAACCACACATGCACACAGAGAGTGCCAAGAAACAGTGGAAACAGCATGTTAATACGTAGTTCGAGAGAGCATTGCAGTAGGACAAACATATCACTCAGGAGTGGCCTTGGAAGCCATGAGTGGCGATGTCCGCCTGCCCCTGCTTGACTTGGAAGAAAGTCTGGTGCCAGCCAGGCTCTCCAGGGACTGGAATGGAATAGGAGAACTGGCAAGTTGGCAGAATGAATGCAAAGGGACTCAATCTTGCTGTATACCTACTAGATACCTGCCTCTTTATGGCACATTTCATTCACAGAGAGAATTGGCAGCAATAGAGAAGAGACAGAGGGGGAAACTGAGGTCCAGCAAGGCAAAAATGATTGCATATCTGGTAAAAGGCAGTGATGGGACACAATCTCAAGGCAGCTCAAAAATTCAGGCCTTCTGGGCTGGAGTGATAGCACAGCGGTAGGGTGTTTGCCTTGCACGCGGCCGACCTGGGTTCGATTCCAGCATCCCATATGGTCCCCTGAACTACTGCCAGGAGTAATTCCTGAGTGCAGAGCCAGGAGCAACTCCTGTGCATCACCAGGTGTGACCCAAAAAGCCAAAAAAAAAAAAGTTCAGGCTGTCCTATTCAGGATGAAAATCTGAAGAACAACAATGGCAAAGTCAGTAGATACCAGTCTTTGTTGCCTTGAATCAATCCAAGCTGTAGACATGAGCATGGAGGCAGAGAAATACCTGCTGTCTGCTTTGCTCTGGTGGGTGAGATCTGACGCCGATTTCATGTCACCACCCAGAAATCTCCAGGAGCATGGAACCTCATTCCTTGCCAGTGGTGGTGATGTGCTCACAAGCCCAGTTAGGCACTGTCTTGACTCACTTCTTCCTGCTTCTGTTGGATCCTCTGCCACATGAATTTACATTAGATTCTCAGGGTAGGTGTCAAAGATCCTTATCCTCAGAGAATACCTGGTGCTCATCCAGGCTTTTTAAGCACAGTGTAAAATTTTTTCTCAAGTATTTCCTCATTTAATATGTCCTCTTGTATGAGGAGGTAGGGTCTGTGGTATCACCATTTTACAGATGATTTGATAAATTTTGATTGGATGATTTATTTGATGAGTTGCTGGGCTCAAATCCAAGCATGCCTCGGACTGACATCTGCATTCTCAAGCACTGAGCTGCTTTTTAAAAGTCCTCTGTTGAATTTCTGGGCAATCCTTGTGTCCTTCTAGCTCTGGGCTGAATCCCTTTTACTTGGGTGCAAATACACATTGGCCAGCAAGGAGACATCATGTGACTGAGGTGGAACTCTGCAATTGTACGGCTGTGTAAGCATTCCATTCATTCCAACCAAGATATGCAAGGCCAATATGTTTTGGGTCTTCTGCTTTTTCTTTGATGGACAGAATTCTGATTCCAAGACTCAAATTCATTTTATCTCTTCAGTTTTCATGTTTTGTGCATCTGTGCTTTCCTGCTGTTCTAAACAGGGCAGCTTGATTGTCTTCTAAAGATTCTTCCAGGGGTCACACTGATCAAAGGACTAAGCATCATGTTTTGCATACAAAGCCCCAAGTTTGATACCTGGCACCTGCATGATCTTCTTGTTATGGTACCACAGTGGTGGCCTGGTAGCCCCAGCACCACTGACATGAGCAGCAGCACCTGGCTTGGCAGAGCAGCTAACCAGGTCTCCTGGTGGATGAATATTGATGAGTGATCCCTAGGGCCCCCTGAGAATTGCTTGGAAGCTTCCTCGCCCCTCTTCCCTACCTCCACTTTGCCACCCGCAACCACACTCACATTACACCAAAGAAAATGATACCTCCAATTGCACAGCTTTTGTTGCAAAAGTACACTTATATGCAGTTATGAGTCTTGGATTAGAAATCAGTGTCTTCCCAAATACAAAGGCCTGCTTATGACTTAGAAAAATCACTAGTTGGGGTAACTCTCACTTAACTAAGGGGGCCTCGGCAAGAGAGTTCCATTCTTCCTACTTTCTGTTATGTCTCTACTCAGATCTAAGTTAGTTGTCAAAGACATAAGGATTATGCAGAAGATTGCCACTGATTTCATGGCCTGCATTTATCACCTAAGCAGATAAAGAACTATCTCGATTGCAAATAGGATTCTTGCAGAGACTGTTCTACAGGAGTTTCAAGGACTTTTGGTAATTTCAGAAGAACTTTTTTTTTGTAAAGGTCATTAAAATGTTTATTCCTTTAAAATTAATTTTTAAAAAGGAGAAAAAATAGGTCTCAGTCCTTCCCGTGGAATTCACTCTAGTGAAATTCACTTTATCATTAGTCTTTAAAATTCTCATAGCTGAGTGTCTGGGGGTTAATTAGCATTCTTTTAAAAATTATATTTTTTGAGTCATTGAATCGAAGTTATTCATGATTGTATTTTTTTTAAGCATACAATGTTCCAACACCAATTGCTTCACCAGTGGCGACTTCACTCCGCCAATGGTCTCAGTTTTCCTCCCACCCACTTCCTGCCTCTGTGGCAGGCACTTTTTTTTCCCCAGGAGACCTTTTGAGATCTGGTAGTCACAGAAGAGAAACCTGCCGATTTGTAAATGCAGTCTTGGGTCCAGAGAATAACCACATTCCTCAGAGGGCAACAGACCATTTCCTGGCCTGGGCAGGTTAGTGTTCTGCTTCCCATTGAGTGTCATCTCAACGAGGTAGTCAGAGAAGAGTGGTGGCAGGGGCAAAACCAAGATCAAACACAGGTCTCTCCCAATTATCAGCTCCTTGCAATTTCCATTCTAGTTTGAGACTGCTGCCAGTTTTGGGTCCTCTTCCATGCCAGGATAGAGAAGGGATAATATAATAACAGTTCGAAATAACCACTCTGGACAAGAACTGAGTGTTGGAAGTAGGTAAAGGGGAATATACATGTTAATCTTTCAGTATCTGTATTGCAACCACAATGCCAAAGGGGGCGGGGAGATAGGGAGAGAGAGAGAGACAGAGAGAGAGAGAGAGAGAGAGAGAGAGAGAGAGAGAGAGAGAGAAAGTGACTTCCATAGAGGCAGGGGGCAGGAGGGAAACTGGTGACATTGGTGGTGGGAAATGTGCACTGATAAAAGGACAGGTATTGGAATATTGTATGACTGAAAACCAACCCCAAATAACTTTGTAACTGTGTATCTCACTGTGATTCAATACTAAAAAAAAAAAAAAGACAAGGTATGGTCAGTATCCCAGCTCTTCTTCCTTCCCATCCTGACCCTTTTTGAGAGGGATGGGTATTGGGGTCCTTAGGGGAGGGAGGTGGGTGAAGGATGTGGTGTTGGAATTATGTGAGTGAGAAATCATTGCTAGTAGTATCACAAATCATAGACTCTCAATAAATAAAAATAATTTTTAAACACACCCAAGATTGTATACTTGGACCTAGGAACTGGAATACTCCATCGGAGCTGCTGCTCTTGTTGGCGATGTGCCAGCTAAAAGCCACTTTTCTCTTCTTTATACGTCAGAAGTATTGAGTGTGTGGCTTGGAAGGAGCACAGAGCAAGTCCCAGACTCAAGCGAGCCTCAAAAGTTAGGTTGTTAGAATTATCACCTCAGGTCAGACACACCAGCCTGATGCAAGATCTCTGTCTGGATGAAGAAGCATGCTTGGCTCAGGGAGATTATTTTCCCTCCTGACTGGGGTTCTTGGCACCCAGGCTGCTGCTGACTCTTCCACATTTGGCCTAACTTCATGCCTTCCCAACCTCATCTATGCTGTCATCTTGCTGGGCTGGTGGCCATGTTTTTGAGGCTAGACTCATACAGATTTCTGTACTTTGAGGAGTACCCTTCAGTTCTCAGCAGCAAGGGACACATCCACAGCAGAGAGCATCCTGGGCACCCACAGCCCCTCTTAATGTCCGAGCCTTGGAAGCCTAGAAGCCGCTACGTTTCTCATCTCTGAGAGAAAGAAGAGAGGATATCCTCTGGCAAGAGGGAAACTTACAGTACTGGAGGACAGAGCTTCCCAGAGGCCCAAATTCTTGCTTCTCTGTGGAATCCCCTGTGCCAGACTTGTGGATAAGCCCAGTGCTTACTCCAAATGACCCTTGAACTGATTTGAACTGCACAGATCCATTTATAAATGCAGGTTTTCTTATAAATAGATGACATGAATGTACAGTATTGGTAAATACAGTCCAGCACTCCATGTATATTTTCTCTTGATTTTCTTAATTATATCTCTTTCTTGGTCCATTGTAAAAATATACCACATAGCACATATAAAGTGTGTGTTAATTAACTGTTTATGTGCTTAAGGTCAATAGTATAATCTTAGTAGTCACGTTTTGGAAGTGTTAAGTTATACAGATTATTTGACTGCGTGAAGGGTCAGTACCCAGAACCTCTGCACTGGTTGAGGATCAACTGTAGTTGCTTGACCTCACCCCAGTCACTTTCCCATTCTTGGCCTCAGTTGCTGATTTTATAAAATGGGTGGGGTGGAGTTCAGTTAATCATTTCCCAATGTGTGCTCAACAGAAAAATACCCTCTAATCTTCTCCCTAGGAATTTACAGTCTACTTCAGCTTAGTCAAGACCCTGAAGAGTCCTGCATGAGGAGGTACTGACTTGGCTAAATGCTTTCTAACCTTTCAGATCACACAAACTTTTCAGTAACATCAGTAAGACCTTTAGACCAGTGTTTTTGGAAGATACCAAGGCTATTTTTTATGTCTCTTCTGGTGCTAAAGTTCTTTAGTTAGTTCAGCCCGAGTCAGTGCTGGAGTTCTAGAGTCCTATTAACTGTGGTTCTGGACTTACTAAAGCTCCATAGCTCTGCTTCCTCAGCATCATGGAATCCCTTTTTGTGGACAATGGAGGTGATCCCTGAACTTTCTAACAACTCTTACCTTTTGCAGAGTTCACTTTCTTTCTTTCTTTCTTTCTTTCTTTCTTTCTTTCTTTCTTTCTTTCTTTCTCTCTTTTCAATTGCTTTTGGTTAGGATGATGTCACTATCTGACTGCAGAATATACTTATAATCCAGGCCTGGCCAAAAAATAACACATACTCTTGCTTCAGCATTGGTTCTTTGATGGAATAAACTCTACTGAGTCATCCAGAGAGAACTCTGAACTTGAAGCAATGGCATGACACCTTTTTCATTCTGAGGTTGCAAAGTAGGTGATTATCTTCTCTTCTTTTTCTTGGGAAGAGTCCACCAAATATATCCTGGGGGATGTCAAAACTTAATATGATGACAAATTGCTACCTGACAATATCAGAGAAAGCCTGGATCCACTCATTTCTGAAATCCTGGCATGCTCATCAATTGTTTTCCCTTAAACAATTTTGAATTTGATCTCTAATCTAAACAAGTCTAATTTTGAATTTGTTTTCTAATCTAAACAAATTCTAGAACTGAATTTGGTTTTGAATTTTTCTAATTATTTTCCTAAAGAAATTTTGAATTTGTTTTCCTTTTTAATAAAAACAACAACAACAAAAAAGGATTCCATCCCCACCAACTTAGGAGGACACAGAAGCGTCACATGCTAAAGAAAAGGAGAATGAAGTAGTGGGGATAGGTGAAAAATGCGTGGGGAATTTGGAGGCAGTAGATTGGGATGATTCCTCATGGAGTGATGCATGTACAAGCCTGATGACCCAGGGAAATGGATCTGATCATACAGACTCCAGCAGGAGAGAATAATGCTTAACTCAGGGAACAATGCAGCAATGGTGGTATTTGGTGCACAGGGAGTAGGTGAAGCCAAACCTAAGCATAAGGGGCAGTTTTAGTGGGCGGTATTCTAATAGTACCTAGCTTCTTGTGGATTTAGACCTGAGGTCTTGACATTTCCTAGAAGCTTAATTGGAATGTAGAGTAATCCCAGACACATCCCAGGCCTACTAGATGAGGATTTGCACTGTAATGAGACCCAGGCAGTTTGAAATCACCACTCTAGAGTTATTTGCAGTGATTAGACTGGGGGTGTAAAAGAGGTCCTCCTCCCTGTACATACTGCTATGTGTACTGCCAACCACCCCTTGAGTAGAGAATAATATTCCTTCTCCTTTTATCTGGACTCACCAATCACTTGCTTGAACCAATAGAATGTGGTGGAAGAGACCCTGAGCTTTGTGCTGTCCTCATGAAGGCTGGGAGCCCTCTTCTAACAGCATCTTCCTCTGTTAGAAGCTTGAGATCCCAGAAAAGGTCTGAGTACTTGCTGGGACCATGAGTTCCAGACGGGTGAATGAAAGAGTAAGTCACCTTCATTGATGTCACTTAAAGCTGAATCCTGCCCGGATTTCTTTCTTTCTTTCTTTCTTTCTTTCTTTCTTTCTTTCTTTCTTTCTTTCTTAACTTTTTAAACTGAACCATTGTGTGATAGACCCTTACAAAGCTGTTCATGATTGGATTTCAGTCATACAGTATTTCAACACCCATCCCTCCACCAGTGTACATTTCCCAACACCAGTGTCTCCAGGTTTGCAGCCCCACCCCCTGACTCTCTCTCTTTCTCCCTCTCTTTCTCCCTCTCTTTCTCTGTCTTTCTCCCTCTCTTTCTTTCTCTCTCTCTCTCTCTCTCCTTTTGGGCATTGTGGTTTGCAATATTGATACCAAAAGGTTATCAAGAATATCCCTTTACTTACTTTTAACCCTCGGATCTTGTCCAGTGTGATCATTCCCAGTTATTATTGTCATACTGGTCTCTTCTCTATCTTATCTACCCTCAGCCCCACACACATTTGTGGTTAGTTCCAATCATTGACCAGTCCTCCTAACCTGTTTTCCTTCTGCCTAGATTTCTGATGATAGAAAGAGAGAAAAAAATAATCCTCGCCATTTGAAGCTGCTGAATCAAATGTCTCACAGCATTTAGGGGCACTGAGATGGTAACTTTCCTCTTAACAGAGATGGCTGAGAACTTGTTACTAGGTCACCACGGGGTGTCTACTTGATCTGGACACTCTGCTGAGTAATTTTCATCTGTAGAATGCCTAGGGAATGAGGGTGAACAGTGCCCTGCTCTTGCAGAACTGAAGTTCTCACCCAGGGAGAAGGAGGTGGACAGAAAAAACACAGATTAATGATTGAATGTTGGTGTACCAAATACCCATGTTGAAATTCTAATATCCAGTATGTTGATGTCTGGAGGTGGGCCCTTTGAGAGAAGATTGTTACTCTGTGATAAGATTAGAGTACATATGAATGAGATTAGTGTCATAAGAGGGACCCCAGAGGGACCACTACCTCCACGAGAAAGAAGATGCTATTTGCTGGTTGGAAGTCACTAGAATCCTACAATGCTGGCAATTTGACCTCAGACTTCCAGCCTCTAAAACTGGAGATTTCTGTTTCCTATAGGCCGTATGACCTATGCCATGATAGAGTATCCTGAATTAATACACTGGATCATTTCAGAGAAAAGAAGCAATTTGGAAGGGGGGTGGGCAGTATTGCACAATGTAGGAATGGTCTTTCAGAAAAGATACACTCATCTAAGGCCTGGGTAGTGAACAGGTCACAAATTATTAGTGACTTGATTGGGGTTTAAAAGGAAGAGGTGGCACTGGAGAGTCCTGCATGTGTCTAGTTGGTGAATGCAGAGGGAGAGGGAAGCTGAAATTAGGATGTGAGGTGTGAAAGATGAAGATGTAAAGTCACCAAAGCCCGGAAGTCCATCTACAGCTACACCCCCCGGGTCAGTCCAGCAGCTGCCTGCAATATAAGGCTATGCTATAGCCAACTGAAGCCTACATTAAAACATATATAAAAATAATATATTCATAATATATAAAATAATATATTCACTTATATTAAAATGAACTCCAAGAAAAATTTAGTCAGTCCAACTCACTAGTCATATTTCAGGTATTCAACAGCTACAGGTGTTGTTCGCTTTTGTGTGGGATGGTGCAGAAGAGAACATTTCCATCACCCAGAGAGTTCTATTAATGGTACTCAACCAGGATCCAGGTTTGAGTCAGACTTTGTATTGGTGGGCTTTGTTTGTCAGGAAATCTTTTGAGAGTAGATAGAGTTTCCTCTAGATAAAAAGAGGCACTGCCAACCCCATAGTGGGTCCACTGAGATATGCCAAGAATGCCAAGGCTTGAGCTATGCCTTATTCTGAGGGCACGGTCCAGGCCTTATCCTTGGTGTCTGGCAGCAAAGAAGTCTTGCAACTGACTTTTCTGCAACCTCATTTAAGCTGCCAATTTGGGGCTCCCTGATGTGAGAAAAGAACTGAGTATGGCTACTATTTCAGGGAAACACGCAGAAGGGAAATTGCTACAATTAGCCGAAGCTGATTTCGATTAGCATATTTTCTTCCTTGGCGCATAACATCTGTCGGTGTGGAAACAGGCACTCCATCTTGTTCTGTCAGCGCCAGAAATGCGGGTAGTGAACATGGTGGGTCCACGGGGAGCCCACCATCCACCAGCATCCGGTCAAGGCAGGGATTGAGATAGTCCCTGAGGAGCCAGGTAAGTGACCCATTGTTTGTCTTGGAGAAGGCCTGGAGGCTGCTGCCTGCTTGCACAGGCTGGTAGTGGCTTGAGAGTGATGGGAATTCTTCTTGGACCTGTGTTGTCACTAAGTGTCTATGCCATCTCCAGAGTCACCCAATCTTCCTCATGAAATTTGGGTATATGAAATGCAGACAATGATACCCATCCAATGAATTAGAGGGCTGATTCGTCCTGCTTGGCACACAGCAAGGACTCAGAGAATGACGGCTGAGTCATAATTTTGGTAAGAGAGGGTCTTAAGAAAGCTCTGGAGAGAAATGGGCTTAGGGACAGTCTGTTTGTTTAGGGTGCTTAGGGGCTACTTACACTCCAAGATCCACTTTTGGGGTCACTCCTAGTTCAGCCTAAAGCTGGAGAGGTAGTACAGTAGTAGGATACTTGCCTTGCATGCAGCTGACCCAAGTTTGATCCCCAGTGCCATGTATGGTTTCCTGAGCACTGCTAGGAGTGATGCCTGAACACAGAACCAGAAGTAATCCCTGAGCACATCTGGATGTGATTCCTCAAACAAACCAAAAAACAAACCTAGTTGGACTCAAAGAACCATTGGGGGATCAAATATGAGCCTCCTGCATGCAAAACAAGCACTCATCTATTGAGATAGCTCTCTGACCCTGTGCTGATGGGTCTGATTAGTGTTCAGGCCAGATTCCAGTTCTGGTGCTTTCAGTCTTTCATTTCTCCTACGACAAATACACTTTCTGCTTATTTGGTCTATAACCTCAGACCACACACACACACACACACACACACACACACACACACACACACACACATACCTGCTTGGTGGTCTATTTCCTTGCTGGGCCCTACTAGGTAAGTGCCCCGACCTCTATGGTTCTTTTCAGCTCTCCCCTCTAATGAAGTTCCCAGTCACCCTAGGACACCTGACCCATTTGCGTTCAAACATGGAAGATTAGCCAGGTATTGAGACCAGATCCTGGCACCCTGAATTTGGAACGACCTTTTAAGATCTCTAGGTCCAGCTCCCAATTGATGACAAGAACCAGCCCTGCTGATGGAAGGCATTGACTTGCTGGGACACTTCCAAAGGCGCATGCCCACTGCCGTGCAGCCCTGCTTATTCTATTTTCAGAGTGCTCTGATGTTGGGGATCCTTTTCTGACTAAGCAGTGTATATAGATTCTAGGTTAATGTCCCTCTGAAAACACAATACCCAGCATAGAATCCCAGTTCTCGGTTTCTATATCTGTAAAATGAGCACAAGAACACCTTCTTCACCTTCCTGGGGGGTAAGAATTAAGAGCAAAAATATTGATACCAAATAAAGGTGCTTAATCAGTGGTTGCCCTCTCCGAATGATGCTGGGGTTAGAGAATCATGTCCTCTCCAGCTCTGACCCCCAAACTTCTTTCCGCAGGGCCTCAGATGGAGCTAAAATTCTGGAGAATCACTGACACTTGGGCTCTTGTGTGATGTAGATGCCTGTTAAGATGGTAGGCTGGGGGTTAGGGGGCAGGAGAGGGAACCTGAGAACACTGGTGGCAGGATCAGTGATGGGACATTGTATGTCAAAAACCCATCTTTGAATTACTTTGTAACTCATGGTACTATAATAATATAAAATTTGGAGGGTAAATAAAAGATATCCCCATAAGACAATGAAGGGAAGACACAGGCTAAGATAACTGCAACTCTACACCTAGTTTTCTGTTTAGTGTGCAAAACGAGGAGTCTGCTCAAAATTAGGGAGCTCCAGTAAAACCACCACCATGGATCAGTTGTGCTGCAGCTGTGTTGACCTATTGAGTCCTGCAAATAGCAAAGATCTGTGGATGCATGAGGCAGTTGTTTGGGCTGTAGGAGCAGTAGCGAGGCCATGAGTGGGGTGGCTGACTCTACCTCCTGGAGCCTCACTGAAGGTCTGTAGGCTTCCAACCCAGACTCCCTAGCTCATTCTGGAAAAAACAGGACCTCTCAGAGAGATGACTGTTGTTAGCTGTGCCCATCTCTATCGCTATCTTCCATTTCTCCAACTTTTCTAATGTAATCCACCTACCCACTGCCCTCATCCTCTCAAATCTCTGTCCAAATGGGAAGCAAGTCATGGGGAATTAGATTTAAAAGATATTGAAGTGAGAAGGTCAAGTCTGCAGAGAGGAAGGACCATCATAGGCCCATTTTAGAAAGGAAGTAGTTTAGGCATACCTGGCACCACTGTAAGGTGAGAGTTGCCCACTGTGATATGTGTGATTGGGCCAGTGCTCCCTGTCATTTCAGCCAGACCACCTGAGAGCCTGGCTTCTTTCCCTCAGAGCTTCTATCTAGCATGTAGTTGATCTTTGCCCATGGAACTGGAGCAAGTGGTAAATCTGGTCTTCAAGGCATTTAAGTCACTTCCTGCTTGTGGTCACTTTTGTAGGAAGAGACTCAGAAAAGGAGAGCCAGCATCAGGTGAGTCAGCATGCCCAGGAAGATTCTGTGTTTGTCTCTCCATGCTCCTGGCTACCCGAATAGATCATGCTGTCATGAGCATGAGACCTAGAGTGCTAGGCTTGTAGCCACTGACAATTTCATTCCATGCTTCTTAGGAAGTCTGAATACTCACCAACAGTGTCTGGGAGATTGGTGCTGCAGGTGGGATTGTCACAAGGAATGTGGATCTCGATGTGCAGGCCAGCCCTTGGAGGTTAAGCTGTTATTTGGATCCAGGGACAAGTCTGTTCCAAGATCTTGAATGGGCCACATTGTGATGTCACCTCCCTTGGGTGACTCCAAGGCCTGCTGGTGTTGCTGGTGTCAGTAGACAGGGAGGGACAGCTCTGGCTTCCCTCTGAAGAAGCAAACATATGTGGGTGCTATTCTGAGCCAGCACTGATAGTGAACCAATGAGTGGTATCCGCCCTGAATGACACTGCCAGCCTGAGAGATGCTTAGGAAACCACCCAATGCCATGCTCTGGTCAGGACGAAATTCAACCAAGCCCATCTTTTACAAATTAACTTGAAGGGCTGCTCCCACCCTTAACTATTTCTATTGCTCTCATGTAAAACTCCTTGACTTTTTTCCTATTGCATACCATCTGGTACATCCTCAGGTAAACAGAAGAATCTAAATATTAGCTCAGGAAAACAAACAGGAACATAAATGTCCTTTCGTGGTCCCTTGTCTCTTTAGTTAGATGCAACACGGATGTCTTTAAGTAACTGATAACTTAGAAATAGTAAGACCCCAATCCTAAAGAAAAGACCACAAAAGGAGTTAAACTATTGGGGCTGGAGCAATAGCACAGCGGGTAGGGCCGTTGCCTTGCGCGCAGCCGACCCAGGTTCAATCCCCAGCATCCCATATATGGTCCCTCAAGTACTGCCAGGAGTGATTCCTGAGTGCGGAGCCAGGAGGAAACCTCAGCATTGCTGGGTGTGACCCAAAAATCAAATAAATAAATAAATAAATAAATAAATAAAAATTAAAAGTATCATTAAAAATATCTACTTCAAAAAAAAAAGGAGTTAAACTCTTAAAGGTTTTTGGAGGTTCCATCTATGTTTCTCTGGTTCTTGGAATTTGAAAGGGAGCTACGAGGCTTAGAGACTTGCATATTTTAGAGACTTCCCTGATGTTGGCCCAATACAATGATTCTCAAACATTCAAGTATATTATAACTACCTGAAAGGCTTTGTAAAATACAGAACCCTGATCCTCATCCCAGGACTTACTCATTTTGTAGAACTAGTTTTGAACCCAAGCATTTGCATTTCTTCCAATGCTGCCCGTCGGCCTAAGGGTCACACTTGGAGAACCATCCCTTAAAAAACATAAGAATGTTTACTAAAATAGCACTGAGAGCTAATGGCAGTTTCCAAGGGTTTGAGAGCATCACCAGCACAATAGCATTGAGGCTAAAGTTAATAGCAATAGCATTGAGCCCTAACATGCTCTTCTGGGGATGCTCATTGCGAGTGCTGGGCTGTATTGCAGCGGTGTGGCTGAGTTATCCAAGTTCTACCTATAGTCTCTCGGATTTATCACTTTGGTGTGACAAAGTGATGCACAGACTCACCTGAACTGTCAGCACCTAAACCTCTTTGCTTAGAGGCTTTCCCCAGCTGCTAAAAACACGAAATTAAAAGCTCCTAGGAATATCCTCAACTGGAAACTGTTATAGGTAGGTGGATAAATACCCAGTTCCCTCCTGCTTCAGTGTCATAACTTGGAGGCAGGTTCTGCACTACCTCCTAGTGGTTTACACAGTACCAGACTCAATTTTTCACAGGATTTAGCACAGTTGTTTATAGCAACTTAGCTGGATGACACATCCTAGCTTGCTTCCCTCCTTCTCCAGGGCTCAGTTCCCCATACCCTTATTGGAGTCTCTGGATGATTTTCTAAAACATTTTGCACTCAAATCCTCATTTTGGGTCTTCTCAAGAAACCTAAACTTAGACAGCAGAAATAAAATATAGTTTTTGTCCTTACTACCTTCAGTTTTTCAGAAGGATAAGACATAAAACATGCTTACACTGTTAGCCATTTCTGAGAACTCTTGGTGAGTGTTAAGTCTGGGGCAGATGGAAGTGTTCTGCTGGTTGCCCTTCGGAGTACCACCAAGGACACCTTAAGGAGATGCATATCTGATACTCTGGAGAAAGGCCAGTGGACAGAAGGACTCAAGGGCCTTTTCTACCATACAGAGTGGCCTGAAGTGGGGCCTGCAGGGACTGATTTGCTATGCAAATTCTTCTTGCTTTCCACTACTGCACAATTCCTTTTAAATGAGACTATGGAGTGAGACCTAGAACCATATAATATATCCTCTTGTGTCTTTTGGGTCCTTTTGGTAGGGTGGGGGTGCTGTCAGCTGTTTGAAGAGGAGCTTAGGCTGATAAAAGTAATTTGCTTTCCTAGTCCTGTGCCATGGCTAGTGCTTTTCTTAGCCCTGTGCTGTGGCAGAGTTAAACAAACTCCTTCATTGGGACTTAGTCTTCTCAACACCTCACACATACTCTTTCTCACCATTAGCCTTCTCCAGACTGCTGCCTCTCACACAAATACAAATGTGCAATCAAAATTAAAACATGCACATCATCAACATGCTCTTCAAGTTTCCATCCCCCTTCAACTGGACACTTTAGCTATAGAAATTTATAGCTATAGAACTGCTGTTGAATGGACCCAATTGTGGCGTGGCTGGGCACAGATCATGCTGAGGGGACAAGGCCCCACAGAGTTCTTCCCCACATTTCAACTTGACTGGGAGAAGGAAGACTATTGTGCTGAAATATGATAGCAATAATAGTATCAACCTTTTCATCTTTCCTCAGGACTCAGAAAAATTGACTTCAATTCAGCCATCAGCTTTGCCTCTAGACAGAAAGATCACATTCACAAAGGGGCCTAACTCTGAGACCTCAGAGAGAGTTGAGAGATGAAAGGGGGTATAGTCTATGCCTTGGAAAACCAGTGGTGTCAATGTCCACCTCATTTTTGTACTTCCAAAACCAAAATTTACCTTTGAATGGATTTTTAAAATTATATTTTATTTGCATGAGGGAAATAATCTAAAATATGCCTGTGGATAGGGTGGGGAAGTCAATCTCATGTTGACTTCGGTGTTATTTAAAAATATGAGAAATTGTCACTGTCCTCCCATTGTTCATCGATTTGCTCTAGCGGGTCCAGTAATATCTCCATTGTGAGACTTGTCATGAGTGGCTTACCAGGTTTTGGTGTGCAGGCTAGATACTCTCAGTAGCTTGCAGGGCTCTCCGAGAGGGGCGGAGGAGTCGAACCCAGGTCTCCAGGGTTGGCCATGTGCAAGGCAACCGTCCTACTCGCTGTGCTATTGCTCCAGCCCATGGAAAATTGTAAATAATTTAAATATTTAACAGAGGAATGAGTAAAGAGATTCAAATAACTTTCTTGTTAGGATATTAGGGTTATTAATACAATAACCATAAAGACCACGGAGAAATAAGCAGAAGAGTGTTCTTATTAAGTGTGCATTTTAAAAGCAGAGACTATAAGTAATTATAACTAGGAAAGTACTCGCCTGTGGAAAAGTCATCAACAACATTAGTGATCAGGGAAATGCAACTTAAAATTACCAGGTTCAGGAGGAAAGTTAAAACCAAAAAGAGCAACAAAAGTAAGTGTTGGTGAGGATGTAGAAAAAAGTGAACTCTAGCATATTGTAAATACAACCACTTTGGAAAAGTGTTAAGTAGCATTCTATAAAGTTAAAAATAGATGCCTACCCTATGACCCAGAAATTCCACTCCCACACATTTACTGGAGGTGGGGTGGGGGTGGGGGGGAGCCTTGGGAAGACATACAAGAATGTACTGCACTGAACTGCACTGTCCTCCCGTTGTTCATTGATTTTGCTCAAGCGGGCACCAGTAACATCTCCATTGTGAGACTTGTTGTTATTGGTTTTGGCATATTGAATACGCCATGGGGAGCTTGCCAGGCTCTGCCGTGGGAGCGGGATACTCTCGGTAGCTTGCCTGGCTCTCCGAGGGGGGTGGAAGAATTAAACCCCCAGTTGGCCGCATGCAAGGCAAACACCCTACCCACTGTGCTATCATAGCTGATTAATTTGTAATATCCCCAAATCAGAAACAACCCAAATATAAATTAAAAGGTGAATCAATAAACAACTTCTAAAAGAGTCTTTTTAGGGAATATTAATAAGAAACATGAAGGATCATAAGGTCAATACAAACATCACTTGATCACTTGACATTCCATTATTCATCGATTTGCTCGAGTGGGTGCCAGTAACTTCTCCATTTGTCCCTGTCAAGTGCTAGTGTAGCCCAGTGACGTCTGCTAGTTCTAGGAACACAAAGAGCCTCAAACCTATCGTTCAGGGTTTTGACGAAGAAGTCTGACCATCTTGTAGGTGGACGGCCATGCGATCTTTTGATGTCCCGTGGAATCCAGTCAGCAATGGCTCTAGTCCAGCGGTTGTCTCCAAATCTCATTGTGTGTCCAGCACATCTGATTTTCCACGCCTTGGCAAATGAGACAGCGTCCCTGATTCTTGATCATCAACGGAGGTCAGAACTCCAGATTCTTTCTCTCATTTGAGTGAAGCGTGATACTCCAAGCATAGCTCTTTCTATTCCTCTTTGGGAGTCCCGAATGTTCTTCCTGCATTAACATACACCTCAGAGACCTGGGCCCTATTAATACAAACACGAAAACCTAATAAATTCCCCAAACATACTGAAGACCAGAGACAAAAGAGTATACTCTGCTGCCACGTATAGAGAGTTCTGAAACAGGCAAAGCTAGTCTAAGGCAATATAAATAAATTTAGTGATTCCCCACAGGAGGAGCTGGGGGATTGGGTTAAAGAGCACAAGGAAGCTTTGTAGGTAAAGTTTGAGACCTTTATCATAGTGGACTTGATGCAAGTGCACACGTTTTTCAAAACATAAAATGTGTGAATTTTAAAGCATGAATTCTACCCCAGTAAAGGTAAGTCTAAATAAACATATATGCATGCGTGGGTTGTTGTGTGTGTGCATATACAATATCTACTAAATATACATACATTTACACACATTATAAATATAGACACACAGATTGCTTATTTAGGCAGGAAAAAATAGAAGGAAATAAAACAAAACTCAAAAAGTAGTTGTGTTTCACTGAGATTATAGATGACTATCAGAATTGCCAAAATGTTACTTCTATGACACTACTTTTCATATGAAACTATAATAAAGGTTTTTTTTAATGCAAATGCCAAAGGCAAGTGCTTATGAAGATCTCCAAGAGCTTTTCCAGAGAAGATTGCGTAAGTGGAAGGCCCAGAATATGAAAGTAGGGGCCAATTAGTAGAATGGGGGTGGGGTTTGACCTCATGAAGGAAACAGGTTGTATGGGGTCCACAGCTTGGAAAAGGCTGAAAAACACTGGCCTAGAACATACTAGTTTTCTTCCATGTCTATGGTGAAGTTCCATGATTTTTTTCCTTTGTAAATTCACCAATTGAAATCTTGAAGCAAGGCTCAAATGTAGTAGTCCTCTACTAAGTACTTGCCATAAATAAATACTGTCATATCATCCAACATATTTTCCTTTAATCTCTTTTCTCTTTCACCACATCATATGCTCCCCAAGGTCTGTCATCTTTATATTTCCAATAGATCTTTGCACAGAAAAAGTTTTTAAAAATTAGAGAAAATAGACCCACACAGGGTCACTATGTACAGTGACCTACAATGTACACTGCATAACTGAAGGTAATGATGCAATTGGCTTCTCCTGCTGCACAGATAGCACCCCCTGGAGTAGTGCCAAGGGAGTTCTTGGTCAGAGTCCCTATCCCACCATTTCCTGGTTTTGTGACCTTTGAGGAAATTATCTCCTGAGCTTGTTTCCTTATCTCTGCAATATGATTGTTGGGTGATCAAGTTGAAATTAAGGTAGGGTGTATTCAAAGCTTTCCAAAACTGTGACCCACTACAGAGTTAGATATGATGCTTTTCACTGTAAGTCTGGCTGCTGCATCTCTGACCCCTTGCTTAAACCATTGCTTTCTCTCCAGATTTTTCACTCAGTTCTGTGAAATTGTCAAATGTATCCACATGTCGGGGCCTTTGCACTTGCTGTTCTTTTTGCCTTGACTTTTGAAGCTGTTCCATTCAGTTAATTGAGATTTTAGGCCTCATATCACTTGAGGCTTTACCTAAGCATCTGAAAATAGCCTTCTTCCCACTATCATTTTCTAGTTCATCATCTTGTTATTAGTACCTGGAATGATTGTGCTTTGTTGTTTAATGATGCATTAAACAAACCTGCCCTCTCAAATCTCTTCATGTAGAGGATCTATGTCTGTGTTGTTCATCTCCGGCCCAGAGAGCACAGTAGGTGCTCAAATTTGATTTACTGAATGAACAAACAAATCCTTATAGATAACGAGGCAATGCATATTTATTGGACTTTGTTAAACAATTGTTTTTCACTAATAAGAGACTGTGAGGTAAGCATGATTTCTTTCCATCTCTGTTGAAAGTGAGGTCCCTTGCCCCTAACACCCCCAGTGTTGGAGGAATCTAAGACGCACCCATTAGCCACAGATCTGAACAGCTGGCGCTGATGCAGTGCTGGAGAAGGCTCCAAGGCCTCTATGTCGTGAGGGCAGAGGAATAAGGAGATCATAGTGCCACCCGCAGAGATGGATGGTTCCAGAACAGCTTGGGAAAGTCCCTCCCCCCAACTGGACACACCTCTCCCAGCCAGGTGCTTTGTTCGCGTCTCCTTTGCTTCTTTCTTTTCCAGACAGGGAGAGAGGAAATCAGGCCAATCAGCCTTACCTTTGTTCCTCATTGCTTTCAATGTGGGGTTTCTTTAAAAGTGCTGGTGTTGGTGTGAGGTCTGCCAATGCCACAGTGGAATTTTCTAATCTATGCCAAAGATGGAGCTCATTAATTTTCGTGCCTGAAAGAAAGAAAACACTTCTTTAAGAATTGGCATGTTTAGCGTTCTGCAAAAGGAGGGTGAAGCCTCCCTGTAAAGAAGATTAATCTAGGTTTGTAGGTGGTTCATTTAAGGAAAATTCAAATCTCTCTACCACACTCACTGCTAAGGCCCCGGTGTGTGCCCTCCAAGAGTTGTCTGGTGCCTGTGGACTGAGGATACTTGAGCAGAGACTTTGGTGCTCAAGTACTTAAGCAGAGACAGGACTATACCTGCACATCTTAAAATGCCCAGGTAGAGTCTGGGGCGAGAGTAGAGCAGGCCGGGCATTTGCCTCACACATGGTTGACCCGGAATCTATCCCCCAGGCCTCCAGGAGTGACCCCTGAATGCAGAGCCTGGAGTGAGTTAGTCCTGAGCACTACTGGGGGTGATCCCAAAACAAAAAGTAAAGAAATAAAGTGCCCATCCAGTATCTTTCCTCTCTTCCTTGCCTGATTCCTAGAGCGGTAATACTGAGGCCTACTTTTCAAATGCTAACAGGGGAGCTGTCCCGGGCTCTGACACTGCCAGAAAAAATAGAATCTTTTTCAATAACAGTAAGTGGCTAAAATGTTAATTTCCAACAAAGCACGTTTATGCATTGCTAGAAAATAGTGTAGAAAGGAGTGAAAAATGAGACTGTGGTGACTTCTTATATTTTCCTTGAAAGCCTTTTCTGTATATCTTCATCATGTATACACACACACACACACACACACACACACACACACACACACACACACACCTTCTGATGCCACCTGGAACTCTCTAAGAGTTTGTGAACTCACAATAAAATGACACTGGAAGGAGTCAAAAGTTGCCGAAATTAGGGCTGGAGAGATTGCACAGTTGGTAAGTCACTTGTCTTACATGCAGCTGATCCCAGTTCCGTCTCCAGCACAGCCAGGAGTGACCCCTGAGCACCTCCAGATCTGGTCCCAACCCCTCTTCCTCCCCACCAAACCACCTGAAGAAGAGTGCTGTGGAAAACACAAGATGCATTCTCATCCTGCCTAATCTATTTTTTTTGCAGTGCACACTCAGAGTGGAGGCCAGACAGCTGTACAGAGCCACTTAGTCAGCTTGATCAATTAGCTTATTGAAAGGTGTAACAGTGCAAAGGAGGTGAGCTGAACTTGATTGCACTAGCTGACCCTTTTCCACATTATAATACACTTTCATTTTTGCTTCTGGTATAAAGACCTTCAAAAAAACCTCACTAATGATCTTTTTTCTTGTTGTTGTTTTTAAACTGATTAACAGAGTTTCAGAAGAGCCACACAATGATTAAGTGGTTGAGGAAAAGATGTGAAAGGGAGGTTTAAGCAGCTTCAGTTTTTAAGTCTGAAGGGAAGAACTCAGAGGAGGGGATAGAATAATGATTTCTAAGTGCCAGGCACTTACTAATCAACTGACACGCACTTCAGGAACACTTCAATACAGAATTGAACTGAGTTTCTTAGATCTGCCCTAAAGCCAGGATGAATAAGATTTCAAGAAATAAGTGTGTACCCAGGGAGGTTGGGGTGGTTTAAGATAGACATAAGAAAGTACTTCCTGAAGCTATAGCAGCTCATTGCAGAACAGGAAGTCACAGGGTAGTCAGATGAAAGTTAACATGATTTTAGACCTTTTGTCACTGCTGAAATATCATAATTTCTGGACACAAAATTTATACTACATTGTGATGGAGAAGGCTTTTAGATAAAATGTGAGTGTGGGCTGGGTTGAATTTTATTCAGAGATTTTTACTTTTGGGGGAGACAATTCTGTGGTTTCTTCAAGAGACCACAAGAATTTCTCTTGGAGAAACTAAGTTTGATCCAAGTCTGTGTCTCACCAGTGAGAGAGTGCTCATTAAAATTAGCACCCAATTCCAGAATAAACTACCCAAAGCATCTATCCCCTGAAAGTTGGAGGGGGTGGGGGACAGTTCAAGGTCAGAGAAAGAAGACTTGGGGTAGAAGTATTGAGTGGGCAGATGGGACTAGGCAAAATTTGATGAACATTGGGGTCTAAGGTGCCCCAATAGGCAGAGAAAAGGGAGTTGATGTAGTGGAGACCATTTATAGACCTTGAGGGAGAAACAAGGCACAAGAAAAATGCTGATAAGGAAAGGCTATTAGTGAGCAGAATGGGTTGGAAAGAAGAGAGACAATATTTTACAGATTGTGTGTGAGACTTCACTGTTTATTTACTCTGAGGTACTCACCACAATCTGAATGGCAAATTAATAAATTCCTGGCTACTCACACACACCTTCGTTAGACTATAAGCTCACTTCCAGTGTATCAGGTTCTATTTGTCTCATTCTTTGTTGAATTCATAGCACCTACCATAGGCCCTGGCATGAAGCAATATTTTATCAATATTTATTGACTAAATGAGTAATAAAACCAGGAACAAGGACAAAGTTCTGTAGCTGAGTTCTCTATGACTGCTAATCTTAGAGAAGAGCCAAGATGTCTAACTTCTGAGTTGATGAGGGATGCTTTCTACTCAGCAATAGAAAACTAAAGCCCCATTCTGCCTTTGAACTTAATGACCCCTGAATTTTATTCCAAAATGATGAATGTGGGTTATCTATCCATATCAGGTTGACTTCAAGATCACAAAGGTTTTTTGTTTGTTTGATTTTTAAATTACTATACTTTCCACCTGAAACAGAGGGGCATGATTCCAAAATTCCAGCATATCTAGATAGCACAACAAGACTGTTCAGTTCAATTGAAACAGTTCTGACATCTTATCAAGGCTCCCTGTTATCCAAGGATTAGGCAAAAGGAGATTACATGGAGTTCTAGTTAGGTAATGAATAAGAGAAAAGTTTCATTAAGTAATGTAGGGTCTGTTATACCTGCTCATTCCCCCATTCAGAGGAAGCTTAAGAAGGTATCTTGGGCAGATGTTATTTTAGGTAATATCCAATGCTTATTTAACTTATAAACTGAAAGTCTTGAGCTAGATACTGGATTTTTCTGGACATTGGCTGCCGCTGCCATATCTGTAAACAAAAATGCAACAACAATGATACCTCCCTCTCATAGTTCTAGTAAAGATCATTTGCAAAGCACTTTGAAATAGGAACATATCACACACACATCAATCACCTGAGTTTTTTCCCCTTTGTTTTCTCTGGAGACTCATATCTAGCCATTAGTTTAGTGTTATTTCTATAAATTTGTATTTCTAAGTTCTGGTTACACACACATACACACACACACATACACACACACACACCAAAGATTCTTAGTTAACTTATGTATTACTACCAGTAACAACTACAAAAATTGCCCATTTAGATTAATACTTAACATCCATTTTCTATGTATAAGTTTTCTCATCCTTCCTTCCTTCCTTCCTTCCTTCCTTCCTTCCTTCCTTCCTTCCTTCCTACCTTCCTTCCTTCCTCACCCCTTCCTTTCTTTCCACACTTACTATATAGTTTAAAGAAATGTTTTCTTTCTTTTTGGCCACACTTATTGATGCTCAGGGCTTACTCCTGACTCTCTGCTCAGGAATCACGCTGGTGAGCTTGGGGAACCACATGAGGTGCCAGAGATTGAACATGGGCCAGCTACATGCTAGGTAAGTGTTGTACACACTGTTCAATCACTCTAACCCAAAAGATTTTCTTTAAAGGTATAACAACATTGCTCTGGTTTTGATAACACTACTACAGAATTTAAATAGTCTGGGAGAACACAGGTATTGTGCTCTGAATTTTGCAAAAGTATACCATAAATGTGCTGACTGTGAAATGGAAGGATTTACATTTTGTTTTAAAATTTTAAGCACGAAATTTGTGCCATGAGTTTTGGACCAAGACTATTAGTGCCCTTTCCTCTCCTGCCATTCCTGTGCCTACTGGCAGCCTCTGATGGTTAGCATAAGAATCTTCTTTCTCAGTGTTTTCTCTAGGGTGGAAGCTGGAAATACCAGGAGCAGCTTACAACCAGTGATGGACAGGAGATGGTGAATCAGCACTTCTGTTTCCTTGCTCTTTAATTTGAATAAGTCTGAAGACTACACTACTGTGTCTCCAGACTTCCTCAATAGGATTAGGCTTTGACTACCCACAGCAGAAACTTGCTGATGATTCACTGTTCACTGGTTGTCTTGCCTTGCCCGTCTCACTTCTCCACTCCCTGCTTATGAGTCCTAGGACCACCTTCCAAATATATTACTTCTGCTGACATCTTTTCCTCAGGATCTTCTTCTAGATCTAACTTAAGTTTGAGTTTTCACCTGAATTGAGATATTGTGCAAGGTGTTTAGGGGACAAAATGATATATCAAATAGAACCACAATCCACAGTTAAATCAGTAATAACAGTGCAAAATGTCAACATGAACATGTATAATTTTTCATTTTTTGTAATATTTTAAAATCCTTAGAGTCTCTAATTCAAAGAAGTGTGCATACCAATCATTCTCTCTCTCTCATACATAGAATAAATTTTCATTATATTCAGTGCAATGGAGGACCCAAATAACTCATTAGAGTAGTATATATATATATAAAGGTAAAGGTAAAGGCCCTCCCGTTGATCGTCGATTTGCTCGAGCGGGCCCAATAACGTCTCCATTGGAGACTTTATTGTTACTGTGTCTGGCATATCAAATACTCTCGGTAGCTTGCCGGGCTCTCCAAGAGGGGCGGAGGAATCGAACTTGGGTCGGCCATGTTGGCTGCTTGTAAGGTGAACGCCCTACCGCTGTGCTATCGCTCCAGCCCCAGTATATATATATATATATATATTTATATATACATATATATATATTTTAGATTTTTATTAGTGAGACTCCATAAGGTACAGTTGTAGACTTAAAAATTTTGTGCTTGGGTTTCAATTATACAATGATCAAATACCCATCCCTCCACCAGTGCCCATTTCCCACCACCACGGATCCCAGTATCCCTCCCACCCCCCCATCCCTCCCATCACACCCTGCCTCTGTGGCAGGGCACTCCCTTTTGTTCTCTCTCTCCTTTTGGGTGTTGTGGTTTGCAAAAGAGGCATTGAGTGGTAATCATGTTTGGTCTATAGTTAGAGTAGTATATTTTAAGAAATTTTTCCAGAAGTTCCTTGAATAGGGCCATTATTTAAAATTTAAACAATATAAATTTATAATGAAATAGATCATAAAACCGAAGGTCTTACACTCCTCTATTTTTTTTTTTACTTTGAGGTTTGGGGCTCTACCTAGCAGTTCTTAGGGGATGGTTCTGACTTAATGCTGGGGGACCATGTTGTGCTGGGCTTCAAACCTGGGATCCTAGGGACTGAAACCATAGTAGAGCAGGCAGGTGCTTGACTTGCACATGGCTGACCTTGATTTGATCCCTGCACCCCAAATTGTCCCTTGAGCCCCTAGGAGTAATCCCTGAGCAGAGTCAGAATTAAGCCTTCATCATTGCTGTGTGTGGTCACATAAATAAATAGTAAATAAAGAAGCAAATTTTAAAAAATCTTTTTTATTTTGTTTTAAATACAAAGCATCAAAGCATGCATTCCAGTCCTGTGAGAAGTCTTCCTGGCACACTTCTTAATTATTTGACTACATTTCACTATTTATATACCCTTGAGATTATTTATGTCTACAGCATATACAGTATATTCCATAATTTATTTATTTGTTTATTTATTTATTGCGACTTCCCAACTTTGTGTTCAGGAATTCAATAGCTTGAAATCAGCTGGATGGGGACATTTACACCATAGAAATTGGCAAATGCTATAAACTAGAAACGCCTTCATACTTGCCAATCTGTGATAGCCAACTGTTAAATATTAACTTGCAGATCACCAACCATATTTTTTTCTTGAATCTTGCAAATGCCTTCCTACTGGTCCTGGGAGCCTCTATCAAACAGCCCCAACAATTCTCACACTACAGCTAAAGTGATTTTTTTAAAGAAGTTTTATTGGATCACTGTGAAATACAGCTACAGACTTGTATCATTATGTTTCAGTCAAACAATGATTGAGCACCCATCCCTCCACCAGTGCACATTTTCCACCACCATTGTTCCCAGTGTCCGATCCGCCACCCCTATGCCACTTCACTCCCTCCTCCATGGCAGGTACAATACTTCTTACTCTTTCTCTGGTTTTGGGCATTATGATTTGCAATACAAATACTAAGAGGTCATCCTGTTTGGTCCTTGGTCTATTTTCAGCGCACATCTCCCATCCTGGGTGATCCCTCCAATCATCATTTACTTAGTGGTTCCTTCTCCATCCCAACTGCCTTTTCCCCCAGCACATAGGGCCAACTTCCAAACTGTGGCATGATCCTCCTGGCCCTTACCTCTACTGTCCTTAGGTATTAGTCTCATATTATGCTACTTTATATTCCACAAATGAGTGCAGTCATTCTATGTCTGTTCCTCTCTTTTTGACTAACTTCACTTAGCATGATACTCTCCATGTCCATCCATTTATATGCGAATTTCATGATTTCATCTCTTCTAAGAGCTGCATAGTTTTCCACTGTGTAGATGTATCAGAGTTTCTTTAACCAGTCTTCTTTTCTTGGGCAGATGTCATTTCTACTGTATTTTTTTTTTTTTTTGCATTTCTGGGATATATTCCCAGGAATGGTACTGCTGGGTCATATGGGAGCTTAATTTCTAGTTTTTGGAGGAATGTCCATGTTGTTTTCCAAAAAGGCTGGACCAGTCAGCATTCTCACCAACAATGAATGAGAGTTCCTTTTTCCCTGCATCCACGCCAGCACTGATTGTTCTTGTTCTTTTAGATGTGTGCCAGTTTCTATGGTGTAAAATGATACCTCATTGCTGTTTTGATTTTACTTGTGCCTGATTTATCGATGTAGAACATTTTTTCATGTGCCTTTTGGCCATTGGAATTTCTCTTTTGTGGAAGTTTCTGTTAATTTATTCTCCCCATTTTTCATGGCATTAGAGGTTTTCTTCTTGTAAAGTTCTACCAGTGTCTTCTATATCATAGAGATTAAGCCCCCATCTGATGGATATTGATTGGGTAAATATTTTTTCCCATTCAATGGGTTCTTTCTGTATTTTAGTTACTGTTTTTTTTTGAGGTGCAGAAGCTTCTTAGTTTAATGTAATCCCATTTGTTTATGTGTGTTTCCACTTGCTTGGTCAGTGGTGTTTTATCCTTAAAGATGCTTTTAGCTTCAATGTCATGGAGGGTTCTGCCTACATTTTCCTCCTTGTACCTTATGGATTCAGGTCTGATATTGAGGTCTTCAACCCATTTTGATCTGACTTTTGTGCTCGGTGTTTAGAGGTCTGAGTTCATTCTTTTGCATGTAGCTGTCCAGTTTTCCCAGCACCGCTTGTTGAAGAGGCTTTCCTGGATCCACTTCACATTTTTTGCTCCTTTATCAAAGACTGGACTGGAGTAGTAGCACAGCCAGTAGGGTGTTTGCCTTGCACATGGCCGACCCAGGTTTGATTCCTCCACCCCTCTCAGAGAGCCTGGAAAGCTACCAAGAGTATCTTGCCCGCACAGCAAAGCCTGGCAAGCTACCCATGATGTATTCAATATGCCAAACATAGTAACAACAAGTCTCACAATGGAGACATTACTGAGCTCGCTTGAGCAAATCCATGAACAATGGGAGGACAGTGCTACAGTGCTATCAAAGACTAAGTGATTGTATACTAGAAAGACTATGTCAGAATATTCAACTCTATTCCATTGGTCTGCGGGTCTGTTTCTGTTCCAATACCATGCTGTTTTAATTACTACCTAAAGTGATCTTTTAAAAGGTAGACCATGGGGCCAGAGCGATAACACAGTGGGTAGGGCATTTGCCTTGCATGCGGCCAATCAGGGTTCAATCCCCCGCATCCCATATGGTCCCCCAAGCATGGCCAGGAGTAATTTCTGAGTGCAGAGCCAGGAGTAACCCTTGAGCATCACTGGGTGTGACCCCCCCCCCAAAAAAAGGTAGATCATTCTGCATTATTGTCCTGCGCAGTGCTCTCCACCTTTGCCCTGACTTCTCACTGCATCCTAAGGTCGACTTCTTTATGTAGGACAGCAGGTCCTCTGATAATGTCTTTTCCTTTAAGGTCACTTTGTTGGTACAGTAGCATCCAATATTGAATGAAATGCTATTATTCATAGTTTGATTTTGTTATACATCTCTTTGCTTAAAGTCAAAGTTTCCAAGAACCTATTGATAACTTTATGTGAATACTTATTGTACACTTACCTTCCTATGCCACAGATCCTAAATATTCTTCTTGAATTCCCTCCTCACAATCCTTTTCCCCTGTTACCTGAACCATCTGCTAAGCTCCTCTCTGCCCCTCATTTTTTCCTCTCCTTCTACTTCTTTCTTCTCCTTAAAACAAGATCAACTGCTTCTCATAATTTAGGTGTCAACTGAACTACCCACAGATTTTCTCTGACCATCTTCTTTACACCCACTGAAATTGTTATTTTTCAAATCCCTGTCCTCTCTATTGCCCCACCCAATTTTCTTGGTAGCCCTTTGATCATTGATTCATCTTGCTTACCTATTAATGGATTTGTCTACTCTCTCTCCATTCTTGTGTGATTTCCCTAGAAGAAATTCGTTACATTTTCCAGAGTTGTTTTTCTAGCATGAAGAACAGACAGTAGTAGGTACTACACTGGACACATTACGTTGCTTTCCTTTCCTTTCTTAGCACTGCAGTCTGGTGATAACCACATCGCTCATCTTCTTTGAAACTGTTCCCCCAGGTCCCTACTCACTCCTGAGTTAATTTGTATAGCCTGTTTTCCAATCTTCATATTGCTGAATTTTCTTTATCAGACTTTATTTAATAGAGCATGCCCTTCTCCACTCCTGTATGTGAACCTAACCTTTCTTGCTGTAGCTCTTTGTCTTGAACTCACTAGTAGCTTAAACTGATGCCATTTCTTTACTGCTGCTGAATTTCCTGTCCCCTTGAATCTAGTTTATATGTGTGACAGTATTTGATCACTAAAATTAGGTGAAAACACCATAGTTTTGAGGCTTTGCAAGGCCTTGTGAATTTCTGATTGTTTTCTTTTGATGTAGTGATGAGAAGTGAATTTCCCCTTTAGTTAGCTAGAACCAGAAGAAGAGAAAGAGCCATGTGGAGCAAAACCATTAAGATGCACCAGTCAATCAGACAAGAAGTGAACCAACAACTATGTAGAACCCATAAGTGAGTCAAACTTGGGACTGGAGAGATAGCATAGTGGGTAAGGTGTTTGTTTCGCATGCAGCTGACCTAGGTTCATTTCCCGGAATCCCATATGATCCCCTGAGCACTTACAGGAGTGATTCCTGAGTGCAAAGCCAGGAATAATCCCTGAGCATCACAAAACAGAATAAAAAAATAAGTGAATCAACCAAGATCAGCTGATGCTTGAAATACATGAGTTCTAACAAGTCATTGAGTTTTCAAGTGATTTCACCGCATCCTAGGCTGATTGATTCCTTTGCATGGTTTTCTTTCTCTCTCTGAGATTCCAGCATTGTCTTTCTCCTTTCCCATCACACGCAGCTCAGAACTCCAGATGCCATCAGATAACCTGCAGTTTTTTTTTCCCCATTGAATCACCCTGAGACACAGTTACAGAGCTGTTCATGGTTGTGTTTCAGTTATACAATGTTCCAACACCCATCTCTCCACCAGTGTTCATTTCCCACCACCAATGCCTTCAGTTTCCTTCACGCTACCCACTGCCAATCCCACTAGCCTCTCTCTATGGCAGACACTTTTCTTCTTCTTCTCTCTCTCTCTCTCTCTCTCTCTCTCTCTCTCTCCCTTTCCTTTTGGGCATTATGATTTGCAGTACAGGTACTAAGTGGTAGATAATCTGCATTAAGGCATGAACCATAACCCCCCACTCATGCTTAGATTTCCAAACTGTGTTTTGTTTGTATGTTTTTTGCCTCCCAAGAAGCAGCCTGGGGTGGGGGTGGGGGAAGTCCCAGTGATACTTGGCCAACTGAATTGTATAATTCAGAGCTAGGAGATAGAATGAGGTACTTTCAGACTCTATAATGCTGGGAGCCACAATCTCAGTGGTGTTCAGGAATCTCCAAGGCCACACCTAGCAATGCTAATGGGGGTCAAGTGTACCAGGGATAAAACCAGAGTCAGGCACACATGCTTTGCTAACTCTTATGTCATTTTCCCAGCCAAGGTTTCCAAAATGTTCTACCCATTGGCCTTGACCCCTGAGCCTCAGCCCAGAGAACAATGTTTTTAGTCACTGAAGTCTCCTTGAATTGAGCTTGTCCATACTTCCTGCAGCATCTCTCCACCCCCAGTTCTTGTCTCCCATCAGTTCATTCGCCTGTCCTTGTCTCAGCAGTGATACCACACTGTTTCTCATTTGGGTTGGGAATGGGCTCCCAGGTGACTCCTCCTTGTCTCTTAGACCCTCTAGATGCCATGTCCCATCTGCTTCACCTCTGAAACACCCCTCATAAAGGACCTCCCCCACCACAGACACTAAGCCCTTGATACCTAAGGGCATGACACTGCAACATGGCAGGGTTCCCACCCCAGCTGAGCATCACCTTCTCCTGAAAGGGTGCTGTGGTGATACTCACAGCGACCACTGACCACAGGACCTCCTCGGGATCATTACCACTAGAGGGGAGCTCCCTGATGTTACTCCCCTGAGTAGAGCACACCCACTGAGACCTGGCTGCAGACTCCAGGGCAAGATGGGCCTCCTGACTAGCCCTCAGTTGCAGCGTCTGCACCTCCCCTATGGAGGTAAGAACTGGACCACCATTGAGGGTAGTTGTCAGGATGAAATCATTTGGCTGGTGTGTAGGGCATCCCAAAGATGTCCAACATGTCATAATTCCTGAAGATACGTTGTTATCTAGTGTTCATATTCTTATGACTCCCCCACATTCCCATGGTATTTTATGCTATTATTTATCATCCTTTCCTAGATGTGGATAAAGCTATTCTTGTTGTAAGAGACAATATATTTTTATCTTGCTGCTTCCTCTTTTAAAATAATATTTGCAGTAATTAGTAATCGAGAGCAAAGCACTCTCCTGAGTTAATGGGCCATACAAGGCAATTATTCTTATGTGTTTAGTTTTTCCTAATAAAAAGGGTTTATTTGTTTTTAATATGCAACTAGAACCTAATACATACTTTTTGGGGGAGGGGCGTCAGGTTGATTAAAGTATTTGTTCACTGGTCAGAGTCGCCCTTTTCAAGAGTGTATGATTTGATGAGTTTCCCCCTGGTTGTGTAACCATCAGTATCCCCAAGTTCTGGAAAATTCACATTACCTGCAAACAGTTCCTCACATTCACAAGGATCACCTTTCGAGATCCATCTCTTCCAAGGCACTCCTTCACTCTCAAGGTTTTGGCAAAATACAACACTCATCCCAGCCCTCATGCATCATACTTTCTCAGGCCACCAGGCCTTTGTCCATGGCATGACTGACCAGGCTCTCCCCTCCCTAAGTGGTGGGGTTGGCCACGTGGCGTCTCCTCACATCTCTGACTTCTGGTCCACTCAGTCTGGGTTTTTGTCCCGACCCACAGCCCCTCACCACCTGGGCTTTTCTCTGACTACTCAGCTTACTTGGGGGTATAATATCCTTTCTACAGGTGATGGGCCCGAAAGGGGACTGGCATCCTGGGGACGTTTCCCAGGTTCTGACCGAGTGCCTGACGCTGAGCAGACAGGACATGGAGGCTACACTCAGTGGGGCCGTGGGCTCTCTCCTGGGTCACGGAAGGCTGTGTCATTTGGCAGGAACAAACTTGTTGTCAGTGACTACCTGGGCTGGGCTGAAGCCCCTTGATTGCCTCCCCCCCTCCTGCACACACCCCTAAGTCTTCATGGTAGTTCTGAGTTTTCCAAGATAAACCTTGAGAGGGAACAAGGCTGAATGAGGTCAAAGAGGCCCAGCAGTGACTGTAAGTCAGGCCAGAATAATGTGGACTGACCTGGCCCCTCTGAAGCCTGGTGAAGGGAGGTTGATTTCTTAGCTCCGAATCTTATGATGATACCACAGCTGGGGTACAGGGACTCCCCAGTACAGCTTCGCTGGGAGTAGGGGTGGGGGCAGTGGGAGAACAGGGCTGGGGAGGGGAGAGGAAGAGCAAAAGTGCAAGCCTGGCCTCTTTTCCCATATGAATCACAGACTGTGTGGCAGCCAAACCAAATGTTAAAACGCAAAAGGGAGCAGAAAGCACCCCTCCCCCCCCAATCCACCCCCAACACACACACTTTTTTTTTTAATTAACTTTTTTTTTAAATGAAACCCTCACTCCCAGGGATCTTGCAATCCTATAATTCAGTTAACAATATTTATGGAACCTGTATTTCCTGAGCCTCCACTCTGTGCAGCTCACCCCACACAGAAGACATTCCCAGCCCCGCCGGGTGCTCCTCCAACTGCCCAGGGCTTCTGGTTCCGAAGTTGCTTCTTTCTGATGGAAGACTTTCTGTGGCTGACATGATGGAGGGGGGACACTCAGAAAAGTGCCCCCCCAAAAGAAGTCTTCAACCAAGAGGACTGTCAGTGAGTAGACAACCCATTTTCTTGTCCCGGGGTGGGTCATCTTGGGGATGTGACGCTGGCTGACCCAGCAAAGCTGGCCTTGGTGCCTCCAGCAGCCACTTGCTCGCTACCTCAGCTCCTTTTCATCCTGTCCCATCTCCCCCTCACTCTCTGTCAATGATTTCTTTGATCACATCCCATATGAAGCCAAACCCTCCTTTAGGGATCTATCTCTGGGAAAATCACAGCAAACTGGGAACAGGATCAAGGGCGGCTCTCTCCATAACTCGGTCTGTTTAGTACTCTAGGCTGTGTCCAGGTTGATAGTGAATTCTAGGCATGACTGAATGAATTAAGTTTCTTCCCTAAGACCCAAAGAGGGTTTGAATTCTCCTAAGAAGGTATAGACCCTCCTTTTGGGGTCTAATTATTAGCCTAGAGGAGTCACTTATATTCAGAGAGGCAAAGTAGCTTACTCAGGGTCAATTATAACTAGTAGCACTTGTAGCACTGTCCTCCCATTTTTCATCGATTTTCTCAAGCGGGCACCAGTAACGTCTCACAACAAATTGTGAGACTTGTTGTTACTGTTTTTGGCATATTGAATACGTCACGGGTAGCTTGCCAGGCTTTGCTGTGCAGCAAGATACTCTTGGTAGCTTGCTGGGCTCTCCAAGAAGGGCGGAGGAATCGAACCTGGGTCTGCCACGTTGAGGATTCCTTATTTTTCTTTCAAACCAGGACTCATCACCGGAAAAAGACTGAGTGTTGAAAGCTAACCCAGGTTAATTCCTATTGATTAATCATTAATATGGTAAGGAACTGCTGAGATTAAAAAATAGGAATGGTTTAATTTCAACTTTATTTTCTCAGGATGGTTTAGAATTTCCACACCTTTCTAGCGATTTACACAGCACGAGTTAACAGAAGGCATGGTTGTGTGATCCAAGAAATAGATATTAGGAAGAGGAGCCTGCAGTCAGCAGACCAGGGAGGAGGGGGTGGTGGGGCAAGGAAGTCAGTCTGCAGCAAGCCTCTCGGTCGCTCAGAAACTTTAATTTCAAAGAAGCCAACTTTGGCTCAAGTTCAAAGATAGTGATATAATGGTTAAAAACCAGACCTAAATCTATCTTAATTGGAAAGCTTCTTTGGTTATCTGAGAAAATGTGGTCTACATGGGGGGAATGTCACGGAGTGAAGAAGTACCATTTGGTTAAGTTTTTAGAAAACAGTTGCATTTTCTGGGGTCAGGCCTTCCCATCCATCTCACTGCACTTAGTGAAATGCCATAAAGTGGATCGTAATTATTGCCTTGCCAGCTGTGGTTTGGACTAGTAAAGCCAATTATGCCTCAATTGTACCCGCCCCAAAATGGGTGCAATGACTTCCACTTTCAATTCCTTTTGCACCCTCTGGCCTTTCCATCCCATTTCCTCTCTCAACTTCAGTGTATTGTTTCTGGGGATGATTGCAATCTCTTTGAAGATAGGGACTGCCTTCTCCAAGCTGACCCCCAGGAGGCCGGCAGAACTTGTCCTCCTTGTCCTCACGTCTCTTGTTGGGGGTGGGGTGGGGGACGTGTATCAGCTGGGTTTAAATAAAGCATTTCTCCAGGCCGTTCGGGGCTGCTCAGGGTGCCACCCACCGCCACCTCCACCTGGAGGAGCCCGCGGCCGCAGGCCTCGCGCGGCCGGGATTCGAACCTTCCGCGGCCGGCCTGCGCGGAGCGGGCCCCGAGCGGGCCGAGGCGAGCTGCGCCGCGGGGCGAGTGGGCGGGGCCGGCTGGCGCCCCTCTCCCCCGTTTGGTTGGGCGTTCCGGCCCCGCCCCACCCCCGCGCAGGGCCGCTCGCCGCGCCGCGCGACCCCGCCCCTCTCCGGCCCCGCCCCCACGGGCCCTGCGGCTCCTCCCCTCTCCCATTGGCCAGGAGGAGACCCTCCTCCTCGTCCAATGGGCGCCGCCGCGACCCGGCCGCCTGCGCGCTGACTGGCCCGCGGCGCGCGGAGTGACGGGTCGCCGGCCAATCGGAGGGGACGCCTCGATGAATGGCTGGCCGGGTGGGGAAGGCTGGAGGCGGCGATCCCGGCGGAGGGGGCCGTTCGCCAGCTCCGAGGCAGAAAGTGCCACGACTCCACACGCGCGCACGCAGCCAGCGAGCGGCCGGAGCGGGCGGCGGACGGGGCGGGCGGCGTCGGGGTCGCGGCGCTTGCAGCTGCTCGGGCGGCTTCTCGTTGGAGGCTCGGCGGGTTCCTCCCTCCCGGTTCCGCGGTAGCGGCGGCTGCGGCTCCTGCCCTCCCGCTCTCCCTCCCGCGTCTCGGGCTGCAGGTAAGAAACTTGCCCGGGCCCTGCGGCGGCGGCGGCGGTGGCGGCGGCCGGGCCGTCGGGGCGCCGGGGCCGGGGCGGCCGCGCCGCGAGTGACACGTCTCCTTGGCCGCCCCTCCCCCGGCGGCGCCGCCCGCTGTCGCCGCGGCCCGGGACCGTCGGGGCCGGGCCGGGGCCCCGGGGGCGTGTGCGGGGCCGAGCCCCGTGCGGGGCCGTCGGCGGGGGGCGCCCCGCGCCGCCGACCCCCACGCCCCTCCCCGGCCGCGGCGGGCAGCGGCGGCCGCCGTGCGGCGCGACGTGGCAACCCCTCCCTCCGCCCCTCCCGGCCGGGCCGTCGGGCCGGCCGGCGCGCGCCGAAGTTGGGCGAAGAAAGTTGGCGGCGGGCGGGGCAGCCGCACCGCTGGCGGAGGAAGGGGTTAAGTTTCGGGCAGCGGCCGGATGACGTTGCCGGGCTGGAGTCCGGGCTGCGGGGCGCGGGGCGGTGGGGCGGGAGGCCCCGGAGGCCGGCGGGCTGGGGGCGGCTCTGAATGGGGGCCCGCGGGCCGCCCGCCCGCCGCCGCCGCGCGAGCCCGGACGGCCCCCCGACGGCGGGCGGCGGGCGGGGACCGGGGCGCCGCCGTGGCAACTTCCCGGAGTTGCGGGACCGGCTCCCTGCTCCCCCTGGCGGCGGGGCCGGGGCGCGGGTGCGCGGGGCCCGACGCGCCGGGGCTGCCCGGTGCGGGGCGCGGAGCTCGGGGCCCCGGTCTGGCCGCCCCGCCCGCGCCGCGATGAATGGGCCGGCGATGCCAGGCCGGGGCGGAAATGGGCACCTCCGGCCCGGCCGGCCAAGCGCGCTGGCACCCGGCCTGCGGCCGCCCGGCCACCCCCCACCGGCGCTCCGCACTTGAAGGGGGTGTCCGGAAAACTTCCGGCGCCCGTCTGCGGAGCCCCGGCCATAAACTGTACTCCGCGTGGGAGAGTGGCTGGGGAGTGGGGGTCAGAACTCCCGGCGCCGTGGAGAGCTGCCCGGCCCGGCTGCCCCACTGGCCGGGGTGGCCGTCTTCCCACCGGAAAAAAAAACAACAACTGCAGAGCACTTTTACTGGGGAGAAAATTTTCCAAGACCCAGCACCTACGAGCAGTCAACAAGTGCCCGCTGTTCCTGTTGAGATGAGTTTTCGGGGGCCTGCTGGCGTGCGCGGAAGGGAGAGCTGGCGCCTGGCTGCCTGCTGCTGCTGCTGCTTGCAGACACTGGCATGGCTCTTCAAAGTTCCAGGTCGGGATTCCACCCCCATGCCACGCGTAGAAACCCTTTGCGCAGGCTCCTTATTCTCCTGAACCCGGGTTTCCTTATCTGCAACCTGGAGATAGTACCACCCACTCACAGTAGGGTCCAGGCAGCCGCTGGACAAGTGCTGGAGAAAACTGGGACCTTGTGCAAACAGAAAGCGGTTTGGCAATAACTCCTGAGGTCAGAGGTCAGCAGAGACTGGGAAGAGCCAAGGAAATGAAACTTTGAAAGCTCTGAGTAGCTAACACCTCTGCTCCCTTTGCCCAGCATGCCAGAATCTAAAGAGTGGGGCACATCAGATAGGATTTTCCAGAATCGGGGGTGGGGGTGGGGACACGTAAAACCCTAAGAAGGGTCTCCATCTGAGGCTGCATATCCAGCTGCTGTCTTCTGTCCCGCATTCCCAGGAAGACAGCTGCTCGCTGGACACCAACTTTCTGCGGGCCAGAGCATCGATTCCTTTCCATCTTTTGCCTTTCTTAATGTTGTCTGTGTTCAGTTTTTGTAATGTCCCCTTCTCTAGCAGCACATGAATCTTGGTCATCTGTAGCATAATGCTGTGCTACTTGCTTGTTATGACGTCTTCACTCTTCTGTGAACTTTCTAAAGGTCAGCCCACTCTGGCCAGCCAGCCCATTTCCTTTCCAGAAAGATGCTTCCGGTCCTGAGGTCCTGGAGCTACTATATCCTTCTTTCCTGTCCAGGAGAAAAGGTGCAAATCTGACTGGCCTGCCAGAGTTTCTGGGTCCTTTGAGATCTGAAGAAGGACTGTATTGGGAAGGAGACAAGAAAAGGAGTTTCAGGGAGGTGAGGAGTAGAGGGCGTCCCATGGCAAGACACAGTGCTGTAACACAGTGCTGTTCATTCCCTTTCTTTTTCCAGTTAGGAATCAGACCGTGAACATCTCTAAAGATAATGCGTTAAAGTGGTTCATTGGTGCAGGAATATTTTTCAGTGATGGAAGAGTTTTAAATAAATCCTGAATCATTGAGTCACATTTGAGCAATTATGCTCTTTGCTGAAATGAGCCCTAAGTCAACAGGCTGCAGTAATTACACAGCATCAAGTTGTTTAAGTGGTTGAATGCAAATGATTTAATTGGAATATTGGTTTATTCTGTAGTAAGGGCACCTTTTTAAAGGTGTCACCCCAGTCTCTTCCCACTTGTTCCTTTATTCCTGAGAGTTTGAACCAAGAAGGGGAATCACCACAGTCAGGGAATCAACAGTTCTTTGAAGACATCTGATTTTTCTTGGCTAAAACCTTGATTTAGTAGAATTAAAAAAAAATCAGTCATGAACACAGAGACTGTACTATCCAGCGGTACAGCCTATATCTGAGATGCTTAAAGCCAGTCCCATAATCCCAAGTGTTGACTCAATGAGGTAAGACTACCATGCCTATTAAAATACTGTCATTATTTTTCTGTTTATCTCATTGAACATATGTAGCTGAACTCAGTTTGGTTTTTAAGGTTTACTGTTCAGAGTCAATTCCCCTAACTTTGACATGAATATAGGCCTTGCTACAGGGTAGTGAATTACAGCAAGATATAGCTATTGCGACCCCTGGTCTATAGAGTAGCAATGGTTGTTCCCATTTGAATTGATCAGACTTTGAAGGCCAGCAGGTCAGGTTGTGTTAGGCCAGTTTTTGTTACCCAGTAGCAGCCTCCTGGGCTGCTTCTGAGTGTTCACCTGCTGGGGCAGTAGGTACCTAAAGGGGCACTCAGCACTGGAAGATGGAAATTAAGAACTTCCGTTGGAACGGAAGTTGGGGAATCAGTTGAAAAAGTGGCAGTGCAGGAAGGCACATTACATTTTTTACGAAGCATGTCCTGTGTATGTGGTGGTTCTTCAAATGCTATACATATAAATAGGTAAGACCTAGTTCTTATCTAAAGAATTTGTCAAGATCTGTGTTGGTCAGGATCCTCAAGCACTTGGCTTGCATGCAGCTGATCCAGGTTCATTCCCTGGCACCACATATGATCCTGTGGAGCACTGCCTGGAGAGATCCTGGAGCACAGAGACAGGAGTAAGCCCTAAGCACTTCCAGGTGTTGCTCCAAAACCAAGAAAATAGAGAACAACAGACAAAACTCCAAAGATCTGTGTTGTCCTGCACTTGCTACGTGGAACTATTTAAACTTTTTCTTTCCAGAGCAAATAATAAAAATAAAACCCTTGTTACTTAACAGCACAATGAACAGCCACAGTTGAATGGTCACATCAAATCCTTGAGACCCTCTAGTGACATGGAAATGAAATATACCAGCTTCAATGTGGATGTAGTGATCTTTTGTTGAGAATTCCCAAATTTAAGAAACCTAGCCTTTAGTAGTGGGCCACAGCAAAACTTTGCCTGATAGCAAACATAGTGATTATTATCCTACATAAAAAAGCAAATTTCTGCTCTGGCGGGAGATACTGTACAATCTTCCAAGACAGTTAGCTACACAAAACTCTTTTGAAAAGACTGTCAGAACAAAAGACTTGTACTTGTGCTTTCATGATATTTAGCAGAATAAGATATATAAACCTACTTGAACTTTTAAAAAACAATTGAAATAAAATTTAAAATTCAAGTTTCTTAGTCACAGTATTAGAAATACTTTTAAGTGCTCCAGAACCATGTGTCGATCAGTGGAGCTTTGAGTGGGGATTTCTGTTGGACTGTACTGGTCTTTGGTAACTGGTATTCTCTGAATATCACGTCTTTCTGAAATATTTAGAAATATTAAGTTGAGGGGGCTGGAGCAATAGTACAGTGGGTAGGGCGTTTGCCTTGCACACAACCAACCTGGTTTCGACCCCTGGCATTCTGTATGGTCCCTTTAGCACTGCCAGGTGTAATTCCCAAGTAGAAAGCCAGAAGTAACCTCTGAACATCATCAGTGTGTCCCAAAAAAGCAAAAAAAAAAAAAAAAAAAAACCCTATAGTCGAAACAGTAAATTGATAGCATATCTTGCACTTCAATCTATTAAAGTAATTATGTTTGGAAAGCGTTTATTCCCAGCTCTTTGTGCACATTATAAATCACATATCTGGATATGGGGGTGTCTGGGTGTAAGGCAGGCATCATATAATGGCCCTGCCCTGGAGAGACTTTTACTTAGAGCTGATGACACGAAAAAGAACAAAATGGTCAGACATAGCAAACACGGGAACTAGGTATTGGGTGGAAAGCATATGGCTGGTAGGCAAAGTAAATATTTAATTCTAAGGAGAGTCTGAGCAGTGAAGGCCACATAGCATTATAGAACATTAAATCTGAAACTTTTTAAGAAGCTATCTTCTTTAGCAGACAAATTTTGTTGCGCCTCCTGAAGCAGGCAACCTGATTCCCATGTCTGGAAACCAGACACAGGGTGTTTTAAAAGCCCCAAGAATGACACTGCGAACCTCTCTAGCAGTGGGCAACAATGGCAGCTCATAAATTTTGGTCATTTCTGAGTTGGCTATTTTGGCCAACCTGCTTGTGTTCAGATAGCTGGCATTGTCATACTTGAGCAGCATAAGTTGTGACCTTGTTAGTCACTTGTTTGCTGGATACTGTGATGCTCCATGGAACTTTGGAAAGTTCACTGGAGAGTATTTGGGTAGGATTTTGGCCTTTATGGCGGTGCTTGTGTGGTCTTTGTGAATAGCCCACCTAAACTTAACAAAAAATCCATGATTGATAGGCAGCTTCTTTACTTTCTCGGGTCAGAGAGGAGGGCTGCTAAGAGTGTACCGGAAGTTATCAGCTATTTATAGTCACAATAAATACCCTCTGCTGACTCAAAAGTTGGAAGAAATGACTCTCTGAAGCCCCAACTTTAAATTCCATACGCTAATCCTGGTTGAGGTGTGAGCATACACAAGGTCAGCCTCAGACTGCCTTGAGACTGGTTCCCAGTTGGTGCCCTGCATGGCTTGAACTTGATCTGCCCATGAGACTTTCCTTGCCAGCGCCGCATTACAAACCATGTTTTTATTACACTCTAGATTTGGGAGTTCCTTTGGGGGAAAACTAGGATTTCTGGGTATACCAGGTCTGTTTTTTCACGGGGATACCAAGGACTGTGGTTGCCCTCTTTGGGTAGGGCCTGTACACCGGTTCTCACCCTAATCAATGTTAGATCCTTGATGGGCCCTGAGGACCTGTTCATCCAGTATCCGAAAGTGAGGAGTGTGGGTCTGTGTTCCCAGGTGACATGGATACTCAGTGTCTCCAGCTTAGTTACAGCCTGGTCTGTGGGAAAAGCCAGGGGTGTGGGTGGAGGTGGGGTGGGGATGAATTCCAGAAATAAGTGGTTTGACCTTGGACTTGACTTTTCTCCCTGAGGTTCAGTTTCCCCCTCATGTGAACTGAGAGAGCTCCATCTTTCAGGTTATAAACCCTTGTTTGTCCCAAGCACCTGGACCCTTTTGCTTGGATCCTGTACACTAGCAAATCCCATCAGCTTACACTTCACAGTAGAGCCAGAATTAACCCATTCTTACAGATGTGGTGCCTTCCTGGTCCAGACCTGACCCCTAAGCGCCCAAAATGGGTATTTTCCTGGCTTAGTACACTAACTCCAGAATGGGTTCTTGTGCCCTAAATTCTTTCCAGTGTGTTCCTGGAGCAGATCCTGTGACTCCTTCAAGAAGCTCCATGGCCAGAATCATTATAGTGCTCCATGGTCTCTGCTCTCCTTTGGGCTTCACTCCCACTGCACATGGGCCTCCCCTCTTTCTCAGAGACATTTCTGCTGGAGGACCTTTACCTGTGATACTGGCTTTTTATGGGGTATTTCTTACTAGTGACCACCATGGTTTGCTTCTCCAGCATCTTCAGATCTGTGAAGTGTTTGCTCCCTGACTGCTGAGTGTGGAGTGCCTGCGACTGCCCCTGATGCACCCCTCCCCCGGCTCCTGGTCCTTGTGCCACCTCTTTGCATGCCTCTCTCTTCATCACACTGCCTGCCATGCTGCGGGGCGAATGACTTTGGTGTCTCTGTCACTGGGTCACGTGCTCTGCTAGTGGAGGCATGTGTCTGGTTGGTTTGCCCCAAGTGTTCCTCATGTCCAGAGCAGAGGTTGGCTTGATGGCTGGTCTGTTTTTGCTGAAGCACAGGAGATGATTTTCTGGTGCTTGTGTTCTAGGACTATTTTCTTACTTAGCTGTAACCAATCTGGATTCCTAGGATTTCTGTTGTCAACACACAAAAACATATTCCAGAGGCCAGAGTCATAATACTTCAGGTAGGGCACTTGACTTGACTGACTGGGGTTCGATCCCTGGCACTCCATATTCCTCCAAGCCCTGCCAGGAGTGCTCTGTCCAGTTGGGAAAAGAACAGCCATGACAGTGAAGGGGTACTGTCAGTGCAGACTGCCATAGCTCTGCCAGCAGAGGCCAGGGTTTGAGTGCCCTGGATGCATGGGTATTGGGCTCTCCGGGGCTGGGGCTGCCCATCTCAGAGCTGTCTCCAGAGACATCATCTGGATATACCTCATCATGCCTGGCTCCTTCCTGGATTTTTCACTGGTTCTGGAGCCAGTTGGCAGGTGGTGAGCAACTTTCATTTCCCTTGTAGAGCCAATGCACCTAAGTTAGATGGGGCTTGCAGAATAATTGGCAATTGGTGGTGACACTCAGGCAACAACATGTTATTTTTGGTTGCATAGTGTGCCTGCTCCTTCTGAAAAGAAGTGGATTTTTTTATCTAGGAAGCAAGCGTGTGCCTTGATGGTAGGTAGGAGGGAAATTCTTTTGCTTAGGGTAGGCATTCCATTCTCTTTTAGTCAGACTTGGTCAAACTGAGGAGGGAGAGGAGTTGATAAGATTAGCTTCCTGAGGTGATTTTCTTTGTGTTCAGAGGACTTGCACCGGGAAGTCAGGGGAGGTGGAGGGAGATGGAGGCAGCTAAAGGGCTGGTTAAAGGCCTTGGCAGGCCAGTCCTTTCCTTTGTTTTCCCCCACTCCCTACCTGTGCTTTTACAGAGCCCTGGAAAGGAAGTCCTAGATTCATAGTCCCTTCTGGCGGGTAGCCGGCCAGGGAGGGTGCTGAGCCCTTCTTCTGGCTTCACACCCAGGTGATGGGGCTTTTTGAACTTCTCATTCAATGCTTAAAATGTGCAACTTCATTGTATCAAAAACCCATTTTCTTGTCAATTAAGACTTCTTCTGAATAGAAATTAGATGTAGATTTATTTTCGTTGAATACAATTTTATTTCTTTGTCAGTTCTAGATGCCTATAGTAGTAAGAAAAACATTTTTTTCTCCCAGAATTTCATTACAATCACAGTGATTGTGAAGGAAGAAGGAGCCAGTGCTGACAAATAAGTGCACTATTGATCTAGAGAGAGAGAGAGAGCTCCGTGTGCTGAGTGCATGCTTTACACACAGGAGGCCTGGGTTGGATCCCTGGCACCACATGGTAGCCTGAGCACAGAGCCAGGAGTAGTCCTTGAACACTACCAAAACAAAACCAAAGCAGAATAGTTAAATTATTGACAACCCTAGTCAAGAATATATGTGTTTAGGGACATTTTAAAGTCCCCCTTTAACTATGACTGCAAATCCCAGCTACTTCTTTTTTCTTCTCGAGACATTATCCCTATTAAGTTGGGCGCTCCTAAGTAGTGTTCTGTGCAGCTTTTAAAAATGAATGAGGAAGCGAGCAGTGGATGTGGCCTCAGATGCCGAGGGTCAGGAGGCTGGAGGCTGCTCTGGCCCCAGTCAACTCCCTCTCCTTGGTGGGGGCAACAGCTCATGGACGAAAGGTCTGGGAGAGGGCAGGAGTGAAAGGGCTAGGACCAACTCTCTAGGCATTAAGAGCAGTGAGACTGTTTTCCCTCTCAAAGTTGGCATGCATGTATTTTTGACTCTTTGCAAAAGAACTTAAATCTACAGAAAATTGCATTCAGGAGTTTAGTCAGTGAACTTCCTCAAACCTACTAATGTCTGAAAGGAACAGCTCAAGAAGGAGATAACTTCTCTCCCTCTCCCAGCCCCCAGCTCCTGGTGTGATGACTCCGATTGCAGCCTGTTCCCAGGGGACCAGTGACTCTCATTCATACTACATACTTGGAACTGTCAGTGGGATCAGATGCATAGGCCCTTGGTTCTCGCATTCAGTCTTATGTGGGTGTGATTCTTCAATGCCGTTGGGCTAATTCCTTCTTAGTCTTGTCTAGTTCTTGAACATGTACTCATCACAAATATATATCACAGATCATCCATTTTACTCTGCGCAGGTACTTGGATAGTTTCTAATTTGGGCTTTCATTATCATTGAAATTACACTATATAAGATATATTATATCTTGCTCCTGACTTGGGTGTGACCATTTGCCACATTTTCATTGGAACCTGTTCCTAGAAATGGGATTTCAGAGACCTGCGGGAGACAGCTTTCAAAGAAGGGAGTGGCAGCATATTAGACACAATTGCAGAGACTAGATGAATTGGAAGATAGAACAGGAAAAAAAGTACAGATTCAGCCAAATGGGTGAATTTGCAAGATCAAATTTGTAAATTAAGACTCAAGACTTGATTTTTAGAGTGTGGCTAATTAGTTTTTTTTTTTGAGTAAGTTCATATCTACAGAATTTTATAGACCGGGTGAGATATCCATCCCCAAATAAAGTAACTGTAAAAGCCCACATGTGGAAAGTGTAGTGATTCAGCATCCAAAAGAAAAAAAAAATCAAGAGTGAGAGAAATGAAGACAACTTTTAGGACCAGTAAAAACCAAGATAGTTAATTAACTTCTGACAGATATTCACTAAAGGCAATTCTCTAGGATGTTCTTGGAGAGAAAGTAAAGTCAAATGGAAAGAGATACACAGACCACAAACCACAGAGAATAAAGAAAGAAGCAATTTGGGCATCTCTGAACAAATGCAAAAGAATGTTTTTCAGTGAAGAAGAGAGGTGAAAAAGATTAAGCACATCACAATAGTGTTATCTGCAGTAAAGGGACCATGAAATTAGTGGAGTGGATGAAGTTGTGGGTTTTATTATTCTCTCCCTCTTTCCTTGGTGGGCAGTGATGATGTTGCTTTGGCGGATGGCGCCCATACTTTGCTGTGACCTCCTCGTCCTGAGCCATGGTGCTCCCTGCAGGGCTTGCACTTGTGGCCTTAGTGCTCACTGAGCTTTGCACTCTTTTGATTTCGGGGCTTGCACCATGCTTACTGCGACTCCCCCTCTTCATTTGAGGCACATAAATTAACGGCCATGGTTCTCACATTTGTGCTTGCCAGAAGTCATACTTTCTGGCTTTGACCTTTGCATTTCTTATGACTCCTGGTGCTTGTTGGAGAATGGGGGTGGGGGAGGGGGTCACATCCCTTTGTTCAGTTCTCACACCACACTCAGCTGTGTTGAAACCAGAAGTTCTGTGCATTGGTTGGGGGTGGGGGGGGACGCGGGGTGAGGTGGGGGGTGCACAGACAATGGGCTCTCAGGCACAAGAAGTGAAGCTGCCTGGTTCACTGGGTGTCTGGAACCCTGGGGATTTGAACTCATGATCATTCCCTTGCCTGAGCTGTTGACTCAGTAGTTCTTTTTAAGGAACCTTGTGACCCCTGCATATTTTTGTTCTTAAAAAGTGATTGCTAAGGGATGGACGCAGTGTGTCCTCTCATTGTAGAGGGAGGATTGGAACACTTGGAAAATAAACATCCAAAAATGAGGGCAAGGGGGAGAGCAAAAGAATCCCTGTGCAGGTGGGAAAAAACACAAAGTAAGATTTAAATTAAAGTTCAGATATATCAGTATTCATGTTACAGGTATGTTGGCTCAGTTGAAACATCAAGATGACACACCCAATTTTAAATATTCAACTCTGTTGCTATTTACAACTTTCAGCTGAAGAGACAGTGAAAGTAAAAATTAGGACTCTGGTCTGTGACTATAAATAAAAACACTCAACCAGTTGATATGTATATGACTTCAAAGTTTTCAAATGGCCATATCTGCAACCTTTTTTAAAATTTTCTTTAATGAGTTAGTTCAAATATTTGATTACATTTAATATTCAAACACCAATCCCTACCCATTCTCCATAATACCTGCAATCTTAAAAGCAACAAATATCAAACTGAAATTACATGGAGCTGCTATTATAACCCCAACTTGATTAATTCAGAAATATTAATTGAAAGGAAAATAGAAAACCCTCTTATGTTAGAAATTAAATTAAGGAGCTGGAGTGATAGTACAGCAGGTAGGGCATTTGCCTTGCACTGCCAGGAGTAATTCCTGGGTGCAGAGCCAGGAGTAACCTCTGTGCATTGCCGGTGTGACCCAAAAAGCCAAAAAAAAAAAAGAATTAAATACGATTCTCGTAGCTACTTATAGACCCCCTCCCCCAAAGGAAAATGAAAAAAAAACATTTTGAATGGTAAAATTATACACTAAAACTTGAGATACAACTGTTGTTTAGGGGATGAGTTTATAACTTCATTAAAATAGAAGGAAAGATGGAAATTAGTTAGCAAGTAAACATCGGTCTCCAAATGTAACAGAAGCAAAAATAAATTTAAACCAATCAGGAAGAAGTAACAATGATAAGGAATTCATGAAACAGATAATAAAGTTGAGCAAATCCAAACTTTTTAACAAAAGATGATGAGTATTGATGAGCAGCAAGCAAAATTGATTAAAAAAAAAGGGCACAGATAACCCTCATCAATAGCATACAATGGAATTTCTTTATAGGTTTGTATATGTTGAAAAGAGAACTGGTTACTGTGAACTATTTGTGCAAAATAGCACAGTGTTATAAGTGTTGATTAAATCTATGTGAAGATTCAGACAGGTATAATACCCTATATCATATGACTTTGATTTTTATGTCTTGTCGGTAATTTTGCAGAAACATAAATAAATTTCTAGAGAAATTTGCTATTGAATTTTTCAATAGCAAATCAAGGAAAAAAAAAACCAAGAAGCTAATAAAAGAATATTTACAGGGGTGGGGGTAAGCAAATGCAGTGTGTGTGTGTGTGTGTGTGTGTGTGTGTGTGTGTTCCTGATTTTGGTTTCTGGCACCGGCACCTTATTGCTCTGTACCTGCACATTGCTGTGTAGCCCTGGTAGCAGTTAGGCAAGAAAAAGATATCAAGGGCATCCACATAGGAAAGGAAGAGGTCACTATTTGTGGGTGACATACTAAGAAAATTCTAAAGACTACAAAAAAAGTACCTATAAACAATAGGTTTGTATAGTAAAGTGGCAGGCTCCAAAATCAAAAGTCCATGGCTTTCCAATATACAAATAATGAAAGAGAAGAAAGAGATATTAAGAACACAATTTTGTTCACAATAGTGCCTCAGAAAATCAAGTACCTCGGAATCAGCTTAACTAAAGAGGTGAAGCACCTAAACAAAGAAAGTTACAAAACACTACTTCAAGAAGTAAAAGAGGACACTAAGAAATGGAGACACATCCCATGCTCATGGATCGGGAGGATGAACATTGTCAAAACGGAAATACTCCCCAAAGCATTATATGGATTCAGTGTGGTTCCCTATAAAGATACCCATGTCGTTCTTCAAAGAAATAGACAAAACACTCCTGAAATTCATATGGAACAATAAACCGCCCACGAGTAGCTTTATAAAGCAATTTGTGGGAAAAAGAAGAGGGGTGGCATTACATTCCCCAACTTCTAACTACTACAAAGCAGTAGTAATTAAATCAGTATGGTATTGGAATAGAAACAGACCCACAGACCAATGGAACAGAGTTGAATATTCTGTCACAGACTCTCAAGATCACTTAATCTTTGATAAAGGAGCAAGAAATGTGAAATGGAGCAATGAAACCCTCTTCAACAAGTGGTGCTGGACAGTTACATGCAAAAGAATGAGCTAAGACCTCTGTCTAATGCCAAGCACAAAAGTCAGATCAAAATGGATTAAAGACCTTAATATCAGACCTAAATCCATAAGGTACATGGAGGAAAGTGTATGCAGAACCCCCCATAATATTTGAAGCTCAAGGCATTTTTAAGGATGAAACACCGTTGACCAAACAAGTGGAAACAAACAAATGGGACTACATTAAACTCGGAAGCTTTGCACCTCAAAAGAAACAGTGACCAGAATACAGAGAGTGCCCACTGAATGGGAAAAATTATTTACCCAAATATCCATTGGATAAGGCATATACAAACATTACTGTACAAGAAGAACCCTTCAATCCCATCAAAAACTGGGGAGAACAGAAACTTCCTCAAAAAAGAAATGCAAGTGGCCAAAAGGCACATGAAAAAAATGCTCTACATCACTAATCATCAGAGAGATGTAAATCAAAACAACAATGAGATAACCTCACAATACAGAGACTGGCACACATCAAAAAGAACAAGAACAGTGATGGCGCAGATGTGGGGAGAATGGAACTCTCTTTCAGTGTTGGTGGGAATGCCAACTGTTCCAGACTTCCTGGAAAGCGGGCATTCCTCAACAAAATTGGAAATTGAGCTTCCATATGACCCAGCAATATCACTTCTGAGAATATATATTCCGGGGGTGCAAAAAAGGCATAGTAAAAATGACATCTGCACCTGTACATTCATTGCAGCACTGTTCACAGTAGCTAGAATCTAGAAACAACCCAAGTGCCCGAGAACAGATGACTGGTTAAAGAAACTTTAGTACATCTACACAATGGAATGCTGTACAGCTGTTAGGAAAGCTGTACACTGTAGCACTGTCCTCCCGTTGTTTGCTCCAGCAGGCCCAGTAACGTCTACATTGTGAGACTTGTTACTGTGTTTGGCATAGCAAATATGTTACGGGTAGTTTGCCAGGCTTTGCCGTGTGGGTGAGATGGTAGCTTGCCGGGCTGTCTGAGAGGGGTGGAGAAATCGAACCCGGGTCAGCTGCATGCAAGGCAATTGCCCTACTGGCCGTGCTATCGCTCCATCCCAATAATAATAATATAATAATAATAATAATAATAATAATAAAGCTTCTTTATCCCGTATGTGAATCTAGATCCAAAAACCAAAGTATTGTCCTTGACTGCTGGTTTCTCTGAAGGCTTATTAGAAACAAAGATGAAACATTTCTTTGGAGGCAAGCCCAACACTCAACTCAAACAGGCTTGTCACATAGAAAGTCCCACCAAAGATAAGATACTAGCTATGGTTAAAGGAATAGGAAAACTATTAATTGGGGGGGGGGGTAATCCAAAGAACACCAGGTTATTGTGGTAGAAGAATACCAGGAGAAAACCCAGGAGAACTCAGAAGGCCTGATGAGGGTGCTTGTTCCATTCAGCCGAAGAGACAGTGGAGTCTGTGTGTGTTTCTCCAAATAGCTAGCATCTGTGTGAGTTCTACTTAGGACTTATGCCACAGAGAAGCAGGGGCTGGAATATCTTCACAGGACTAAACTCAGTTGATTTTCAGGACCCCTAGGAAAGTGGGACTCCTCTAACTCAGAGAAAACAGTGACTGATAAAAATACATACCAAAAATATTTTGACATTTTTAAAACTTTAAAGGTGTATCTTAAAAGTAATGATTTTAAAGGTATTATAAATAACAATTTCTTTATAGTAATGATGTTTTTTTAAAGGTATTATAAAGAAATAGCAATTTGTCTATAGCATATTTTTCATTCCAATAGTCCCACCCACCACCTCCCTCCCCAAAGGAAAAAAATCAAAAGACAAATCATATAACATCTTCAGCATGGTCGAAGAGAACAGCCACCTTTTGTGGCTCCAGACTTTATCACTCCATTCATAAAGAGTGAATTTTGTTTTCTCAAGGCGCTAAGGTTCTGACTAAAGTGATAAGAAGTAGTCGTTGCTAAAAGAGCTCGTCACGGGTGTGCTGTGGTATGCGTTTGAGTCATTTGAACATCAGCTCTCTGGAGAAAAAAACGTAATGCATATTCTGGATTATGTGTATAGGGTAGGACTGAGAGGTGCCCTAAAGTGAAAAAGGGATCGAATAAGATAAAGGGCACCTCCACAGTTAGTGCTTATAATGTTAGGGAAGTAACATTGGTGAAGTATGTAAGAGAAGTGTAGTATTGAAAACGCACGCGCGCACACACACACACACACACACACACACACACACACACACATTTTTAAAGGGTGCTCGCACACAGAAGAAATAGAATGTCTAAGTTCCAAATAAAGTAAAAGTTGAATAGTCCAATCAGATGCATGAGAGAGAGAAAGAGAGAGAGAGAGAGAGAGAGAGAGAGAGAGAGAGAGAGAGAGAGAGAGAGCAAGAACAAGCGCAAAGAGCAAAGAAAAGTGGTATGAGTAGGAACCGTAAGGATCTGATAATAATGGAAATCACAATAAATGTTGAAATAAATCTTCCAGTTAAAAAGACAATTGTTACACTTGTCTTAAAAAACAACCATTCAGCCCCTTTCTGTTATTTTTACTTTATTCGAAATATATGGACATAGGAAAACTGAAAGTTATGAAAATTCAAAAAATTGTCGACCAACTTTAGTCTCCCACAAATTGGTATAATTTGTTTTTTGGTGTTCTTAGTGTGGGGGTGAGGGAGCTTCTGAACTACTGCTCATGATGCCTGGGGACCACTTCTTGCCCAGCAGCTATGGGAGTGAGGGTGCAATACTACTAGGACCTGTGGTACTGGAGGAAACCTGGATAGAACTGAGGGATCTCCTTCAGGGCTGTTCCCTGCAGTGCTAGGCAGCCATGGGGACTGGGCATCATCCAGGGTTGACTGCATATAAGGCATGGATGGATCTTAACCTTTCCAGCCCCTATTACAATTTTTCAAAGAATCAGACAAATTAGGTGTAATGGAAAGTATATTAGCAGTAAAGACTGTTATCAGGCATGTTTAATAGTTCTGATGCATGTTATCTGATAAGAGGACCTCCCCAAAAAGCATAAATTGAAGCCTGAAGAGATAGTACAGTGGTCGGTGCCTGCCTTGCATGCAGCATACCTGGGTTCAATCCCTGGAACCACATATGGTACTTGTAAGCACAGGGTCAGGAGTAACCCCTGAGCACTGCCAGGTTTGGCCCCAGAACAAAACCAAAATGGAAAAAAAAAAAGGAAGATATATTGAGATTCTCAAGAGAAATTGGTATGTCCTTGCTCATGGTGGGAAGATATTAAAACTCTAAATAGCCTTTCAGTTAAGAAGATAAAAAATGAGTGAGTGTTTTTCCTGGAAGAAAATTACTGAACTCAAGCGAAGGATACATGTAAGACCCTTCACCCTATAGAGCATGACACATATATTTATAAAAATTGACCACAATCTGGCAAAACTCACTAAGTAGAATCTGAATCAGTGTTTTTTGCAACCATCAACTGAACCTATTGTAGTCTTTAGTGTTTTGGGGTGGAAGACTTTAAAAAACTTTTTGGTCACCCAGATAATACGTTTGTATCATGTATTAGTATTGTATCATGAAAGTTTTATTGTTTGTCTATTTTTATATGTATTTGTTAGCACATACACATAGATATGTATGTGTGTTATCTGGATCACATAAAAATAATTTTTTCTGGATCATAGGCATCTGGGCCTGAGCGATAGCATGGCAGGTAGGACGTTTGCCTTGCACGCAGCTGACCAGGTTTGTATTCCTCCGCCCCTCTCAGAGAACCCGGCAAGCTACCGAGAGAGAGTATCTTGCCCGCACAGTAGAGCCTGGCAAGCTCCCTGTGGCATATTTGATATGCCAAAAACAGTAACAAGTCTCACAATGGAGACGTTACTGGTGCCCGCTTGAGCAAATCGATGAACAACAGGAGGACAGTGCTACGGTGCATAGGTGTCTGAAGGAGTCTGAAAGCTTTGTCCTCATCACACAGAAGAGATTCTCATTACTGAGCTTTTGTGACTTCCTGATAATAGCTCAAAGCCCCTTGTGTCAGAAAAGTCAGAGACACTGCCCCCTCACAAGTGAGAGATCAACTTTTGGCCCCACATTGCCTCCCCAAGCATTTCTGGGGAGGAGTCAGGTACCAGGCCCAGGTAAGACCTCATCCATGCCTACAGCGCTAAGCAAGTGTCTCCAGAGATGGCTGAGCTCCCTGAGCACGGCTAAAAGAGAAACCATAGCCTTGAGCACCTCCATGGGAAGGGACAGAGCGGGGAGAGAGGGGGAGGGAGGACCGAGGGGAAGAGGGGAGAGGAGGGAAGGAGGGAGGGAGAGAGCGCGAGCGAGTATGCGCTAGCTTCTAGAAGCAAACATTGTAAAAACTATCTGCAAAATACAAAAATACCAAACATACTGTATTCATTGGTGAGTAGCCCCATAGTAGCATGTCAGTTCTTGCTGTCCATGTTCAGCTGTAACCTCAACAATACAAATCTGAATAGGACTTTTGAGGAGAATGCGTAGACTGGAAATGTGATATTAACCCAGGCTGTAGGTGAGGACTCTGGTGGAACTAAGTGCAGTCTCCAAGCAACTGACCCCTAGATATTTCAAACTGGATGGGACAGAGGTTGCCGTGAGTCTGATGGGGGGTGGTGTGGATGAGGGGACTAGGGGCACACTAACTTGAGATAGCACCCACCAAGTAGTGCTGTGGAATTCAAGGGATGGAGAAAATTTGTTTGAGCACTGTTTCTGGTTGTCTGTCAAAGTAAATCCCTGGTGATCAGCAATTCTGAACAGCATTACTGAGGTTTTCAGAAGAAAGTTACTTCTACTGGGGAGTAAAGTGCTATCACTTGGCTGTCTCTGTCCCAGTGATCAGAACCTAAGGGACAGGAGGTCAGAGGTGTTAGGGTGATTTTTTTCACTCTATCAGCCATTTTGTTCCCTTTAACGTTAGGCCTAAAGGGATGTATTGCTTCTAACCAATGTGAATCGGTAATTCTTTGAATTTAAGAATATAATAATTTTCTTTTTTGTTTTTAAACAAAAAATGGCAACATTCTTTTATAACTGCAGAGTAGCTCTTCAGCAAGGAATGATTAAAAAAAAAAGGCAAATGTGAGTAAATAGGATTTCACTGTGGTTAATGGTTGATGCTCAGAAAGCACTGTAAATTGGCTAAAAGAGACTTGAGCACCTCCAAATAACCAGTGATTAATATCCAGAATACATAAAGGACCTGTCAGACAGGAGAAGGCAGCAGCCCATTAGGAAAATGGGAGGAGGCTGTGGGCAGGTAACACAGGCAAGAACTCAAAAGGGCCTCCAGCCCAGAAGATGCAGTGTCATCTCTCTTATTGGTCCCATGTTTGATTGCAGTAGGACATGTGGACAGAGATATGAGGGAGGAAGGCTTTTTGCAACATTGCCTATTTGGGGAGCTGTTTGGCAGCACTCGCAATAGAGCCGTGTCCCAGGTACCCAGGTCTGTTTGTGGGTCCAGCCTAGAAAGCCCACACATGGGCACAGGAGGCATTTTTCTACTACAGTGTTGTATGTGTGAAGACCATAGCACTGCACAGTAGCACTGTCCTCCCGTTGTTCATCGATTTGCTCCAGCGGGCCCAGTAACATCTCCATTGTGAGACTTGTTGTTACTGTGTTTGGCATATCGAATACATCACGGGTAGCTTACCAGGCTTTGCCGTGCGGGTGAGATACTCTCAGTAGCTTGCTGGCTCTCTGAGAGGGGCGGAGGAATCAAACCTGGCTCGGCCTGGCCGGCGGCTTTCAAGCAAACGCCCTACTGGCTGTGCTATCGCTCCAGCCTGTGAAGACCATAGCAATTTAAATATATAGGTGTGTGGATGCATTTCCACTTATGGTTTGATTAAATATAGAGAAGTCAAGTGAGCTAAGCGATGTATGTTAAATAAGAATGATTCTCCAAAGTAATACCTACCATGATGCCAGTTATAGAGCACCAGCAGTCACAGCCATGCTGTAGTTGGTGGGGACACGTTTGTGATGTAAACAAACATGGAAGTGCTGAGTGACACATTGGCAGGTATTGGCTCTATGCAAGGAGATAAGAGGTGCGTGTGTGTGTGTGTGTGTGTGTGTGTGTGTGTGTGTGTGTGTAAGGTCAATGGGTGGTCACATGGTTTTCTTAAATATATGAATTATTCAAGAGACAATGACCTTGATGCAACTGTCTTCTGGGTCTATGTTTCAATGTCTTATGAGGGGAGATTCCCTTGCAGTGCTCAGGGGGCCCTCTTGTCTGCCAATAGGGCCTGATAGATCAATAATGGAGCCCAGGACATGGTGCTGGTCCTCCTGAGGCCTAGTGGTGCTCCGGAGACCGTGCAGTGCTGGAGGTTGAACTCAGGGCCTTGGCATGCAGGACTTGCATTCCGGGCCTTGAGCTCTCTGCACAATCACTCATTTCTTTTTGATTTAATTTCTTACCTTCCTGGAAGGTCAGTTTGTGCCCCGGAAGTAGATCTGGTGACCTATTCTTTACTCTTTGTCTGTACCATGAATCCCCACCAATGTCACACCCCACTCCCACAGCCGTTGAGTATGGGGCAGCTGGTGAGTGAGGAGACCTAGACCCAGGGTGAGAATCTTTTTCTAAAGCCAACCCATTGCCATTCACCAAGGATAGGTTGGACCACATAGATTAACCAAATTATCCTGTGTTTAAAGAATTTGGGCTTCCTGTTAACGTTTGTTCCCCAACTCTGTTTCTTTTAGGAAGAGAAGAAATTCCATTGTTTCACGACCCTTTGGGTGCCAGCAAGTGTCGGCCAGTTGAGCCTGCTAGTGGTCTTGCCCTCCAGGTGACCCCTGCATCCTTCCCCTCGGAGTCCTTCACCTGTCTACTGTACACTAGAGCGTGCTCGCAACAGTAAGTACATGCTTCATAGAAGTTCCAGAATTGACAGATGTTGGTTCCTCGGGTTCCAACCATTTGTACCTGTGGATGGGTTAGGTACACCTGTGGTCTCACTTTTTGCCCACTGAGGCGCCCACTGAGGCACAGTCTTGACAGAAGGCCCTGGGTGGGGGGGGTTCTACTTGGTGTGGGGGGCATCTTTAAGACAGTGAGGCTTGCAGAAGGGAGGCTCTCAGAAAGCTGAGTTTCTTGTGTGTTTGGTTTTTGGGACCACACTTGGCTGTGCCCAGGGCTTGCTTTTGACTCTGCTCGGGGATCAGGCCCCAACCTTCTGAACTGTCTTTCGGGCCCCAGAAGGCTAATCTTGAGACTCCCTTGGGAGCGCCTGGCTGTCCCAGCTCCGCAAGTGTCTCCGTCCTCCATGCCTGTGTGGCTCCTGCTCGACGCCACAGAGCAGCAGGAAGCCTGTCTCTCCTGGCTCACGTCTCTGCTCCTCGTGTGCTCCAATCTTTGCCTGGACTCTCCGTGTCTCCCCTCCTAAGACTGGAGCTTTTCATTTTCCCGTGAAAGACTTCCTTTCAAGAAATTCTCACTTTGGAATTAGTGTTGGGAATGTCATTTCTTTTTAAAGCAGCCTGTTCTGCAAAAGGTTGGGACAGTGTCTTCATGCCACTGTCAGATATAACATTCGTGTATGCTGCAGAGCAGAAATACTGGTCTAAGCTTGCTTTTACACAGTGGTCTACTCTGAACAGAGAGTATATTTTGTATCCCCTGTTTGCCTACTTTGGGCTGGAGCCATAGCATAGCGGGTAGGGCATTTGCCTTGCACACCGCCGACCTGGCTTCAATTCCTCTGCCCCTCTTGGAGATCCCGGCAAACTACCAAGAGTATCTCGCCCACACAGCAAAACCTGGCAAGCTACCTGTGACATATTTGATACGCCAAAAACAGTAACAAGTCTCATAATTTGTTGTGAGACATTACTGGTGCTCGCTCGAGCAAATCAATGAACAAAGGAAGGACAGTGCTACAGTTTGCCTACCTTGCATAAGAGCCCAGGCCCATTTTTCAACTTTGGCTTTGCTGCCTAGACCAGGCGGCTTCCCAGTGCCTGTAGTGCTTGTCAGAGCACAGGCCTCACTGTGTGCCTGGGTCTTGCTACCCTGGAGCCCTGACCACTGGCAGAGTTGGGAAGTTCTCCAGGGTGACTGAGGCTCTGGGGTTGTATTGGAGGAGAGAGTGTTGCAGAAAATTTTTGTCTTCTGAGCAAATTGAATATTGGGATCCTCATGTAATTTGTGTATTTGAACACGTTTACACTGTGAAGTTCTCTCAGATTCTGGTAAAAGACCTGGGGTTTTAATTGGGCATCTCCACAAACAAGTGGAGGTGGACCAAGCCCCAACCATTAAAAAGAAGTTTTGGGACTGCACAGAGAGGTGTTCAGGGATCACTCCAGGTGGACTTGGGGGGCCATATGGGATGCTGGAGATTGCAACCAGCCCAGCTGCATGCAAGATAAGCGCCTTGCCCTCTGAACTATCTCTCCAGCCCCTGGCAAAGCCTTTTTATCCCCACACTCCTGACCATTGCACCGCTCCTGGGCTGAAGAGGGCCAGGTTCCTTTGCAACACTTAATCCACAGAGACATGAATGGTGAAGTCTGTATCACTGGGAGGAGCAACGAAATCAAAGTTAAAGATGTCCTTCCCGCTGGTTGGTGGGGTCTGACTTGGTCCTGCAGAACTGGGGTTTAGTCCTGAGGAAGTGAAGCCACTGCTGCAGCCGGAGGACCTGCCTTTGTGTGTAGCACATACTCAGAAGTATTTCTCCTTGGCGCTTAAACCCTTTCCTGCAGAGGATTTAAGAGGAAAGCAGCACAAAATTCTGTCTCCTACGATCAGATTAGAACCATAATGCTGAGACCTTTTAGACAATCTCCCATTTAAGTGTCTTCTCCCAATCTCAAGAGAAAAAGGAATCTCAATTTCCTAAGTGTTGAGCCGGGACTCAGCCTGCTACTGCAAATCAAGAGTTTTGGTGGGGGCAAGAGGTAACCATTTACCTCTTCCTCTCTGCTTCCCCTTTCCCTTTCCGCCTCCCCTTACCCACCCTTCTTATGCTGATGCTGTGGCTCATTCTCAAGGGAGAATGAGTTAAACTGTCCAATCTAGCTCCAGGAATGTGACATCAAAAATGAGTGTGGCATCAAAAAAAGTTGGTAAGAGTTGAGTGCATCCAAGTAAATAAGCCTCTCGGAGTCCCTCCCTGAAGCCTGATGGATTAATCAGACAAGAAGGTGTGGACCTGGATGTTTCTGAGCCTTTGGCAGGAAGGTGTGGACCTAGATGTTTCTGAGCCTTTGGACTTTGGTCCATGGGTGATGGGCAGGGTGGCTCATTCTCTTGGTTGGAATTGTGTTGTTAGGTGGTTGGGCCCCTCCCTAGGCAAGTATGGGGCTTCCTGATTCTGTCTTCCCTACTGTAGTTGCAAAACGCCACACCTAGAACCTACTAGTTGGTGGGCTTCCCAAAATGGACACGTCAGTTTCTCAGTGTGTGAACTGCAGGCTTCCTAGCTGTTTGGTAGCTATTGCTGGCAAAGGTGTTTCCCCCTTTTCAGTTGCTTTATCACTTTGCAGGATTGTAAAGCAAGGTTTCAACTCTGACTCTTAGTGGTTTATTGGCACTAGGGAATCAGGAGGTGGCAGAGGGGAGGTGGCCCATGTAGGGCCTGCTGGCCACAGTGCCTGTGGAAGAGAGTCCAGACACACTTGGTTTGGCTTGGGTGGTATTTTTTTTTTAAACCATCTGTTTCACCTGGAGGGGAAAAAAGGGCTTTTGGCCTAATGTGAAAAAAGCAAATGAGCCCTCACTAAGTCAGCTATGTCTAGGGGACATTTGCATGCTAGTTTAGGAGAGTTGTTTTTGTCAGAGTCCCCAGCAGTCCCTTCTCTGACTACCTAGCCTGCATCGTTCTCCACACATCTTGATTTGGGGTGTGACTTCTGAGACTGCTGGGTGTTCTGTGTCCCATTTCTAGACACACACGCTGTCACTCTCCGTCGAGCTTTATCTCTCAGCACTAGTATTGACTGTTCATATCTGTACAAGAGTACAAGGACTTCCCTCTAAAGAGGAGAAGGAAAGAATTTGTGATCTCAGAACTCAGTTGGGTTTGTTCCTCCGTGGCTTCATTAGTCTGAAGAATTAGTGAAACCTTAAGTTTGATGACTGTGTTGGGGATGGAACTTGTCAAAATGCCTCCGTCTCTGAAAAGTGATTTCTGTGTCTGTGTTTGGCAGGCAGAAGGGAAGCAAGCCAGGATGGATTTTTATGACACTCAAACCTTGGGAGTGGTGGTCTTCGGCGGATTCATGGTTGTTTCTGCCATTGGGATCTTTCTGGTGTCAACCTTCTCCATGAAGGAGACATCATACGAAGAAGCCCTGGCCAACCAGCGCAAGGAGATGGCAAAAACTCACCACCAGAAAGTAGAGAAAAAAAAGAAGGAGAAAACAGTGGAGAAGAAAGGAAAGACCAAGAAAAAAGAAGAGAAACCCAACGGGAAGATACCAGACCATGAATCCACTCCCAATGCAACCATCCTCCTCAAAGACACGACACGAGCTGCGGCTCCAAGCCCCCTGCACTCCCCTGTGGTTCTCACCCCAGTAGCCACCGTGGCAGCCATGCCCCAAGAGAAGCTGGCCTCTTCCCCTAAGGACAAAAAGAAGAAGGACAAAAAAGTGGCAAAGGTGGAACCAGCTGTCAGTTCTGTAGTGAATTCTGTCCAGGTTCTTGGCTCCAAGTCTGCCATCTTTGACACTGCACCCAAGGAGGTGCCTATGGTGGTTGTGTCCCCGGTGGGTGCCAAGACCTCCAGTGCACAGGGCAGAAAGGCAGAGGTAGCCCAGAACCAGGGCAAAAAGGCTGAAGGGGCTCAAAGCCAGGGTAAGAAGGCAGAGGGGGCCCAGAACCAGGGCAAGAAGGCAGAAGGCACCCAGAGCCCGGGCAAGAAGGCAGAAGGAGCTCAGAACCAGGGCAAGAAGGCAGAAGGGGCCCAGAATCAGGGCAAGAAGGCAGAAGGGGCCCAGAATCAGGGCAAGAAGGCAGAAGGGGCTCAGAACCAGGGCAAGAAGGCAGAAGGGGCTCAGAACCAGGGCAAGAAGGCAGAGGGAGCCCAGAACCAGGGCAAGAAGGCAGAGGGAGCCCAGAACCAGGGCAAGAAGGCAGAGGGAGCCCAGAACCAGGGCAAGAAGGCAGAGGGAGCCCAGAACCAGGGCAAGAAGGCAGAGGCAGCCCAGAACCAGGGTAAGAAGGCAGAAGGGGCTCAGAACCAGGGCAAGAAGGCAGAGGGAGCCCAGAACCAGGGCAAGAAGGCAGAAGGGGCCCAGAATCAGGGTAAGAAAGCAGAAGGGGCTCAGAACCAGGGCAAGAAGGCAGAGGGAGCCCAGAACCAGGGCAAGAAGGCAGAGGGAGCCCAGAACCAGGGCAAGAAGGCAGAGGGAGCTCAGAATCAGGGCAAGAAGGCAGACGTGGCCCAGAATCAAGGCAAAAAAGCAGAAGGAGCTCAGAACCAGGGCAAGAAGGCAGAGGGAGCCCAGAACCAGGGCAAGAAGGCAGAGGGAGCCCAGAACCAGGGCAAGAAGGCAGAGGGAGCCCAGAACCAGGGCAAGAAGGCAGAGGGAGCCCAGAACCAGGGCAAGAAGGCAGAGGGGGCTCAGAACCAGGGCAAGAAGGCAGAGGGAGCCCAGAATCAAGGCAAGAAAGCAGAAGGGGCTCAGAACCAGGGCAAAAAGGCAGAGGGGGCTCAGAATCAAGGCAAAAAAGCAGAAGGGGCTCAGAACCAGGCCAAAAAGGCAGAGGGGAGTCCTAAGGGTAAAAAGGCAGAGGGGGCTCAGAACCAAGGCAAGAAGGCAGAGGGAGCTCCCAACCAGGGCAAAAAGGCAGAGGGGGCTCAGAATCAGGGCAAAAAGGCAGATTCAGTTGCTAATCAGGGCACAAAGGCAGAAGGTGCTGGAAACCAGGGGAAAAAAGAGGGGGGCTCTAATCAAGGCAAAAAGGCAGAGGGAATGCCTAACCAGGGGAAAAAGTCAGAAGGGGCCCCCAACCAGGGCAAAAAGGCAGATCCATCTGCTGGTCAGGGTAAAAAGGCAGAATCAGCTCCTGTTCAGGGCAAGAATGCAGATGTGGTCCAGAGCCAGGAGGCACTGAAGCAAGAGGCTCCTGCAAAGAAGAAATCTGGTTCAAAGAAGAAAGGAGGTGAGCCTGGTAAGCAGTTTTGAGTTCTTGTGAACCTGGGGGATAGTTGTCCTTAAGTGACTTACGATTCCCTTTGTGGAAGTCGTCTATAGCAGTCAGCTGTTGCCAAAAGGCTGCGTAACAAACATCCCAGGATACAGTACATACACCAGCAGTTGTTCTTGCTTACGCTTCTGTTCACTTAGCCAAAGGTTGACTGGTCTGGGTTGTCTCAGCTGCGTGGCTATGCTCTGCTGTAGTTTACCTGGGTTTGGCTCCTGGCTGTGCAGGTCGAGCAGAGGTCTTTTCTACATGTCCTCATTTGGGAACTCAGACTGAGGCTTCCGTGACTCATGAAGGTCAGAGATTGTGGCGGAGCTATGAAAGAGCACAGTTCAAACCGGCATATGTTGGCCAGAGAAGGCCAAGTGGCTGGGCCTGAGGCAAAGGGCCCGAAGTCTGCTGCCTCCTGCGGGAGGCATAGCACAGTGTTGGGGAACGGAGAGGTGAGAGAACATCATTCCACCATCACACACTGTTCAGCAGTCCTGTGACTACTTGGTGACTCTGAATCCTCTAGCCTGTTTGTTTTCTTACCTCACCTGGTGCTGTAGCATAGGTTATAGGCATTTCTGTTTGTTGAGTGAATAACGGTGGGATGATATTCTGAAGCTTTCCACATTCTTAACCCCCTGAATCCCTTCTCTCTCATCCTGGCCATTTAGTTTAACATTTACAAATGCAAATACTCCAACAAATATAAATACGCTGACATATAAATTGTTTATAATTTTGTTGATAATAGAGAATATGCATTTCCATTATCTTTTTAGTACCTATTACCATGGAAATTAGGCCCTTAAGCTCCTGTTTCCTGTATATCACTCTTGACATAGTTGATTCCATGTTTTTTTTGTTTTGTTTTGTTTTGTTTTTAATTTCAGTTTTTGACTATTAGTTGAGTTGCAGAGTTGATGGCATTGGCCCTTCAAGATAGCTGAGGAGGTTGGAAACATTTGGGCTGTGCTAAGGAAATAGCACAGGGCCCTGCATTTATCTCAGTTTCCCTCTCTGACGCCCATGAAGCTGTACTACCTTTCCTTGGATTTCTTCTCCCCTGACTTTTTGGGGGAACATCTGCTCTGATGGTCCCCCCGGAGAGGACCCGAGCTCTCTCTGTGAGAGACGCTGGGCTCCTGCGAAGGGTTATGGGCCAGCCCATCTGACCCCGCACAGGAGATGAATTTCTCAGTCTTTGAAGATCCAAACACCCAGCTTCAGCCCTGCTTCCCTAGGCCAGGGAGACAGTGCCCACCCTGTCCTCGTGGTGCCATCCTTGATGCAGGGCCAGGGGCCTCTGAGACTAGAATGCAGCGTGGGTTCTGCTTCTCCCTAAAAGGCCCTGAAGCCTTTTAAAGAGCCTTTCTGAAGGGAAGACCCCACATTGTGCCCAGTGTGACCCCCAGTGGCAGTTCTCCTGAGGTGTGTGTGTAGCACATGGTGATCTGAACAGAAAACAGAAATCCTTGGTCCTCGACTAAGAAGAACCATTAGAGATAATATGGCTGTCAGTCCCACGATAACTTGGTGGGGTTTTTTAACCACTCTTCCAAAATTGTAGTGAGCTATTTCCCTCCCCTCTCCACCCCCTACACATATACGCTTTGAAAAATATTATTTGAAAGGTCGCATTTGGGGATGGGGGAAATCCATTCCATCTAGGAACCATCAGGAATGATCCCTGGCACAGAGCTAGGAGTAAGCCCCGAGCACCAGCAGGTGTGGCCCCAAAACCAAGAAAGAAAAAAGAAAAACCAGTATTTCTTGAGTAGAGTTTCACATCTTTTGGTCAGCCAGTCATGTGTGTTGTGGAGACTTATTCCCAGTCTGTTGGAATTCCACGGAGAGTGCTAGCTGGTGACCATCCTGAACCCCGCGTAACCCCTGGGAGAGGGGGTGTCAGTGCATTATCTAGGTGAATGCCGAGTCTGTGATCATGGCCATATGCTCAAAGGGGTTCCCCCTAAAAGGGGGAGCACGGATGAAGCAGATCTGTTTTAGAAAGCAGGTAACACCTGGAAAACAGCAAAAGTCACCCAAACTGGTCTCTGCATCAGCCATTGTGGCCTCCATGCCTTTATCCAGTGGACAAAGCGCCATGACACGGCATTGGCGGCTCAGGGCAGTATGTGTAGCCCTCTCCCCTGAAGAGGGAGTTTGTCTCTTCATCTTGTCTGAGAGCCTAGAAAATGTGGCGAAAGGCTTTGGTGCATTGGCTTCTGGCTTCCCTGAGCCTGCACTGTGGGCTGGCATCCCTGTTCCTTCCTTATACTTGGTGGATGTTTAAAGCCGTCTTCCCTCTGACCCTCCTGGACCCCCAGCTTTCTCCAGCCCACTCACCAGCCCTTGTTCCAGTGGTATAGAAATGGTGCAGAGGTTACTCTAGGGTCACACGGAAGCGCTTGGTCTTGTTGAAGACCAAGATTCTGCCCAGGTTGTTCTAAGTGGGACTGGAAATTCCCTGTTTCCGACGGATGAGGTGCTCGTAGCTTCAGGTCCACTTGAGGGTAATTGGTTACTTCTGAGTCACTGCCAGCCCAGGTGGTCGCGCTCTGCTGAATGATATGCTCTCTCCGCAGTGCTTGGTGGGCTTTCAGCAGCTTTGGCCACTCCTGCCTATTGAGGACTCTGACTTGGAGGGAGGAGTAGCAACGCGTGTGCCTTTCGCCTCGCTCTGGGTGTGTCTAAGTGCAGAGGTGCAGCTGAGGGCTGGCTGTCACAGGCTCTTCCCTTTGCTGGAAAGGCTGCAGTTGGCTCCTGGCAGCATGCCTCAACCTCCCTGCTCACCAGCCAGGTTTCTTCGTTCAGAGCTAGCCCACCTAGCTTCTCCAGCTGGAAACTGTCGACAGGACTTTCCTCTCTGGGTTCACCAGCCTGGAGCCTAGAAACACCAGGGATCCGAGGTCTGAGTTGCTGGTGGGGTCGGGGGTGATTTTCTGACCACTGGGGACCTGGGAGATGCTTGGCGACTGTATTCTGGGTCATGGACACAGACCAGGCTGGGAAGAAAGCATCCCTGAGTCCCCACTCAAGGGATCTTGAGTGGACAAAAGTTCTAGGGCTGTGACGTTCTTATGGTGGCGGTCGGAGCTGGGGCCCTGCTGCTCAGTGTGGGTGTTTGAAGCCCGTTCACTCGCACGGGGCCGGGGGGCAGGACTGAGCTGGGAGTGAGCTGAGCCTGGCTCATCCCCGACCCACGTACAGTTCTTTGAGCTCGCCAGGAGGAAGTCCTGAGCACTGCCAGGTGTGGCTCCCAAAACCAAAAAAGGCAAAGGCAAAGGTCAGCACAGGAGCAGCCTTCCGGCCACGTTTGCAGATTCGCTGGTCGCATGTGGCGATGGTGCGGGGCTTGCAGTGGAGGGCACCTGTCAGCAGGAGCCCCCGGTCACCGTGGACAGGCCTCTGCAGCTCGGTGTTGGCATCCTGGAGTCCCTACGTCCTGTTCTTTTCTCCCGTGGCTGGCCTGGGATGTGTGACGGAGCTGCACCGTCTCCGTGTGAAGTGTCCCCCAGACACAGGACTCTGCCTCATGGGCCTTGACCTGACCTGACCTGTCACCCAGTTAGCCCGGCAGGGTCCCGGCTCAGAGGACCTGCGGGTGCCAGGCAGGTGTGCAGGCAGCACTGGACATGCTTCTGCAGGCCCAACTTGGAGCGATCCCAAAACTTCTGATCTGATTTTCCTGCAAGAGTAAATTGGAGCTAGGCGACAGGTTTTTACTGCTTGTCTGTGGCCAGATTTGACAGTGAACACCTGCCTTCCTAATCCTGGCTTTTTAAATTGACTATTGTAAAAATACGCACTTCCAGTAAACAGAATGCAAACTGGAGAAACACAGAAGGTGAGAATTGGAAAGTCCCCTCCCTCCTCACCGAAGTCCTGGCCCCTCCCTGCTTCCTAGTGAGCGCTCCAGAGCTGCTTTGCTTGTTCTCCACGATACACCGGAACCAGCTTCCCGGGTCCTGGTGCCCTCTTTCCCCAATCCGAGTAGGGTCCTGGCACCCTCTTTCCTTAGTCATGAGGGTGTCCTGGTACCCGCTTTCCCTAGTCATGGGGGGATCCTGGTGCCCTCTTTCAGGGCATTGCACAACCTCATATTCCCAGCTTGAGTGAGGGGTGAGTTTTTTCAGATGATGTTGGGAGTAGGCAGTATTGTCAGCTAAGACGAATGCTCCGGTGCTTCATCTGAATAGATGTGTGAGTGTTTGTGAATTTCTGTGTCCAAAGGGAGATGTGTATTGAATTTTGGAAGATAGTGCAGCAGCTCTTCAAAGACGTTACATACCTCAGGGCCCTTGCTCTGGCTACACTGCTCGGCAGGGCTGTGGAGATGGTGTGGGTTCTCGGGAGCCTTCCAGACCCAGGCAGGGAGCAGAAAGAAAACTCGATTCATGAAACCAGAGGCACCAGCTGTCTTTTCCCGGGGCCTGGAGAAGAGGGAATTCTGGGAACCCTAGGAAGTGGGACTGTCCTCGAACTGAAGCTTCTGGGGGTTTGCCGTGTGTCCGGCTGGTCACTGCTGGCTACTTCACTGGCAGTTGCTGGGGTACTTAACCATTGGTGCTCAATCAGGAGCTACGGTCTCGAATGGGAAGTGGAGCTGCAGGGCTCGGGGGTCTGTAAACCCTTACTGTGGTTGAGTCACAGCCTTGTCCCAGTGTGTGCTCCTGAGCAGGGCCCAGTGTGGGGCCCGGCGTGTCCCATCGGCCCTTTCAGGAGTGCCGCCCCCAGTTCCAGAGGAACACAGTGGTGGGCCCTGCGGTGTCCAAGGACTTAGACTTGGGGTGCAGGAGGCATGTTCTGGAAGCCCCATTGAGGGCATCAGCTCCGGCATGTCACGCTGCCATGGAGCCAGGTGGAGAGCAGGTAGGTGGCTGACAGCCATCGCATCCTGTAGGAGAGGGGAGCAGTAAGGGCTTGCTGTGCCTCCTTCCAGGGTTGCTTCAGCCTTTCTGCCTTATGGGGAGGGGTGGGTGCCGGTGCTTCCCTCTTCAGTTGCAAGCGGGTCTGACGCTGGGATCTCCCTGCACCCCTCCTCTGCGTTCCTGTGCCCCGTCTGCCTTGCGTGTGGGCTCTTAGCTTTTAAGCCGGAGGCCATCAGACCCAGGGGAGCCCAGGTGGCTCCTTGGGATCTAACCCTTTCTCAGAGGTGTTGCTGGCCCGGGGATGATGTGTTGCTGTGGTCAGACACTCAAGTTTCTGTGGAAGGAAGGGGCAGGATCATGGATTCCTCTTTACACCTTCCTTCCATCTTTCTCCAGCTTCCGTTGCTTTTTCTTTTTTCATCATGTCTTGCCTTATAAATGGAGACAGGCAAAACCTCCCATTACTTGCCCTAATGAGGCAGCTTCATTGTAACGTAGCGCATCATTTGTCCTCCGGGACATGTGAGGCCGCTGCCCCCAGTGGTGCCCAGGGCACAGCAGAAAGGAGTTTCTGCTCCTTCCTGGGGGTGAGGTTGATGCATGATGACGTCCACTACGTACCCCGCCTGTCTCCTGTAAATGGTCATAAACTGAGCAAGGCAGAAAGTTCCAGGTGGCCCCCAATTTACCCACCTGGCAGCCAGCCTCTGTGGGGCTCTGACAGGCCGCTTCTGCCTCTGCCAGAGCAAGTGGACATACAGCAGTAGGAAACACCCACAGCCTGAAAACTGGGATCATATTGTTTAGCCTAACAAGTGGGAGGCTGGGGAGGGGTCACCAGAAGTTGGGGTCTACGATTTTTTCAGGTCTTTCAAGAAAACTTCATTCAAGATGTCTGAAGTTACCCTCATTTTCATTGGCATTACTTGTTGGACCACCTTCTCCTTCCTGGTCCTGCCCCCTGCCCACTGTCCTCCTTGTGCCCTGGTCTGCCCCCAACCCCCTGACTTCTGGGCTTCTTTCCCACCTGTTTAGCCCTCTGTCCTTCTATAAGGTAGATTTGTATTTTCACCAGTTTGAGAGAAGCACAAGTTAAAGCTCAGCCCTATTTCCAAGCACCCCAGACACCCCAGGGCCAGGCGTGGATCTTCATGGAACGCTGCGCCCGCCCCACCTGAGCTGTGTTCAGGCTCAGGTGGGTGTGAGTGTGTGGAGAATGTTGAGTCTCCTTCTAATCAGCCTTCGTTTCTCAGGCTCGGAAGCTTGGAAGGAAACACCTGAGCTTTAGGGCCCTTACTCATTTTCTGTGTAAGTTCTTTAAGCCAAGCTTCTTCTTGTTAAAAAGAGAAGACCAAGAGCACTCCCTCGGGAAGCAAGCCAAGTGTCAGTGTGGCCCTGCCACGTTTCAGAGAAGCGGCCAGAGGAATCTGCCAGGAACTTCCTGTCAGTACCTTCAGATAAGTCTGCTCTGGGGCCCCCGTTGCCGTGATGAGGAAGCCCATGGTTACACATCTCCTGTCTTTCCTGCAGGCCTCAGGTAAAATCTCCATCGTCATTTAAGATGTGTTCTCCTTGGACCAGCCTGCATGCATGCCTGAGGAAGCCAAGGATGGCTCTTGCCCAGTGATCCTCCAGGAGTTGTCTCTTGTTAAAAGAGAATACTGTGATGTGATGGTTTTGGGTTTTGTTTTGTTTTTTAAGACATCAAATTGATTGTTGAAATTTGGAGAGTGGGGGGTGAAAGAACCAAAAGAATAACAAAAATAAAGGCATTTGATCATAGGATTTAAACATTTCATTAGACATCATTAAACACACAGCCTTTTGGATGACTTTGAGCAGATAACTTTTTCTCTCTGAAGGAAAAGGCCTGACTGAGTAGGCCTCCAATAAGGACGTTCTTGAGGTTGCTTGTTTTGGGCTCTAGGCTGCTAAAATACCAGTGATCGCTGTCTGTGGCTGTCAGGCGTCAGATGAGACCTTCCCTCAGCCTGCATCCCACCGGGAGGTAGAAACCAGTGCTCGGGCAGTGCCGGGCCTGGGGTTGTTTGCGTCATGTGCCAACGGTACAGATGAGTCCTTGGTGCCTCTGGCGAATTCTTCAAGGACCTCATTGTGGTACCTTTTCAGTAGTGTAGTAGCACCTTTAGGCCCACTGTCTGTTCATAGGGAAGCTGGCCTGTGTCCTCTGCCAACTCCTGTGGTGAAGGGGAGCCTCCCCCAGACAGGGCGTGTGTACTGCCCGTTGGGAGAGCTGAGACTTCAGTGGGGAGGTGCCATACTGGGGAATCTACTCTCAGCAGCGAGGTTGTGAGGGAGGAAAGGGTCATCATCGCATGTCCCAGGTGAGGGACCCGAGGCAGGGCGCTGGAAAGACTCTGAGCTCGGGTTCAAGTTCCAGGCATCTGGTGTGGGTGTGCTTGCGGGTGGAGGCGGCCTGCAGGCTGGCCTTGATGGTACCCCTGTGTTGGGCGGCATTCGGGGTTGGTCTGTCTCAGTGTCCTTCCTTCCCGTAGCCGTTGCTGCGAGAGCAGGCAGTCTCACTCGGACAGGTCTGTGGCTCTGAGGGTTTGGGCCCAGAAACAGCAGCGCTCTGAGGTGGGAGCGAAGAGTATGCCCCTGCAATCCTTCTCAGGAGAGGTGTCCCTGCAGTGCCTGGCTGGATGGGCTGTGGATGGGTCTGTAGCCGTGAGCTGCTGTCCAGGGCCGCCCTGATCCGCGCCTCCCCAGAGTCCAGACTCATTCTAGGCAGTGGCAGAGCCTGTCCATTCTTACTGCCCTGGGAAACTCTTCTGTCCAGGCCTAATGTTGTCAGTTTCTAAACTTTATGAAGCCTTCATCCCGCATGCCAAGGCGTATTCCTCAGAGTGGAGCATTTGCATCTGACAGCAGGGCCCCGGGGGACGATGTCTGTGGGAGGGTGTGGGTGCCCGCAGCCGTGTGGTTGAGCTGGTGCCGCTGATGTCGGGGGACATCAGCGTGACTCCCACAGAGCTCCTTAGATTCTGGTTTCTGCTTCCAAAGGGTTTCCTTTCTCTTGTGGTTTTGCTTCCTGATTTGGAGAAGGGTGAAAACAACCACAATTCTTACCTAAAATATTGAACAAAAAATGTTTAGTGCGCATGGAGAAAGCCGAGGAAGTGTTTGGGGCAGCGCATTTCGTCTGTGATAAGTTTTTATTCTGTTGTGCACTGAAGTATCTGATGAAGTCTAGAAAAACTGACATTAGAAGGGTTCTGGTGGGTTGCTCCGGGTGACAGTCAGACTGTCTCCTTGGGACAGCAGCAGCGCCCCAGGGTATGGTCTTGGGGAGAGACTTGAACCTAGTGATTCTGAGATCTCCATAGCGATTCCAGCCTGGGGTTCCGCATAGAGGCCAAGGTGTAGACCAGTTCGTTCAACTGGGGGTGCGGAGGAGTCCATGAAGAAATTAAGCTTTGCTCAGGATTGCCTTTTTTAGAAAGGGAAACAGGAAACAAATGGAATGAATCTTATTTAGTTCAGTGTTTTGTGTAACTCTGTGGACCATCATTCCCACGTGGCACGAGTAAAGCCATTGTAGGTACCGTCGTTCATTGCAGGTCTCTGACTCTGCCGCGTGCTTCTGCTTCCACACACGTCTGTCTGCACCAGCCCCATCTCTTGGGTGCCCAGTAGTAGCGTGGGCAGGAGCTTTCTCGGCCAGGGAAGGAACCCCAGTCTGCACAGGTCAGCCTGAGAGGGGAGGCTTCCCCATGCTGGTCTGTGAAGCCAATGGCCTCGGAAGACACTGCCTATAAGTATCTGGCTGTGGGCTGAAGGGGAAAATCAGGAATCCCCCAAGTGCAAGTGATAGCTGAAAACAAGGGTTCCACTTGAGTGTTGCTTTTATTTTAAGAAAAAAATACAAATCTTTTTTGTGCTCAGGATTTTCTGTAGTGTGCTTAGGATTACCATTATTAACGTTATGTTAGATACGTATTTCAGTGACAAAAAAGTTGGTTACAGGGAACATATTCCCTCCCCGACTGGTATCCATTGTGTGGCACCCACCCACTTGTGATACTAGGCCTTTTGTGTCAGTGTGGCTATTTTTAATCTCCTGCTTCGTCGAGGTAAGTAGTTTGAAAATGAAGGTGCTCATAGCAACCGCTCACCTACGTCCCACGCTCCCCTTATTAAAATATCATGCTAACTGCTTCCCCGCGTGATGAAAATATTGTGACTGGTAAGTGAAAATATTGTGACAAGTCGGTGAATTCAGGGTTTCAGAGACTCCCCATTCTCTGTCCTCAGTGAGGGGTCTTTGCGAAAAGCGCTGCTGCAGCCTGCCCCCTGGCCTTTGCTTCAGCTCAGTGAAGCAAAGTTGAGTCTGTGAGCTTTGGGCTGACTTAGGCCTCAGGACAAGGTCTTGTCTGAGTCTTAGAGTCACGCCTTGACCAAATGGAGCACCTCAACACACTCTTACTGCCTTCAGGGCTGTGGAATGGAGAGAGAGAGAGAGAGAGAGAGAGAGAGAGAGAGAGAGAGAGAGAGAGAGAGAGAGAGAGCGCGAGAGAGAGAGAGAGAGAGAGGAGTATGTGTGTGTGTGTGTAAGTGGTCAGTGAAGGGGGCAGCATCGGAGGCTTTTTAGATGTGTGGCACTTGTTGAATGACCCTGGTGCTTGAGGACCTGACTGATGGACTGAGTGGCCAGCCTGCTGTGCTGCTGTGGAGAGAGCCAGGGACCTTCCCATTCCTGAAACCCACACTGAACTGTGTTTGAGGTAGAGCAGGAGATATGGTGTCTGAAACTCAGTGTGGTTCTAGAAGCAGCTTCCTTTATCACAGACCTGCAGAGAACCGGCCTGGGCCCCTTCTTTCTTTACTTCTCCCCTGTGTGCAGGGATGTGGCTCTGTGTGTGTGTGTGTGTGTGTGTGTGTGTGTGTGTGTGTGTTTCTGGGCTGCTGGTCAGTCAGGACCTGCACACCCAAGGGCCCACACTGTGGGAGAGCCAGGTGAGCTGTGTAGGGCGGGAACTAGGCCCAAGTGGTTTTCTAGAAGAAGGAGAAATGAAAACCCTGTGGGGCAGGAGCGCCATGCTCAGTTCTGATACTGGGAGTCTGATACCACAAGGGCAGGTCCGTCTCCCCTCCCCTCCAGTCCCGGAAAGCCAAGCCTGCCGGAGACCCACGCTCATGCCCGCCGCCTTGTGGCCTTCGCGCTTTGCTCTGCAAGGTGCCCCATGGTGGCAGACAGACTGTCCACACGGCTTCATGGTCGCTGGGACCTGAGCGGTGTCTTTGCTCCTTTCCCTCCCTCTCGCTGCCTAGGGCCTGCAGACGCCGACGGCCCTCTCTGCCTCCCCTACAAGACGCTGGTGTCCACCGTGGGCAGCATGGTGTTCAGTGAGGGTGAGGCGCAGCGGCTCATCGAGATCCTGTCCGAGAAGGCTGGCATCATTCAGGACACCTGGCACAAGGTGGGCCGCCCGCTCCAAGGCGCTGCGCTCACCCTTCTTCCAGCCGTGGCTCGGGGCTGCAGCCCCCTAAGCCCCCCACTCCCCCAGAGGCCGCTCAGTCTCCTGCCATCTATGGGCTTGGAGAGTAGGGCCTGGGAGCTCGAGGAGGAGGCTTGGGGGTGGGCACCCTCCTCTCTCTGCTCTTCCTCCGGGGCTGCACCACAGACGCTCACACTGAGCTCTCCCTCAGGTGCTGCCAGAGTGGGTCAGGATCACCTCACCCCCCCCTAGAGGAAGGACCCAGCTTGGCTCTGGCCACCTTCCCCCAAATGCACGCCCCCCCCCCCCCGCCCCCGGCCAGCTTTGTACGCACAGCCATCCCTTTAACTTGGCGGGAGGCACCGTATTCCTAAAATCCACCTGAGTCCCCAAGCCTCGAGCCCAGCATAGTAGCTCCGGGTACCCCGAGACTGGAAGCCTCGAACCTAGCATAGTAACCTTGGGTACCCCGAGACCAGAAACCGGCACAGGGCCAAGTAGCTGCCCAGGGGTGCCTCTCCCCCATGGTGGGGCCCGTGCAGGGAGGATCTTGTTCCTCATAAACCCCTGCTCCCACCCTGTCAGATACTCAGCTCTGTATTGGCCCCATGTCAGAGTCTGAACACTGGGGGAGGGGTGCTGGCGGGAAAGCGCAGGAAGGTGCCGCGCGTCCGCTCCTCTGCGGAGACTCAGCCCTTTGGGCTTTTCTAGGCCACTCAGAAGGGCGACCCTGTGGCTATCCTGAAGCGCCAGCTGGAGGAGAAGGAGAAGCTGCTGGCCACAGAGCAGGAGGACGCGGCTGCCGCCAAGAGCAAGCTGCGGGAGCTCAACAAGGTAGCCTGGCCGCTCACCCGGCTCTCCTGAGGGCCCGGCTGTGGGTCGTGGTGTGGTGACCAGCAAAAGCCACATTGGGAGGTGCCCAGCTCCGGCTCGCCCCGGCACTTCCTTGGCAGCTTTGAGGAGAGGTGGAGGGCCCTTGGCTTGCTGCCCAGGACGGAGGGATAGGGCCTTGGATCCCATGGGACTGGCAGCGTGGACACCAGGCCCAGCTGAACCCACACCAAGTGCTGCGAGTGTGAGTGGGGGCCCCCGGGACCGGACACTGCAGCCTGCCAAGGGCCACTCCACCGCATCCACAGTTCTCTCCTTCCTTTCCTTCTACCATCAGTTCTGACCGAGCCTGGCCTGCGCCTGCTTGGTCCGTGCCCCTGTGCCCATAGCCATGTGTCCGTGGCTATAGCTAGGCTACAGGCCCAGCCTCCTGGAGCCTGCTGCCCCTCAGCCCGGCCCCAGTGGTGGAGGCTCAGTCGTGAAGGCAGGTGGCATTGTTGGCCCTCAGACTGAGTGTGTGCCGGGCCTGGACACCAGACGCCCAGGCAGGCCAGGGCGTGGCCATCCCTGTTGTCCTGGTGGTCCAGTGTCACCCAAGAGCTTGGTGGCTGTGCCTGTGCCCGCCCCTTCCCTGGTGCCTGGTGCCCCATGTTGTTAGGGCAGCACAGGTCTACTGTCTCCTGCTCAGGCAGGGTGGGGAGGGGAGGGGGGAAGGGGGAGGGGTGGGCTGCTGCAGGCGCCTCTGGGAGGAGGGTCTCAGGCTCTTGGCTCCAGTAGTCCCAGCTGTGCCCAGGACTGGGTGGTGCTGATCTTGGTCCCAACTGAGCAGCCCCTCACAAGCCACTCTGCCCTCTTCTTTCCCCAGGAGCTGGCATCAGAGAAGGCCAAGGCAGCCGCTGGGGAGGCCAAGGGGAAGAAGCAGCTGGTGGCCCGGGAGCAGGAGATCACGGCCATGCAGGCTCGCATGCAGGCCAGCTACCGAGAGCACGTGAAGGAGGTGCAGCAGCTGCAGGGCAAGGTGGGCGCCAGTGCTCCCAGGCATGGGACTTTGTCTGGGCTATTCAGGGACGTGCACGAGGGGTCCAGAGCACCTTCTGGGGCTAAAGGGATGGCGCACTGAGCAGGGCGCTTGCCCTGCATGTGGCTGAGCTGAGACCAATCCTCTGCACTCCGTGTGGGTTCCCGAGCACAGCCAGGAGTGAGCCCTGAGCACCCCCAGGTGTGTTCCCACAACAGATCCAGAAACTGCTTATTAAAAACTGCCTTGGTCACAAATGGCCAGTTCTGTGGCGCCTCGCCTGGGTGCCTCTGGGTCAGGTTCTCTGCCCTGGGTTGGCCTGTGTCATGGGGGCCCCTTAACCTGCCTGGCCCCTGCTCGCGGTGGGGCGTGCCAGGGAAGTTGGCGGCGAGCGGAGGCTCAGCAAGGGACTTTCTCGTGGGTGTCAGAGGCCGCAGCTCAGGACACTCGCCTGGTGACTGCAGGCAGCATGCAGTGTCCGGGAAGAGGCGAGTGGCGGGGGACCAGAGCCGTGCAGTGTGCAGGCCGTGTTTTAGGTTTACTTCTCTCCACCCCGTGTGGCAGACGCAGAGCCCGGGAAGGGGAGGGTGGGTGTGTGGCTGTCCTCGCCTGCTAACCTCCTGCCACAAGCCAGCTCTTTGTGAGGCAGCGAGCGGCCGACTGAGGCCCTGCCAATGCCTTTTCAGATCCACACTCTTCAGGAGCAGCTGGAGAATGGCCCCAACACGCAGCTGGCCCGCCTGCAGCAGGAGAACTCCATCCTGAGGGACGCCTTGAACCAGGCCACGAGCCAGGTGGAGAGCAAGTGAGTGGCCACGCGCAGGGACAGTCTAGAGGGGGCTTCAGAGCCCTGAGGCCCCTCCCCCACACTCTGGGTCCCGGGCCTCATTGTGCCTGGCCGACTGTGCTTCCGGCCTCCTGCTCTTTCCCGCATGGGTCTGTGTGGCTTGTCCTTGCTGGTGCTCAAGGCCGCGGGAGTGAGGTGAGCACTGCCTTCCTGTGCATGGGCTGCCGGGGGTCAGAGCCCTCCACAGCCTGCCTGGTGCCATCTTCTTGCTTTCCTGAGGAGGGTAGGGGGCTTGTTTTTTACTTTTTGGTTTGTTTTGGCTTTTTGCATGCCTGTCTTCACAACATCCAGACAGGAGGCTTTTTGTGAGTCCTGCTGGGGGCCCAGAGTCTGGAGGCTGCATGGACTGTCTGAGGTCAGTCTGATGTGCTATGGACAGCCGTGGACCTGAGCATCATGTTTCATCGTGGGGTGGAGGGGGCTCTCCTGGGCCTGCCTGTGCATCCTGGTCAGACACCTCCCGCTTAGAAAAGCGGATCTTGGCTTGTGTATTACCAGTCCATCAAGGCCCATTCCTTGACGTTCGAACTTCTTCCCCCACGGGGTCCTGGGGTCTTCTCTGGTCCTGAGAGCCTGGTTTCCTGAGCAGTGCTGAAGGCTCTGGGTGTAGGTGTCATGAATACATGTGAAAATCTTACTGTCTTTGTGGGATGACAGTACTTATGTTTTCCTGAATGAGAATAGGTCGATATTAAAAGAAGAAAGACTGTCCTGGGGCCAGGTGCCAATTTGGCGGTTGGGCCAAAATCTTGGAAGGGCTCTGGTTTGTGAGGTTCCTCAGCCTCCTGCTTGCCATCACACCATCGGCCAGCCAGCGACCTGGGGCCTCCTGGCTGTAAGGGCCTTCCTGAATGTGCCTCTTGGTCAGAAATGAAAGGTTCTGCCTTTGCTGCGGGTTGCCAGCCTTTTCTGGGGGGTCCCATGAGTGCTCTATCTCGTGCACCCTTTGCTCGTTGGTCTCTCTGGCCTCTGAGCCGTGCTGGTGAGGGGGCATCCTCTCCTCAGAACACGCATCACATCCCAACCTGCAGCCCCATCCGGGGCTGTGCTGACGGTGCCCGACTTGAAGGGCAGGAAGGAAGTGGGCAGCGTGCAGTCGGGGGAGCGGGGCTTGCCCTCCATCTGCCCATCAGCGTGGGGTGCTGGGGACTGTCTCGCAGGCAGAACGCAGAGCTAGCCAAGCTGCGGCAGGAGCTCAGCAAGGTCAGCAAGGAGCTGGCAGACAAGTCTGAGTCGGCCAGGCAGGAGGAGCAGCAGCGGAAGGCGCTGGAAACGAAGGCAGCCGCCTTCGAGAAGCAGGTTCTGCAGCTGCAGGTGAGTCGGGGTCAGAGCTCCCCCGCTGTCACCATGACACCTGACCCCTCTGTGTGCCGTGCCTTGTCTGACCCGGGGTCGTCCCGGCTTAGCCACAGCAGCTGCCCCCCATGGGCCTCAGCCGGGACCCTCAGCCTCGACCCAGTTAGCAGCAGAGAGAGCTTGGTGGCCTAGGATGGCTGCTTCCCAGATGGCCTGCCTGACGGCCTTTGGGGCACAAACCACCTGCTGATGGTGGGTGGTTGTTGTCACCGCCCTCTGAGTGATAGCATCACTAGGATCTGCTGTTCACGCTTAAGGAAGCTAAAGAACTGACTCTCCTCCACCCCCACCCCGTAAAGGAGAGTCTGAGCTCTCCACCTGACTTAAGAGCTGGGCGTGTCCTCCCACGCCTGCCACCAGCCTCGCCAGCCATGCCGAAAGTCCCTGTCCTCCCATGCCTGCCACCAGCCTTGCCAGCCTTACCGAGGCAGCCACTGTCCCAGGAGTCCCTCTCTCAAGGATGCCCAGGCTCCTGGGCCAGGCAGCAGGAAATGGCTCCACAGTCCAAAGGAGCAGCCGTCTCGGCAACTCTGCAGACCTCTGGACCCCCTTCTTTTGGGAGCAGACCCCCTGGCAGGGAGCAGCTTTGGGGGGTCGTGATGGTGTTGCCTGCTTTGCTGTTCCTGTGGGTTGTAGTCCCTGCAGTGGACCGGGCTTTGGACCCCTTTGCTGCCAAGTTCCTGAAGCAGAGCCGTGGTGCCAGCAGAGAGGCTGGCTTGGGTGCCAGTGGTTTAACCCACAGCTGGTTCCCGCCGGAAAGTTGCTGCCCCTTAACATGGGGGGCCCCTGGGTCCAGTTTTCATCTGCCAGTATTAGATTTTAAAGCGAGCACACAAAATGCTGTGATAAATCATGGCATTCATCTGTGCAGCAGTGACCCTTGAAATATTACTCCTGGTCCCAGTCAGCTGGGAGCCAGTTCAGAAAGGTCAGGAACCTTTGTCCTGGACCAGAGCCACACACGGCGTGCAGCTGCAGTCTGCGAGAGTACGGGACAGAGGCGCACGGTGGTTGGAGGGGGGTTGTAGTTACATGCCGTGGGCGTCACCTGCTCCCAGGTGGTTCCGTGGCTTCTAGGCCCCACGTGCTCATGCCCCTTCACTCCCCCACCCCAGCTGTGCCCCGTCCCAGCACTGGCCTGGGCCCGGCTCTCCCCCAGGAAGCCCAGCCCCAAGGACCGGGCATCGCCTGTCTGCTCATCCGGGGCTCTCCTGGGCCTGGCCGCCTCCCACCCCTTTATCTTGCTTTCCGCACCAAGGTGAGGGTGGGCAGAGCCATGCAGCTGCCTTGTCAGATGTCAGGTGCGGACAAAGAGGCATTTGGTACCTGCCGCTGGATGGCAGAACCTGTGCAGCTGCATGTGTAACAGCTGGAGGGAGCCCCTGTCCCATGGGCACACACAGTATGCCCTCTCCAGGGCCTGCAGAGAACCTCCTAGTCGGATGGAGGCTGGGGAGTTGGGAGATGGGACGCGCATCTGGTTCTGTCATTCTCGGCTCTTTTCCATGCCCCCAGCTAGCTTTTAGGGCTCGGGTGCAGGGGGTGGAGTGCTGGCCTGCTGGCTCACTGAAATCTAGAGGGTTCTGTGGAAGGTTAACGAGGAGGGTGAGGGGCTCTGCCGTGGTCCCCTCACAACCCTCTTCCCTCCGCCTGCGGTATAGACGTCGCACAAGGAGAGTGAGGAGGCCCTGCAGAAGCGCCTGGACGAGGTGAGCCGGGAGCTGTGCCGGGCCCAGACCAGCCACGCCAGCCTCCGGGCAGATGCCGAGAAAGCTCAGGAGCAGCAGCAGCAGATGAATGGTGAGCGGGCCGGGACAGTCGAGTGTGCGAGGGAGGGTGGCCAGAGGTGCTGGGAGCGCGCAGGGCTGTGGGATGGGGAAGCAGAGCCCCTTGGTTCCCCCCTCTTTGTGCTGCTTCCGACCGGTCACTTCCACTCCTGGCAGAGAGCAGTGGGGCCGGGAGCCTGGGGGACACGGGGGACAGGTGGCTGGGGCAACTCTGATGTCTCTGTGACCATTCACGGGCATACACCGAGCACCGCTGTGAGCAGCAGAGGCTTGCCAAAGAGTATGTCCGGGGACAAGACCAGTGCTTGTCATCGGGGCAAGTCCACGGAGCTCTTGGCCTGGAGCAGTTTCTGTGAGGGACCCAAGAGTCCAGGCTTTTATGGGCTTGGGGGTGGTTTGGCCCCCACTAGCGGTGCACAGGGCTTACTCCTGACTGCGCGCAGGGATCATTCCTGGTGGGCTTGGAATCGAACCCCAGTCAGCTGCGTGCTAGGCAAGCGCCTGCCTGCTGTCCTTTGCCCTGGCCCTGCTTATGTCTTTGTGGGCCACGGAGCCACAGCTGCTGTTTTACTGCCCCCGTACTACAGCGGCCCTGGACCATGTAGGAAAAGGCAGGCTGGTTTGGTTCTGGTAAACCTCATAGGTGGCACCCTGGGGGAGCCCCTGAGGCCTCACTTTTGGTTACCTGCTGTAGTGGGCAGGGTTCAGGGTTCAGGAAAGGCCTCTCTGAGGTGAAGGGCATGTCTGTATGCCGGGAACACTGGTCCCCTGAGATGGGGACTGACCTAGAACTTGGCTGGTACGACAGGGTGATGGGAGCAAGTCGGCAGGCAAGTGGCTGGTGAGTGCCACCTGGGCTTGGTCAGGTGACGGGTGTGGGAAGTGCTGTGTAAAGTAATGGGGGGGGGGGGGGGGAGTGCCTGTGGGTTGGGCTGGGCCGAGTGTGACAGGATCGCTTTCCCCTGGGAGACTCTGCAGGCTTTCCCATATGGACTTGCTGCGGGCTCGGCTACACAGGAGGGGGTGTGAGGGAGGGCTGGTTGGGGACGCCGGTTCAGCATCCAGTGTCCAAGCAGCTTGATTGGGAAGTGGTGGCCGCTGAACCTGGGGACTTCCCCAAGGTTATCAGGGGAAGGGCAGGGCAGGGGGCACCGAGAGGTGGAGGAGACAGGCCCAGAGTGGGCTCGCAGCGTCGCCTGGTAAAGAAATAAGGGCCCATCACCCCTGCCTCGGCCAACCTGAGCCAGCCCTCATGAAAAGGTTTCTAGAAACTGCAGCTCCAGTCTGTTTTGAATTTCTATCCTTTCCCCACGAGTGATATGTGGGCAGTGCAAACTCCCCACCCCCCCCCCGCGCGCGCGCGCACACACACACACACACACACACACACACACACACACACCCCTCCTCTAAGAGCAGAGCCAGGCTGTGACCCTCCCATCAGCAAACAGATGCCCACCACCCCAACCCCCAACCCCCCGTCACAGCAGTGATCGGGAGCCTGAGAGGAGGCAGTGGACGGAGCGCCCCATCCAGGGCCTGCGTGCTAAGCCATCCTGGGCACTCCTGCCCCTGACCCCACCTTGCTCCCCTTTTCCTGGCCACAGAGCTGCACAGCAAACTGCAATCCTCCGAGGCTGAGGTGAAGAGCAAGTGCGAGGAGCTGAGCAGCCTCCAGGGCCAGCTCAAGGACGCCCGGGCCGAGAACTCCCAGCTCACGGAGAGAATCCACTCCATCGAAGCACTGCTGGAGGCAGGCCAGGCCCGGGACGCGCAGGTCAGCCACCGGGGGAGGGTGCGGGGGCTGCTGCCCTGCCACGGAAGGTGAGACCCTGGTGACAGTCTGGTCTCGTTCCAGGCCAGCCACGCAGAGCCCGAACAGCAGCAGGCCCGGTAAGTGGTGGGGGAGCTGCCACCGGGGGGAATTCCCTCTCGGGGGACTCCCTGCTCCTCCCTGACTGAGGAAACAGGCACGGTGGGCAGGCCACCGGGCAAGCTGCTCGGCCTCCTTTTGACATGCAGGACTCGATGGGCCTGGGAAGCGCAGGGGCTGTCGCAAGGCTGGCTCCGTTGGTCGCTGACGCTGTATCTGCACCGGGAGCACTGCCAGCTGTGGCCTAAGGATGGAAACGGGCCAGAGGGATAGCGCGGTGGGTGGGAAGCTTGCCTCGCATGCTGCTGACCCTGGGTGAAGCTTGCAACCCCATGTGGTTGCCCAGGCCCCACCAGTGACTCCTGAAGGCAGAGCCAGGAGTAAGCCCTGAGGACAGCAGGTGTGGCCCCAAAACCCCGTGTCCATGGTGAGTGGCAGGTTTCTTGGAAGGGAGCAGAGCTGCCTTCTGTCCCGTCCAGTGGGAAGGAGGCGCCTCGTGCCTGCAGGAGAGCGTTTCATGGACAGCACTAAGCGTGGGCCCGCCGGAGCAGGGGAGGCACCCAGGCAGTTGCCGTTCCCAGCACTCCTGATTTTGGAGTTTCCTTGGTCGCCAGGCTTCAACGTCACTGCTGGTAGAGCCGCTCTCCCTGGAGCTGGCCCAGCGGCGGTGCTTGTGTAGTGGCCCTGGCCGTCGCGGGACGGTGCTTACTGCTGAGTCCCGGGCTGTCCAGAGTTGTCATGGCTGCTGCCACAAGGGGACCCAGAGCAGCTGTGGGGAGATGTGTCAACACTGCTCTCACAGAGGCTGAGCGGGCGAGGTCACCGGTTTCCCTGCAGGCCCCAGGGTGGGCGCGGGAGGGAGGTCTTAGGGAGGCAGGAGGGGCCGGAGCCGGCCCCTGTGCCATCCTCTCCCAGCATGCTCTGCTCCCGGAGCGCAGGACCCCTGGGCTCTCTGGTGCTGGGCATTACCCGGGACTGAGCTCTGATGAAGATAGGGTCAGTTTTAATGTTTTTCGTGGATTGGCAGAATGGGCTTTTTGTTGTTTTGTGTTTTTTCATGTCCCTCGGTGGTTTATCTGAGAGTTGTGTATAGCCCAGGCCTCCCTGTTCTGGGGTGGGGGGTGAGTGGGTCAGATGTCTTGGAACTGGGGCAGTGGTTCAGGGAGGTGACCCTCAGCGTGTCCTGCTGCCTCTTCCTGCTAAGCAAGACCTTGAATGATTGGTTGATTAGGTTTTGGGATCATATCTCATATCTCTTAGGAGACCACGTGCAGTGCCACAGATCAAATCAGGGTCAGCCACATGCCCGGCAAGCACTTTATTTTTTTTTTAAATTTTTATTAGTGAAACACCATGAGGTACAGTTGTAGACTTAAAATTTTTGTGCTTGGGGTTCAGTTATACAATGATCGAGTACCCATCCTTCCACCAGTGCCCATTCTCCACCACCAATGATCCCAGTATCCTTCCCACACCCCCATCCCTTCCCATCCCACCCTGCCTCTGTGGCAGGGCATTCCCTTTTGTTCTCTCCTTTTGGGTGCTGTGGTTTCGGCAAGCACTTTAATCCCATGCTTTTTTTCCAGCCCTGGGACCTTGGTTTTGGGGGCCCAGCAGGTGAGGAGGATGGCTGAAGGAAGGCTTCTGCAGTGCTGCAGGAGGTTGGAGGGAGATGCTGTCAGGTCCTAGTGAGCTTCAGGTGGGAGGATTGCAGTTCTGTGGGCCTGGCCTCCTTCCAAGGCTGGACCACTGTCCACCAGCCAGCAGCAGTCTGTACCCAAAGGGTCGGTGGCAGGCAAGGCCCTCGTTAAAACTGTCAGGTGTTAATATGCCTTTACAGTGATGCCTTTTGAGACTTCTGGCAAAATGGCAGAATGGACCCTGGCAAGCCGCGCCCCCTCAGAAATCTACTCCCTGTCATTCAGGGGTGCTTTTCAAAAAGTGGCTTTCAGTTTTTTTGAAGCACAATGTTTTTTCAAAAAAAAATTTTTTTTTTTTTTTTTTTTTGCTTTTTAAGTCATACCCAGCGATGCTCAGGGGTTACTTCTGGCTCTGCACTCAGGAATTACTCCTGGCAGTGCTTGGGGGACCACAGGGGATGCCGGGGATCAGATCCTGGTCAGTTACATGTAAGGCAAACACCCTACCTGCTGTACCATTGCTTCAGTCCATTTCGAGAAATTCACTTAGGGAAATGTGAGAGGGAGGAAGGAGGAAAGAGACAAAGGAGAGGAGAGGAAAGGAGAGGAAGAGGAGGAGAAGGAGGGGGGAGAAAAGGGGGGGGACAGAGAGAGAAACAGAGAGAGACAGAGACAGAGACAGGCAGAACGAGAAAGAGAGAGAACGAGAACATGAGGACTGGTCTCCAGTAGAAACTATGCCACTGATAAGATCCCTAGGACCTCTCTCCCTTTGACTGCTGGTGGCCAGACCCCACATCCCTCAGACTGGTGGCTGTCCCCTATGGCAGGGACCCCCTCAGGCAGGGCCTGCTTTGCTGCTTTCCAGAGGGATAAGGTGTGCCCGTTTGAGTCTGTTGTTCCTTCTGGACTTAACATTTTGCGGGGGTTCCCAGCTCATGTGTGGGTGTGCCATAATGGTGGCATGGGAGTCTAGCCCAGATGGCCTCTGACATGGCCAAAATGTTCCAGGGAGGATCCGGCATGCCTCCGTGCAGGGTTCTGGTGGCATCTGTCATTCAGCCCTGCAGAGAGGTCTGCGGAAAGCGTGGCCGCGGAATGTGCTGGTGACCCCTGCCCCCTTCTTGCAGCGTCCAAGAGCTGGAGTCACAGTTGAGGTGTGTGGAGAAGGAGGCCACTGAGCTCAAGGAGGCCGTGGAGCAGCAGAAGGTGAAGAACAATGTGAGTGCTGGGCCTGCCTTCCCCGGGCCCGTCTTCCAGGGGACAGGACAGAAAAGGTGCCCGTTGGTCTGGCTAGTCACAGGCCACCCTGGAGAAGGGAGCGGCAGAGGGCCATGTCCTCCCCTCAGGCCACTGCCGTCCTCGCAGCCTGCTCTGCCTCATCCCCGTCTGCCTCTCCCAGGAGGCCTTGCCGGTCCCTTCCTGGGCCTGATGGCTGGAGCAGGCCACGGAGTTGGTTCTCGGCAACGTGGCTCCGGGAGCCTCCCTTCTCTGAGGAGGCCAGCCCGCCATCTCTCACATGCACCGCATCCCCTGGTGTGCGGCCTGGGAGGCCTTTGTGGCGTGGATTTGGGAGGACCATGGCAGCTGCTGACCTGCCTTGCCTTGTCCTTATGTCCCCTGCCAGGACCTCCGAGAGAAGAACTGGAAGGCCATGGAGGCGCTGGCCTCGGCCGAAAGAGCCTGTGAGGAGAAGCTGCGCTCCCTGACACAGGCCAAGGTCAGAGCCTGTGTGGTCCTCGGGCCCCAGAAACTGCACTTGTGGCGTTGGGTGGACACCAGAGTGCGGGCACAGCCTCACACAGCCTGGCCGCTCAGAGCTCCACGTCCGCGGGTCAGGGGCCTGTGGCGAAGTCCCTGGCCCTCCCCCCCCCACCTCTCTTAGACAATGGCTTCTGCTTAACTGCTCTCAGCTATGTTCTTTGCCGTTGGGGCAGAGAAGACTTGGAGCCACAGGGTCAGTCTAAGAGAGCCTGGGCTTGGGCCCAGCTACTGCAGGTCTTTGTGATATTGTTGACCCCTGACATTGGTTTTGTTTTTGGAGTTTTACTGTATTTTGGGGGTGGGGGTTTTGGGGTGAGGGGAGGGTTTGGGCCACACCCATCGGTGCTCGGGGCCTTACTCCTGGCTCTGCACCAGGATCTCTCCTGGTGGAGCTCGGGGGACTCTGCCATGCCGAGACTTGAGCCTGGGTTGGCCACGCGCACGGCATACACCTTACCTGCTGCTCCCACTCCGGCTCTGCTGTCTTATCTGGATAACCATCTGCTCTCTCGGGCTTCTGAACCCAGGCGAGGTGACTGTGGTTTCTGTGGTTGATCTTTACAGTGAGTCAGGAGAGGGAAGAACGTCTAGCCACAGGCTGAGGTGGGGGACAGAGCCTGGGCTGTGATGGGCCCTGGGGGGATGCCAGGGCAGCCCGCCCACCTCCCCGGCAGCAGGGGCTGGAGCGCGGACCTTACTCCGTCATTACCGGCGGTCTTGCCGGGCCTCCCAGAGAGCCGCGTGACCCCTTCCATCATTTCATGGCAAAACAGAAGCTGTGCATAGACATGTCCTCCAACTTGCGGGCGAGCACACAGGCCGTTTGATGGCAGCTGGCCTCTACACCTCTGGGAGACGGAAGGGTCACGGGTCGGGCCACCTTCTGGATGCTCGGCTGGGCAAGGAAGCTCTGCTCTATGTCTGATCAGATTACGTGGGGGCAGGGGTCCCGTTCTAGACCCCACACCCCACACCAAGGCAGTCTGTTCCCCCGCAGGGCAGCCCTGTCGTGTCTCAGCGTGGGCAGGAGTGTGGTCTGTTCCGGGAGAGCCGGTGGTCCTGCTTCACGGGGCAAGGGGAACTGCCTGGAGCGTCCCCTCCCACCTGCCCCTCAGGCCTGCTGCGCCCTGGCTGTGGCAACTACTGACACTCTAATGCCTGCGCTTCTATCTCCTCTCAGCTTGCGCCCCTCTGCACACGCATGTCCACGCACACACACAGAGGGACACACCACAAGCACATGGCAGACTCTCAGAGAGACGCGGTGGAGCAGAGAGCTCTGCCGGGAGGTGCTGGGCATGTGGCATCTGGCCATATGGAGCACCTGTGGGCTCCTGGAGGGAAGGGCACCACGTGAAACCAGGGGCCAGCTGATAGGACAGGGCCCGGGAAGAAGACAAGGGCGCGAGGGCACGTGCTTGGGAAAAGGTTTGAGAAGCGCCGGCCCAGCCCTCTGGCCTGCCTGGCTTGGGTCAAGTCTTTTTGAAGCATCCTCGCCACGGCCGGTGAGCCCCCTGCCTCCTCCCGCACGCCTTGTCTCACCTTCCCACCTTCTCTAGGAGGAGTCAGAGAAGCATCTGCGAGAGACGGAGGTGCAGAGCAGGGAGGTGCTGCTGAAGCTTTTCCCAGCCCTCACTCCCGCAACCAACCAGGTGAGCCTCAGCCCGGGCAGGGGGGCCCACTCGCAGCCACGACCCGACCCACCTTCCATGTCTCTTTGCAGAGCTACTCCACGTGGCTGCAGGAGGTGAGAGAGAAAGCGCCCGAGCTGCTGCAGCTGCCTGCTCCGACGTCCTCCTCGGTGAGTCTGGTGCCGGCACCCGCAAGACTGCACGGGTTCCCTTGCCCGCCTGTGTCCTCAGGCGGGATGCCCTGGCGTGGCTAAGCAGCGTGCCTGTGCTCTGTCCCCAGGACCTGGCTGCCAAGCTCCGGGAGGCAGAAGAGACCCAGAGCAGCCTCCAGGCCGAGTGCGACCAGTACCGCACAATCCTGGGCCAGACGGTGAGCGGGAGGGCTTGGAGTGGAGGGTCTCCGGGGGTCCGCCTGGCCCAGGGGAGGGGAGGTGGGCTGGCTCCATGACTCTTATTCCATGTCCTGGGCCACTCATGGACTGAGGCGTGGGAAGCTCCCGGCCAGGATCTGTTCCCAGGCGAGGCTTCCGCCACAGCCCACCTCCCCTGCCCACCTGAGGAGCTGCGAGCACAGACTGGGGTGGGTGGGGGCCTGCGGGAAGGGGTCTTGCCTTAGCATCCCTCGGCTCCCGCAGGAGGGCATGCTCAAGGAGCTGCAGAAGAGCGTGGAGGATGAGGAGCAGGTGTGGAAGTCCAAGCTGAGCAACGCCGAGGAGGAGCTGCAGAAGGTGTGGGCGCGAGGGCACAGTTGGCAGGCGATCCCTGCCATCGGTGTGGCCCCTGGCTGGCCAGGAGCGAGCCCTGAGCACAGCCGGGTGCTGCCCCAAGACAGAAAAGTACAGGACAGTTCCCCCCGGGCCCAGCTCTCTGGGGGGGTGGGGGACATACAGTGCTGTAGGGAGGCTGCCCAGGGGCCGTCCCCCTCCGAGGCTGGGGGTGACAGGTGTCTTCCCCTTGGCAGTCACGGGTCAAAGTGAAGCATCTCGAGGAGACTCTGGAGAAGCTCAGGGGAGAACTGGAAGCTTCCGATCAGGTACGGGGTGGGCTGTGTCTCCTTCCCTGCTCACCTCAGAGAGCCGAGAACACAGGCCTGGGGGGCTGCGCCTGTGGACGGGGCTGGGGGCGGGCGCTCCGTGTGGGGTCTCCTCTGGCTCAAGTGTGTGAGGGAGGGGAATCCAATCTTGTCAGTCTTGCTTGTTCCCAACCCAAGCTGCTTACAGCAAGCCCTGCCAGGGAGCCCTGGGGTGAAGAACCTGGGGACACCACACTGGCGCCCAGGGCATCATTCCCAGTCCGGCCTCCGGCCACTCACTGTCCACCTCAGAGGCCCAGTCTCAGGCCTTGCTTCTCCCAGGGCCAGCCAGGGTTGAGGCCTGTCACTGGCTCTGTAGGGGTGTGTGCTGGCCTCTGATGCATATGTGTGTGTGTGTGTGTGTGTGTGTGTGTGTGGTGTGTATGTGTATGTTTAGCTGAGGGAACACACCTCAAACCTGGAAGCAGAGCTAGAGAAGCACATGGCAGCCGCCAGCACCGAATGCCAGAGCTACGCCAAGGAGGTGGCAGGGGTGAGTCTGGCGCTGTGAGCTCCACAGATCTCTGCCCACCCAGGGTCGCTCCAATCCCCAGAACATGGGCCAGGTGCTGCCATGCTCAGTGCCGAGGTCGGCATGCTCCAGGAAGCCATGCTGGCTCCATGTCAGTTGGGCCCATTTGGATTTTGTTTCTGGGGTTGTTTTGCTTTGTTTGGGTTTGGGGCCAGACCATGCAGTGCTCAGGGACCCAGGCGTCACCCCTAGCTTCACTCGGAAGACCATCCAGGATGCTTGTCAGACCTGGCACAGTCGAGTGCCCTGCCTGCTGGACTGTTGCTCCAGCCCCCACCCGTCTCTGACTGCGGGCCCCGACCCCTGTTCTGGTTCGAGAGCAGACATTCCACTTTACTTGGCACACGTTAGTCGGCCCGCTTTGGCGAAAGGAGCAGACGGGCGTGCCGCGTCTCCCGACTGTCCGCATGTGGTGCGGAGCAAGCAGGGGCAGCTGGAGGAGCTGGGAGCACCGCGTGGCCACCTTAGTGGGGTCGGGGTCCACGGGCGTGGGCCTCATGGGAACCGGCTCTCTGTTCTCTCCGCTTTCTCCCCGCGCGGGCTCTGCCCTCCCAGCTAAGGCAGCTTTTGTTAGAATCTCAGTCTCAGTTGGACGCAGCCAAGACTGAAGCCCAGAAACAGAGCAGCGAGCTGGCCCTGGTGAGTGGCGGGCCGTGGGCTGGCCTGGCGGGCTCATGTGTGTGAGATGTGTCTGTCCTCGCGTGTGTGTGGGCCTCCGGCCACAGGTGATCTGGCTCTGCGGAGTGAGGGGCAGCGGGAGGCTGGTGCCCATTAGCTGTTTGGGGCAGCTCCGGGAGGGCCGGAAGGAGCCCCTCACACCTTTGTCCCAAAGTGCCCAGCCGGGCAGAGGGCTGCCGAGACCACGGTGTTCAACGCTTCACTTTCCACGCTGTGCAGCTGCTGGGCTCGGCATGTCTTCTGGGTCCCTCAGAGCCGGCAAGGGTCTGTCCCATCAGCCAGACCCAGGACTGCAGGGAGCCACTTGGTGTCCCATTGGCTGGTGTCCGAGCTCTCGAGATGCTCTGGTGCCTCTGGTGCAGCTCCGCTCCCAGCTGTCAGGACTTGGGGGGGTGCGGGCTTGCGCATGCTTCCCTCATGTCTGCTTCCCTGCGGAGCAGTGGGCCTGGGCCACTCCATCAGGCTGCTGTTGGGCCCGTTCCTATTGGGGGACACATTTCTGACTCCCTGGTGCCCTGTGGTCATTCGGGCCTCCCCCGGGACCTTTGCAGCAGGGGGCCCATGTCTGAGCTCATGCCTCTCCCCAAGTCTGTCTAAGCCGACTGTGGGTGGCAGGCTCGGGGGAGGGTGGGTTGGGGGGGATGGAAGTGCGTAGGGAGAGGGCTGTGTTTGTGTGTCTGCATGCACGTGTGTGTGTGCATGTGTGCATGCGCGCGTGCGTGCGTGTGCATGTGCCTGTGCCTGCGTGTGTGTGGCTGGTGTTGGCGTAAACCTGCCCTCCCTGTTTCAGGTCAGGCAGCAGTTGAGTGAGATGAAGAGCCACGTAGAGGATGGTGCCGTAGCGGGGGCCCTGGCTGCCCCCCCAGAGGCTCCCCCAGCTGAGCAGAGCCCCGTCGAGGTTAGGGCGGTGAGCAGGTCCCCAGATGTCTGTCACTAACTGTCCTCACGCCCCCCCACCCCTCCCCAGCACAGGGAAGTCAGACTCCTGCTAAATGCCACCCTGATGTCGCCTCTTTCCCCCACTGTCCTCCCCACCGTCCCCTCCCCCGTCCTGTCGTCTCAGCAGAGTCCCCGGGTCAGAGCAGCCAGAGCAGACCAAGGAAGGGCAGGGCAGGGCAGGGGCAGGTGTGGGCCCCATGCGAGGACGCGGGGCTGGAGGGCACTTTCCAGAACTCAACCATGTGGCGGGAGGCCCTGGGCAGAGGGGCTGTGCAGGGGCTCGGGCTGAGAGCTCCCCCCGAACGGGACAGCGAGTGACTGGCAGGCGGCGGCGAGAAGCGGGCACCACTCACAGGAGCACTCTCAGCTGCTAGACGGCTCCTCATCAGGTCTCCTATTCCCCGCAGCTGAGGTCACAGCTGGAGCAGACGGAGGCCGTCCTGCAGAGCGAGCAGATGCGGCGGCAGCAGCTGGCCACCGAGTTTGAGGAGGTCAGGCCCGGGTACCCCGTGCCCGTCGCAGCTGCGCCCGCTTCGGGGGGTGGTGGGCGGGGGGGGGCGGGGCTACGCAGACCCCTCTGCCTTCCGGTGTGCGAGGCGTCATCACCCTGACTCACCTCCTCTCACAGGCTCAGAACTCAGCATGCCGGCTCCAGGCAGAGCTAGAGAAGCTCCGCAGCGGCCCGCCGAGCCCATCTTCAGAAGCAGAGGCCTCTCAGCTCAAGGTAAAGGCTGGCCAGGGCCAGGAGCGGGTGCGGATCTCCTGTGGCCCTGCCTGGCCAGCAGTGCTGGTGACCCATATGGAAGCCCCGAGAAGGCCCTGCTAGCCTGAGGGAGGATCAGAGTTGCAGGAAGAGGGCCTGGCCTGTGTGGGACCAGGGGATGCAGAGTCGCAGGGAGAGGGCTCAGCACACCTGAGGAAAGGGATGCAGGCTGGCACGGGAGGCCATGTGCTCCTGTGTGCTCCTGGGCTTCCCTCGCCCCACTCGGGCACCCTGTTCTCGGCAGTTCGTGTGGCAGTATGGGCAGGGCCCACTGACCTGGGGGTCACTGCCCGACTCAAAGGGAAGCCTTGATGCCCCCTAGGGCTCCCGGCTCCCGCTGGCTGTGTCCAGGCCTTAGGCAGAGCCTCTCTGCGGAGCCAAGGCTGAGCCCTTCCACCCCTGACTCCTCAGGAGAGGTTAGAAAAGGAGAAGAAGTTAACCAGTGACCTGGGACGCGCAGCTACCAAACTGCAGGAGCTTTTGAAGACCACCCAGGAACAGCTGACGAAGGAGAGAGAGACCGTGAAAAAGTTGCAGGAGCAGCTGGACAAAGCAGTAAGTGTCTTGGCTGGGGTCAGGTGCCCCTTGGCTCAGACCCACAGACTGGGTGCTGGGGACCCCAGGACTCGGGAAGCACAAATGGCTTGGGTTTTTTTTTTTTTTTTTTCAGGAGGTCCTGACAGACGGAGGTGTTGGTGGCCTAGCTCCCCCTCCCGCCCCACTCCTCTGGCCCCCACTGGGCCCTCCTGTTCGCAGTGCTGGTTCTCACGGGCCCGGCTGGCCTTGGGGTTCTCAGAGGGAGTGGGTGTGATAGGCACCCAGTTTTGAGGGACTGGAGACCAAAGGGGGTGGGGGTGGGGGCTGTGTTCCCTCCAGCACCAGATCCTAGCCTCACTCTACCCTTTTTTCACAGGAGGACGGTAGCAGCTCAAAAGAGGGTACCTCCGTCTGAGTCTCCTGAGGAAGAAGTTACTGTTCAACTTACCAAAATGCCTTACACATTCCTTATGAATAAACCAACCAACACAGCGTTATCCAGGCCCAACTTCAGTAGCTCTGAGAGAAGCCATTGGAGACAGCCGTCTCTTAGAAACACAGAGCTAGATCTTCCAGACCCCGTTTGTAAAACGAACCTTTGTCACATTCGATAAACACTATTCCCCAGGACCAGCCCTGGCCTACAGCCAGCAGACACCAAAGCCCTTATCAGGTGCGACAGCCCCCAGGCTGTGCACCGGGGAAGCCGGGACTCTGGGTATCTATGTGTCAATCAGTGCAATTGTTTGTGTTGTTGTTGGGGGGGGGGGGGGTCGGAGCGGCAGACCGGGCGGGCAGTGAGTCTCCAAGGCTGTGCAGCAGACTGGGGCGGGGGTGGGGGGCACAGCCCGGCCTGGCGGGACAGCAGCCCCTCACCCCCGGAAGAAGTTGCCAACCACCACTTGTGTGACCTCCTGGATATCAATGCCATTAAAACCAAGTGTCGCCTGGCTCTGCAATCTCTCCTGGTCTTCTGAGGCTTCAGAGTGGTGGGGTGGGCAGACAAGGGGGTAAGAGGGGAAAGCTCCTGCAAGGAAGCAAGCAGGCATGGGTCTTGGTTTCTGATCAGCAGCTGGAGTGGGGCTGTTGCTTTCTGCCTCCCCAAGACAGGAGGCTGGAGCTGGGGGCCAGACGTGCTGAGTGGGGCTGCGGGTGGCCTGGGAGCTTGTCTGGCACCCCCTGAATGAACAGGAGTCTGCGGACTGCGTCTGGAGAAGCAGCCGTTTCGTTGAGGGTGGCCTGCGCAGCCCACAGCTTGTCTTCCGGAGCAGATTATAGGAGAGAGCCATGACTTCCCAGATGAGCCTAGACTCCTGGCTTCAGGAAGGGGGCAGACAGCAGAGAAAGGCCAAGGTCCAGGGTGGCCAGTGTTGGAGGCAGGTATCGAGGGACAGGAGGACCCGGCCTGGAGAGGCAGGTGGGTCTCTAGAGGAACGGCCAGGCCAGTCCTCCGGGGGTCACAGTGGGGGAACCTCTGGGCACCTGGACACCAGCTTCTGGCCGGAGAAGGCAGGGGGCAGGAGCTGCTGGTGGGGTACTGGGAGTGTGGGCAGGTGAAAGGCACCCACTTTCCCATGGCCCCTCGCCAGCAGCCCACAGGGTCCCACGTCCTCTGTATAGTGGATTCCTGTGGGTTTCCTGCAGGAAACAGGCCAGGGCCATCCCATCCCCGTGCCACTGGGAAACCAGAGCCTGCATCTCGATCCTGACAAGCTCCTGCCCATCCAGTCTGGGACTGAGAAGCGTGCAGGGGAGGTGTCATCTGGAAGTGAGATTCCACAGGGAACGATTAGGCACGATACCTGGTGGAAAGGAATCATGCATAAGCTGGACCAGGCCCGACCATGGGGTGGAGGGGTGCAGGGAATCAGAACAGGCCTACCCACAGGCTTGGGCTGGGACTGGGCATCCAGCCTCTCCCAGGCCAGCAGAGGGAGTCCGAGTTTGCCTGGCAGCCGGCAGGGCGTGGCCTCTCCCAACCTCATGGTCACAGCTGCTCCCGGCCACAGTCCATCCCTGGGCTGGGAAAGGAGCGATCCGCTTTGGAAGCTCCCTGAGGTTAGCGGTACAGCAGTTCCAGCCAGAGGTCTGCAGGTGCCCTGGTGCTGATGGCCAAGAGCCTGGCTATTCTCAGCTTCCATGTCCCTTGGTCTGAAGCGAGTGTCGAGGCTGGCAGTTTAGGCTGGTTTCACATAAGCCACAGCCAGGGCCAGGGATGCTGCTTTCTTGGCCCACCCCAAGTACAGCTGGGAGGGTTCGAGCACAGCTAGTCTGAACCCTTGCCTTAACAGCACCTCCCAAAGTGTGCATACCTGTTTCAAGTTGGGGTAGGGAGCAGTAGCTCTGCAACAATGCAGAAGGCTACTATGGGGGTACTATCTGTTGGCTTTTTTTTTTTTTAAGTTTCTGGGACACACCCAGCGATACTCAAGGCTAATACTCAAGGCTAACGCCTCACTCTGCCCTCAGGGGAGCATAAGGGGTCCTGGGGTGGAACCTAGGTTAGCCACAGATTCAGGAGCTTTATAGGTCTCGGCATCCACCTGGAGTTCTGGGCCTGTGCCCCTGAAGGCTGTCTCCAGAGCAGGAAGCCCTGCCACGCCGCCACGCACAGGTTTCCCTTCACTAGCTCCCTCTGTCTGCAGGACATGGCACCGGGGGACGGATGAGCAGGGACCCTCCACAAATGCCTTCCCCATGAGTTTCCTGGAGCTTGCTGTCTCACGGGCCCCAAAGCCCCAGAGCACTAGCTTGTCTTCCTTCTGGCCCCATTTCCAACTCATCCCCAGCACTGAACAAGATTTCGCCTTTGTCCCAGATGTTAAAAATTAACCCTATAGGGTGCAATGGGAAAGATTTCGGGTCCCTAAGACCCAAGTATTCCCTGCTCTATTGCTGCCTCACTGGCCTGGCTACAGTCTTGGAAAATCCTCTCCCCACTGTTCTCCTGGGACTGGGCAGAGCTCCCCCAGCCAGCGATGGCTAGAGTTACCCCAGCTCAGCCTGCCTTGGAAAGAGATCCTGACTCCTGCGCATCCCTCTTTCCAGCCACCTGCAGCTGCTACCAGCTGGAGAGGCCCTGAGCAAGCTGGGTGTCCCTGTACACTCCCAGGCTCTGTTCAGAGTAACAAAAGAGTCAAGAAAGAGGCCCACTTCCAAGATGGGAGCAGTGTGGCAGGGCCATTCTGCACAAGAGCAAGCCTCAGCTGAGTCCAAGTCTATTGGTTCACTGTTTTCTAAGAGATTAGCACCACAAGCACTGCTTGAGCACTTCCAGGAGTGACTCCAGAGTACTGCTAAATGAGCCCCCCATGACCTATCACTAGACTGACCTTTAAGCACATTTTCATAATGTGCTAACACTTGTAAAAAACGTGAATATTTATTTGCAGAAAACAGAGCCTTGTCTGCCATTTTATTCTTTCCAGTACTAGCAGAGGTCTGAAAGACTAATTTGGAGAGGCAAAACTCAGAGGGTTGGTGAGTGTTCTGTATGGGGGAGGCCTGACCGCGCCCCCTCCGCAATGCACCCTGCAGATTCCATAAGGATCTGCTGGGCGAGGCCCCAGACACAAATGTAAGTTAAAAAAAAAATTAAATGAAACACTGCTTTCTCATTAGAATTAAGTGGGAATGCTTATTAGCAAAATTCTTTGGTTACGACCTCGGAAAAGAATTCAAAATTCCCTAGGTAAAGATAAGACATGAGAATTAGCATCCTCTAATTTCTGGAATAAAAATGGAACGCTGTGAGAGTTTTTATGTATTATACTGAAATCCTTCTCAGAGTAGAACATCCATCTCCTCTGTCCTTCCACAGGCTAAGTACTCCCCTCGGGTGCGCGCGCACGCACATGCACACACACACAACACATCACATGCAAAAACCACAGAAAATTTCTGTGGGTGAAATTCCTTGACCAAGATCTTGAGTACAGCTTGGTAGCCATAGAGTGCCGTTTGGGGCCTTGTTATACCAAGTCCCTAAAAGTGTGGCTTTACAGTAGAGAGAATAAGGAACTCCGTGTGAGAATGATAAACAGCTATGTAAACCAATAAGCAGTTTTCTAGACAGTTTAAAAAGCACTACTTTGACAAAGCAGGATAACCTTTTATGCACCCCCTCCTCCAAACATATCAGGGATTTTTTTTTAAGAAGTCCAATGCACTTGGGGCTGGCGCGATAGCATAGCGGGTAGGGCATTTGCCTTGCACGCAGCCGACCCGGGTTCAACCCCCAATATCCCATATGGTCCCGCAAGCACCGCCAGGAGTAATTCCTGAGTGCAGAGCCAGGAGTAACCCCTGTGTATCACCAGGTGTGACCCAAAATGTAAAAAAAAAAAAAAGTCCAATGCACTATCCATTGCACAACAGAGCCAAGCATGAGATTATTATTCTTTTTTTTTTTTAGCCTGGCATTTGGACAAACATTTGGAATAAGAAAAGAGGTTTTTTCTTATCTAAACTTGACACCAACTTTCTCATTCTGAGAGGAAGGAGCTGTAATCTCTCTTCAGAGCCCCAAACACCCAAACCTCAATGAGATACCTAACCCCATTTGAAAGTTCTGAATGTCCAATCCACAGGTAAATAATTACACAAGCGGTAAGTTAAAAATGCTTCCTTTATTACACAAAGCAAATACTGCTACTTCTAAGTTGAACTGTCTGTGCATCTCTATTCCAAGTGTGAAGCCTGTGATTTTAAGGACGAACACTTCCAAGTGTCATCAGGTACTAGCTTCCCCTGAGTGCACTCACCATGCCTGCTCCCCACGTCAGCTCACTAGGAAATGAAGCTCTCCCAGCTCCCAAAGTCAATGTACTTAATGTTTTTCCACACCTGATTATACCAGAAACAAAAAAGTTCTGAGGGAGCCACAATTACAGATATCACAGGTGTCCTAGCCGGTTAATATATAACGTAACATTTTCACTGACAAAGTACAATGGCTTTTTGAATCTGCACTATAATTAGTTGTCACAAGTATTGCACATTCTCCCAAGGACACACCATGGTTTCCAAGATGTGAGGTCACTCAGAACAAAATCTCCAACAAGCAGGTGGAAGGACAGAGGAGAGCCACTTGCTGAACCCCAACTATAAGCTTAATGGTGCTCTGCAAGGGCAGCGCTGATTTTAAGCATCCGTAATTCTGAGGCAGTCTCTATTACACATTTTGAATAGGATTAAAAAACCTGTCTCACTTAATCTCGCTGTAGTTAGTATTATTAGTGTGGTTATAGCTTGTGAAGAGAGTTAGTTTCCATTATTCAGTGGAGTCCCAGAGAATAAAAGAACATGGGCCAAATTTATAACTAGATTATGTCCAATTCCCTAAGTAAAATAAACAAAATAATAGCTGAAGTTAACAAAATTGTAAGAATTCTCTTCATAGGGCCTTGTACTGTTTTGTGAACTGCATTATTACATACCAAGAGCATTATAAAAATCTTGAGAAGCCAATTCATCAAAACAGGCATCTGGCCAGCAAGAATTTAATTTTACATCATTTTAACTTTAGGGTTTTGACTTTGTACGGCCATTTGCACATGTCTATAGAATATTTCATTTACTCTATAGAGGGCAGATAGCCTGCCCTCTGTGAGACCCTGGCCTAAGCATATCTGCTTTGCTTAATAGAGCAAGAGGATAACATTAAATATGGAAGCTTCTGGTTTGTGGCACTGAATGATGGTCTACACAGGGCTTCCTTCAAAAGCTACAATTAAGGATCCACCTAACTTTTCAGCAATACAAGCACGATTCAGGTCTTCTGGCCCATTGGCTTGACATTCGTGTTTTATGCCTGGAAAAAAAAAAGAACAATTCTATTTAGAATTACAGCAGTAATTTATTTCTCTAAGACATTAAACTTTTTAAATAATACCATTAAAATATGAATAGATAAGCTAAAACAAACAAACACTATAGTAAGTGGAATTATCTGTACTGTATTGGAATGAATTGATTTTCACAAATGTTGATAAAAGCAGACGTAAGAGCACACACACATTCTAGGTAAGTTCATTTGTATAACACATCAGCCAAAGCTATTTAATATCAGTAACAGCTGAGTTATTGCTTATCTTGTGAAGGAATAAGGAAGTAATATGACTGAAAGAGTATATGAGTGAGATTTCTGGGGTGCTCATCTCATTACATTAAGAAATAATCATGCTAAGTGAAATGAGTCAGAAAGAGAGGGACAGACATAGAATGACTGCACTCATTTATGGAATGTAAACACGAGACTAACACCCAAGGAGAGTAGAGATAGGGCCAGAAATATTGTTTCATACTTGGAAGCCTGTCTCATAAACTAGGGGAGAAGGTAGCTGGAATAAAGAAGGAATCACTGAGACAGTGATGGTTGGAGGAATCGTTCGGGATGGGAGATGTGTGCTGAAAGTAGATAAAGGGCCAAACATGATAGCTTCTCAGTATCTCTACTGCAAACCATAAAGCCCAAAAGCAGAGAGAAATTATTGGGCAAACTGTCTGCCTAGAGGCGGGGGGGGCGGGCTGGTATGGGTCAGGGGGATATTGGGGACACTGGTGGTGGAAAATGTGTGCACTAGTGGAGGGATGGATGTTCGATCATTTTATGACTGAAACTCAAACATGAAAGCTTAGTAACCACATCTCACAGTGATTCATTAAACAAAAAAAAAAGAATAGATAATGGTGTAAAAGTATTAATTCACGGTCACGGTCCTTCCGTTGTTCATCTATTTGCTGGAGTGAGTGGGCCCAGTAACGTCTCCATCGTGAAACTTGTTACTGTGTTTGGCATATTGAATACGTCATGGGTAGCTTGCCAGGCTTTGCCATGAGGATGAGATACTCTTGGTAGCTTGCCGGGCTCTCTGAGAGGGGCGGAGGAATTGAACCTGGCTGGGCCGGGCCGGTTGTGAGCAAGGCAAACGCCCTATCACTGAGCTATCGCTCCAACCCCAAAGCATTAATTAGGACAATAAAATCAAATAGAGGTGAAGAAGCAGTAACCCTTTAAAAAATAAAAATACTCAATAACCTCAGTTTGTGTAGTAACAAGTTCCAAAATAATATATGATACATATTTTGCTACTGATGCCTTAAAAATTCAAAATCAGGCCTAGTTTTTCTGTTTTTTAACAGAAATTTTCTGTTTTTTAAAAGACTATGAATTCGATATCTGACTACAACTGATTTATAAATGACATTACTTGTGCTCAGAAAACAACTAGCTCTCTGGTTAAGAAACCTAAATGTGTTACTGATTAGTTTCCCAGAAAAATAACATCACCACACTACAGAATGAGCTCAATTATGGAATTAAACATAGTCATTTCTCTGTAAACAACTAACTTGAAAAAAAAAAAAACTTTTGTTTCTAACTTCAGAAAAATTTCATACCACTTCTTATGCTGCTGAAAACACAGCAGAGCAGCTTCTGGAGCATTTAGACTAAAGGCAAATCCAAGGATGATTTCATTTGAAAAGGCAACAAGGTGACCACACTTGAATGTAGTTTAACACAAATTGTAACACTGCCATCAAAGTGTTAACAGTAACAGGTCAATCTTGTTTATTGAAAGGCAATTCTGTTTATTGAAAGGCAATGCAGAACAGGAAGGGTGCCAAAGTAATGAAACCACTGAGTCAGGTTAAATGAGTTACTAGTAGCAGGCCGCAGGGGTGAATGCACTTCGGGAAAGATGGCCGCCATCAAAGCAAACACACATGCAGCCTGACAAGGCTGAAACAAGGCAGCAGATGATTTCAGGAAAGAGGTCACAAATTCTGTTTTCCTGACTAAATGAAAACAAGTAGGCAAACTTGTTCCACTACAGGAATATAAAAATGAGTCACAATAAACAAACAAAACAAAACTCACACTGGGCCAAGCCCTTGTGATGTTGGCTAGCCCAGCTGCTTGGAACCAGTCACAGCAGGAAGGCACAGAACAGCTGTTAAGCTCACTCAGCTCAAGCAAGCCACACTGAGCCTCCCATTCTATAGCTGAGAGAATCGAGGCCCTCCCTCGGCGGTCACACAGCTGCGGACAAGGTAACACAGCAGGGAGGCAATAAGCTCAGTTCTAGCGCAGGCCTTTCGACACTTGCCCCATGCTCTTTCCATCATACCAACATTTCCTCCTGGTCAAGTCAACTCGTCAGGATCCCAATCCCCCAGTGGCAAGTCAAATATAAGTGGCCAGCTCAAGGAGGGGAGTCTCTTTCCCTTGGACACAGAGAAGTCAGTTACCTGAAATCACACCACTTCAAAGAAAAGTGACCGAGAAGAGTATCCTTACCACTTAATGAACAATTCCTCTTTGCAACCTCGTTTTGGTGACTATATTCCAAACAAGGGCAAGTTTATGATTTAGTATGAAGAGTGTAAGCTAATTAATGTCTCTTCCTGCTGTGTGAGAAATGCAGCTGCATCTGAAGCTAGTTTCAAACCAGCCTGAGGACTATGAGCTGTCAAGGAGCTTGTGTTGCATGCAGCTGACCTGGTTCAATCCCCTTCAGCACATGGTTTCCTAAACAGCACCAGCAGTGACTCCTGAGCACTGCCTGATATGACCCAATACTGCCCTCCTAATACTAATAGATTAAAATAGAAACAGCATGTATGAATGGTGTGTACACAATGCTGAGAAAATGGGATTATCAAACATGGCTTTTCACACCTCAAGGAACCAGTGCATGGCAGAAGGGTTCAGCCTTTTGTGTTTTTGTCAAAAAAGGTGGTGTTTCCTTTCTTTGTGGCTAAGGCTCTCTGAGGAAGTAAATAATGATAGAAATGAAAATAGCAAAAATAATAAATCATGTAGTCCACATTCCAGTGGCTCAATTTAACTCTAAATATTTACAAGGAAGTTTAGACCATACCTTGAAATTTCTTTTTGATTGCATCTTTGGAGCTTGCATAGATCATTTTACTTTTCAGAGGTGCTAGTTCTGGTGCCCTGGAGAAAGAGATGCCAAAAAATAAAAGGAAAGAAAAGTTAGAAAGCCCAATTTAACTCTTATGTTCACTGCAGCACTGTTCACAATAGCCAGAATCTAGAAGCAACCTGAGTGACCGAGAACAGATGAATGGATAAAGAAGTTATGGCACATCTACACAATGGAATACTACACAGCTGTTAGGAAAAATGAATTCATGAAATCTGCATATAAATAGACGGACGTGGAGAGTATCATGCTGAGTGAAATGAGTCAGGAAAGGGACAGATATAGAATGACTACATTCATTTGTAGTGTATAAAATATATATAGAAGACTAATATTCAAGGCCAGAGGAAATGGGTTAGGAGGACTGTAATAAGGTGGAAATGATCACGCGGGACAAGAACTGATTGTTAAAAGTAGGTAAGAGGATCTACACAGTAACCTTTCAGCATCTGTACTGCAAACCACAATGTTCACAATGGAGACGGGGGTGAGGGAGAGAGAGGGAGAAACAGACCGAGAGACAGAGACAATGAGAGAAGAAACGTGCCTGCCAAAGAGGCAGGCAGGGGGGATAAGGGGGTATGGGAGGGAACCTAGGGACATTGCTGCTGGGAGATGCACACCGGTGGAGGGATGAATGTTGGCACACTGTGACTGAAACCTAATTATGAACAGCTTAGTAAGGGTCTATCTCACAGTGATTCAAACTAAAAAAAATTTTTTGAAGAAATTAAACAAAGGACGAGTAGAAAATTCCAAAAATGAATTTTTAAAAAGAAGGCCCAATTTACATCACAAACATCTGCACTGGTGATGGGTGAGAGCAAGTCTCAGAATTCCTTACAAGTTTTCTAACTACTAACCATCCTATTTCACCATTTCCTTAAGTAACAGCTACAAAATGGGGGAAAGTTTTGAATAATTCAATTTGATCAAATGAAAAAAGATAAAGAATGCTTGTGGGGGAAAAAGAAAACAACACCTGTAAGATTATTACTGATTAAGAATCAGATCAATGAGGCAGAGTATAAGAACTAATACTGGATAACTCACTGTAAGGCTATTTTCCTTATTAGATTTTTCTTTTCATTATTTTTTTCATTTTTATCTAGAAAAGCCTGAGTTCTGAGTTCAGTGAAATAACCTCTAGCTTAATGTAAGATTTTTAATAACACTTTCTGGTTTGAAAATACACATCATTAATCATCAGGAAGATGCAGATCAAAACAACAATGAGATATCATTTCACACCACAGAGACTGGCCCACATCCATAAGAACAAAAGCAACCAAGTGTAACGGTCAGACAGGAATATTTCTCTGTAACAGTGACCTTGTATTTTCATAATTTTTAGTGCCTCCCTTTATGAATAAACTCTGGAAGCACAGCATATGCTTCGTAGCAATACTGAAAAATAATAACAACAACATAGAGAAAAATCTGGGGCAAAAGCGATAGCACAGCAGGTAGGGCATGCGGCCCACCCATGTTTGATCCCTGGCATCCCATATAGACCTCTGAGTACCACCAAGAGTAATTCCAGAGTGCAAAGCCAGGAGTAAGCCCTGAGCCAGGTGTCTCCCCGCCCCCCCCCCCTTCAATATATATGATCCTACTTATACTGTTTATCTATGAAGGCCTTGTTTCCCACCAGGCGACCAAACTTCCAGTCAGCCCTCTGAGCTATCTAAGGGAAAATGGGAGTGCACTCTGATTACTGTGCGCATGTAATGACTGCACTACCTGCCAGAGCCCAGGGCTTTCAGCACTGGAACTGTGGGCAGCAGCCTCAGTGTGGTCCTTCCACAGCCTACAGTCCACTGCTGAAACTGAGGGGTGCGGGGGGAAGGGCTCTGACTCCGGTATGTACTCCCCTTCATTCCAGGGATAAGGAAGGGGGTGAAACTAGAACACCCTCTGCAAAGTGGAGTGGGAATTTTTCTTAACACAAATTAGGTCAGAGACAGAAAAAGGATGAGCTGTTCTAATTTTATAGTAACTAGACTTCTAAAGCACTGTAAGAGCCATTCCCTCCTCTCAAAACAGAGCCAGACACGGAAAACACCTCTAGTAAGGCTTTTACCTTTTCTTTTAAACAATAATAGTACCAAATAGAAGTCTGTGCTTCCTTTACATCATTTTACTTTTATTTTCTAAATGTTCTTTAGTAAATATGCATTATTTTTATAGTAAGAAAATAAAACATAAAAACCAGGAAGAAACCCATGTACAAATGAAGGAAATATTAATAATCAAAAACCATTTTCACCCTCTGTTGCCACATTGGTCAGGTCACTTGATTGTAAAGCCCACAGGAGGACAAGGATTTTTCCTCTTTTACTCACTGCTTTACTCCCAGGCCCTTAAACAAAATATGAGCAAGAAAAAGGAATGAAAATTTAGTGAAAGCACCACCATTCAAATCAGGAATGCACTCACTCCAGGTCTTATTAAAATTATTATTATTGTTTTTTGGGGGCACACCCAGGAATGCACAGGGGTTACTTCTGGCTCTGCACTCAGGAATTACTCCTGGTGGTGCTCGGGGGACCATATGGGATGCTGGGAACTGAACCTGGGTCAGCCGCTTGCAAGGCAAACGCTCTATCTGCTGTGCTATCACTCCAGCCCCTAAAATTATTTTTTTGTTCGTATGTCTATAGCTGCCAGGCTAGCTAAGTAATAAAATGCTCCCACACATACACTCATACAACTGCATCTCCTGAGTCATCCTGATTGAATCAAGCACAACACAGGCTTGATGGAATGAAACTGACATCGACGAGAGTTTTCCTAAGCATAAGTCCTCCCATTTGTGCACTGTATATCCTTTGCTGCTGGAGACACACATTTAGCATTCTGCCTTGCCCTGCCTATCTCACAGTTCCACGGAGCCAGGAGCCAGCTCTCAGGGCTGGAGCAGGCTTAGCATGCTGGTGTGATCCCTCGCACTACTGGGGGTGACTCCTGAGTGCCAGCTGGGTCTCCAAACCAAAACAAAAAAGGACACTCACACACAAAACTCCACCACCAGCCCCTCAAAAACTGAGCCCATTATCACATCCCCTTGGTCTGGGAAGCTACAGGTTTTATAGTATTTCCCACACATGAGAATTTCCCATACAAGGGAATATAATACTATGAGCAGAGAGATAATGGATATGACTTTTAACCATAGGTTTATCTCAAATATTAAGATATCTGGAAAGACCAAAATAACACATTTGAGCAAGCTTTTGATAAAAGGGTCATGCTAATAATTTCCAGCATCCTTTTATTCTTTGGAGCAACACTATCTATTCAGGAGAGCTTTCTGTAGTAAAGGAAAACACGACCTATGCTACTCAAAACTAAGGTGATTCAAGTAAGAAACTGAATCTTACATTTCCTTTGACTGTAATTTTATAAATTTAAATAACCACAGTAAGTTTTTAAAGCCTACCCCACAGGAAAATACAAGTCCAGAGCAAATTGCAACTCGAGGTAATGACAGTGCCAACTTCAAAAGCAGCGAATATCGGAGACACAAATTCACAAGGGTGAATATTTCTAAATGTGGGAGGCTGATCTCTGGCATGACTTGTTAGAGAATGACTTTAGTGACATTCAATTCCCTTCTCAGTACTTAAGGGGAAAGAATAATCTAGGGGGTAGTGGGGAGAGAGGAAAAGGGGGGTCCTCTAAATGGTACTCAGAAGGCCTCAAGACTCTCCCTGGCCTTCTCAGCTGAGAATGAGGTGTTGTCCAGGCCCTGCCCAGGCTGGGGATCACCCAGGCCACTGTCAGTGAGGCTGGGCACCCATGTAGTGCCACAATCAAAGCAGGATTTGCAACACCAAAACAGTACCGTAACCCCTGTACAATCTCTGTTCCCTTTAAGAAAAAGTTTTGTCTTTTATTTTTTGGGTCACACCCAGAGATGCACAGGGGTAAGTCCTGGCTCATGCACTGAGGAATTACTCCTGGTGGTGCTCAGGGGACCATATGGGATGCTGGGAATCAAAACCAGGTTGGCCGAGTATAAGGCAAATGCCCTATCCGATGTGCTATGGCTCCAACCCCACCTTAAAGAAAAAGTTTTAAATAAATTTTAGTTTTGTGGATTGTGGATTCAAAGGATACATAGAAATCTATAGTATCTTCCCCTGCCAAAGATCCAAAAGTCAGGTTTCTCCAAGAAAACAAAGAGTGGTTCAGTTCTGGGCCCATAAATATAAATATGGTTAAGGACCTTAAGAAATGAAGCCTTGGAAACAAAAATTAAATCACAATGAACAAAGAAAGCCTAACTGAAAATTACTGTGGTCCCAGAAACTGGTTCTCCAAGTGCTAATCAGAGATTAACTGAGTTTTACAGAGACCCAATAACAATGCTTACCACAAAAAAAACATCAACTCTTCTTTTCTGGATTCCTTGGTTTCAAAACTTGCATCATACAAAGCATAGCGACAATCCTTTTCAGGAAGCATTCCCACAAAGTGCTTGAAAGGATCAGTTATGGTTACCCCAACATCACCAACCAAGATCTCTTTGCCTTCTTCTACAATGATGCACTTTTTGTCTGCACTAAGACAAAAAATTACAGCCTTCTTTCTCTTCTTGATTTCTTCTGGTGTGGAGCACTTCCGAACTTTCATGTCATAAAAGATGCGACATACTTCGTCAGCAACTTGCACTCCTGAAGCCTACAGTGAGGGGGGCAAAAATCAAGGATTAAATTTGAATCACATCAAGTACATGAGGCATTGCTTTAACACTAAGCCACATTTGCAACCACCAATTCTTATAGAGGCTGTTCAGAATCCTGACACGGGGTAGTAATCCTCTAGTTTGAGTGCTCATACCTAAAATTCCTGTCACAATGCATAAAAGATGATCCAAGAGTGTGGGTTGCATGAATTCTATCCCTATGACGTATGTTTCTCTTGAAAATGAATTGAAAAGGGGGCTGGAGTGATAGTAGAGCAGGTCAGGCACTTGCCGTACATGTAGTCGACCTGGGCTCCACCCCTCTCATCCCATATGGTCCTCTGAGCACTGCCACGGGTTATTCCTGAGCAAACCTGGAGTAAGCCCTGAGCATCGCTGGGTGTGGCCCCAAAACAAAAACCTAACAAAACAGAACAAACAAAAAAACTAAAATGCCTTTGTTCTACTTGCCTTTTAAATTTGTGTGATTAATAGTAACATATTACGATTTTAAATTTAATTCGAAGTTTTCATTTTTCAAAATCAGCATGTTTCAAAATAATGTAAAAACAAAATGTTTAATAAACAGACTACATTAAAAGATATAGTAAGGAGTTTTGTTTGTTTTTGGACTATACCCAGAAATATACTCCTGGCTCTGCACTGAGGAACTACTCCTGGTGGTGCTTGGAAGACCATATGGGATGCTGCGGATCAAACCTGGGTCAGCCACCTGCAAGGCAAATGCCCTACCTGCTATATTATTTCTCCGGTCCTGTGAGGATATATTGTTGCTATAATAAAGAACCTCTGCCATGTTATATGTGCTATTTTAGGAAGAGGAAGCACTTCACTTTACTATATCCATATTTTTCAGTGGCTTCCTTGACTAGTCCGATTTGCAAGCTAGCTTTCTAAAGGAAAACTGGACTGAGAGACAGCACGGCTTTGAGGGACATATGCTTTGCATCTTCCTGACTCTGGCTCAATTCCCCAGTTTGCATGGTCCCCACAGCACCCCCAGTGTAATCCTGGAGGCCCCTGAGCATAGCCATGTGTGGCCTAGTGGCTCCCAAACACCACCAGGGTGAAGAAGTGGTTCCAGCACCACTCGGCCAGAGCAGTACCACATTCTCACGTCCGAGCACTGAGACATCTAGCTCAGGTGGCTGAGTGTCCCCAGAGGGAGACCCTGAGGTCCCCTGAGTACATACTGTATGAGAGCCCTACAAGTTAACAATAGAATAACCATGAATGGAATCTAAAAACTAAACAATGAAAAAATATTGATGCCAAAAATTAATATCAATTAGGTCAAAATTACATGTAAGATGAAAAGTTAATATACACACCAGGAAAAAAATGCTTGCAAATTACCAATAAAGAAGCTGTACCTGGAATACAATAAAAAAAAAACTATAACCTAATCATAAAGGACAAAATCCAATTTTAAATGAGACAAATAATTTAAATAGACATTTCTCCAAGGGAAACAGAGAAATGGCCACAGGCCTTTGGAAAAAAGTGCTCAGCAGTCACTGGGGGAAGTGCGTGTTCATCCCAAGACTGGAGCACAAAGGCGGTACAACACACCTGCCTTCCACGAGTGAGGTCAAGAGCCAATCTCCAGAGCTGTCACATGGGGAAGCAGGGTCCCCTGTGACCCTAGTGTTATGGCTCTGCATGTATGTGCCATCTCTACTGCACCACAACTAAATGTGTGCTGCATACTACAATTCAGAAAGCACCACAACCAACCACAATACATGAAATTACAAAACGGAGGGAGGGTGGAACCTGAATGAGATGCTCCTTTACACTCACCAGAAGAGCTACAGTAAGAGACAATAGTAACAAATGTTGGTGAAGTTGCCGTGAAACTGGTGATGAAGTTGTAAAACTCTACAGCTACTTCAAACAGCCTGGCAGTTCCTCAAGATATCAAATATGAAGTTATTATTCATATGCAGCAATGTTACTCCTTGCTTCAAACAAGAAATGATTTTAAAAATGTCTGTATAAAAACATATAAACCAAATGATGCCCTAGGTTAAGTCCCCAGCAATGCAAAAAATAGGATAAAATAAATACAAGAGTCAGAGAGAGCGCTCAATGGGCTCAGCACATGCTTTGCACGCATCTCTGAATGACATCCCCAGATGTCAAGAACAGCTTACCCTAAGCCCCACTGGGTGAGTTTCCTCGGGAAAAAAAGAAAAAGCAAAAATAAATAATCTATACATTAATTTTCACAGCTACATTATTTAGGAGTCAAGCAGTGCAAAGAACCCTAAAGTTTAATAACAAATATATTTACACATTTGAATATTCAGCCATAAAAAAATGAAGTTACAATATTAATGAATCTTGCAAAATGTTAAGCTAAGGGAAAGGCTATTATTGAATTACTCTTTTATTTTTTTAGTGGTTTTCAAAATGGGTAAATCCATAGACAAGAAGTAGGTTAGTAATTCCAGGTTCTACAGAGGGGAGAGGGAAAGTGGAGGCAGCAGTGGTTTAGAAGCAATGAAATGCTCTGGTATTGGAGAATGATTATAGACGAACAATCCTGTCAATATAAAGAAAACCACTGAATTGTACTTACGGTACATAAAAATTGTATGTAAATAAAGCTGTTACTTAAAACTGCATTTAATGAGTTTTCGGGGTTAAAACACACTAAGATTATAGCATTTACTTAATATTAAAGTAATTGCACCATTTAATTATCATATTAATTAAAAGAGCTTTATTCTGGCTTGGACGGATAGTAAAATGAACTGGAGTTTTATATGGGGGTAGAGGACTAGATTATATCCTGGGCATGCAATGGTTCTCTGAGCACTGCAGGAGTGACCCCTGAGCACCAAATATCCCCTGAACACCGCTGGATGTAACCCCAAAACAAAAGATCTCCAATGAAGAGATGTCACCTACTCTAATCCACATTCATTCAATCCCATTTTAGATAACCCACATTCTGTACATATATGAATACAACTCTTACATTAACAAAATGGTAGGTATAGAAAAGTGAACTAAAAAACTACCTTTAAAATGACACAATCCAAGATATAATTCAGTGATAGAGCACTTGACTTGCATATGTAAAGTCCAGGGTTCAATATCTGGCCCCACCAAAAATCAACCAACCAATAAAAACTTACACTGTCTTATCACTTTCCTGCTTTTAATAACCACTTTTCTTAAGCTCCCTTTAAGAATTATTTTTCTAATTTTTCTGCACTTCTGAGAAGAAAATGTCTGTATTTTCTTCATAATTTACCTATATTAGACAAATTAATATTCTCTGGGGTTCTTAGCAGAAATAAGATATTCAAAATAACAAAAGTTTAATAAAGAACTATTGAGACTCCAATTCCTATGTAACCCAGTAGCCCATAATGTTGATTTGTAAATCACTTGACCAACCAATAAATATTGGAATGTATCTGTAATTATGTAAGTGAAGTATCTCAAATAACACTCTTAAATTCTGATTTGGAAATGAATCATAAAATTAATCATGTGCCAATAAACGAAACCTGAAAGTAAGCATATTTTTCTATGATTATAATGAAACTAAAATGAATCCAAACCTAGCAGTAACATGCAGCTATCCTTTTGGGTTTTGGTTTGGGGGCCACACCTGACAGTGCTCAGGGCTTACTCCTAGCTCTGTATTCAAACATCAGTCCTGCTGGGGCTAAAATAACCATATGGGAGCTGGGGATTAAGCCCAGGCCAGCCACATGCGAGACAAGTGCCCTCTTTCACTCTGGCTCCTATGGAGGTATTTTAAAATATGCTCTTTAGCTGTCTTACACCTGTCCTGCATACCATCCCACAGATCAGCAGTTCTAACTAAGGTGGTAGACCAGTGGTTTTCAACCTTTCTATATTTGGGGAAAAGCACTGGTCAGGTTAAAGATCACTAGCTTGAATGCTTCAGTGAAGAGGAGTCTGTGCTACCTCTTCTATCAGAAATGAGATGTGTGGAGGTTTCTGATAGGGGGAGTACCTTGGGTATCTGTGCTTGAGGAAATGAATACCAAAGACTGTGAAAGAGAAACTGGCAGGACCTTGGAAGCAGGGGACCAATTACAAAGTATAAATATCCAAAAGAGAAGCTCTACAGCAGTGAAATTAAAGACAAAGACAGAGAAAGACAAAAATTAATCCACAGGCAGTTTAAGATACATAAAGGAGTAACAATGATGAATACCAGGATTCCTTGGATAAGTGACGGAAAAACTGTAAATGGGATGACAGCTACAATCTGACATAGCAAGTTTGAAGAATGTGTAAGGCAAAAAATTGAAGTATGGCTCTAACAGGAAGGTTGTGTCAATAGACATTTTGGAGTATAGTCAATACTTAATGTCAACATTAAGTAACAAAAGACAAATAAAAGGGAACTAGAAAGAGATTATTATAAAACTAGTAAGAAAAAGGAAGAAGCTTGCAAACAGAATCACTGAAGACCTCTGAGCATGCTGAGGGTCACTGAAGTCAGCAAAGGCAATAGTAGGTTTGTCAGAAACTGTAGCACTGTAGCACTGTCCTCCTGTTGTTCATCAATTTACTCGAGCAGGCCCAGTAACGTCTCCATTGTGAGACTTGGTACTGTGTTTGGCATATCAAATATGTCACAGGTAGCTTGCCAGGCTTTGCTGTGCGGGCGAGATACTCTCAGTAGCTTGCCGGGCTTTCTGAGAGGGGCGCAGGAATCAAACCTGGGTCGGCCGGGTTGGCCATCTGCAAGGCAAATGCCCTATCTGCTGTGCTATCGCTCCAGCCAGATACTGAAAATGTGAGTCCAAAGGAAGGATTCTGCATTCTTCTAGGAAATTTTATCCAAACCCAAGATTTCAACCATTTAATCTAAATGACTCAGACACTGTTCTGACTCTCATTTCTCTAAGCTCTTAGAGTTTACACTCAATTTCCTATCTGACATCTTCAAGTTGAATGTCTCAATAGGGTCTGCCCCAAATTAAATGCAAACTGCTGGTTCTCTTCTTGTATGTCTTCTCATTTGTCTCAGTATGTACCATGATCCTTGTTACTACATAAATCCCAAATCTAAGAGCCACCCTAAACAGCTCTTTGAATTATTTTAGCTTTCCTCAAAGTCACTGGTTTCTCTCTATCTTGATTGTCATTTTCTCAGCCCAAGCTACCACCACTGTCTGTTAATAAACTTCAATAGTTTTCTGAGTAGCAGTGTGTGTGGTGGGGGAAGGGGGTGGTCAAAATATGCTGCACTAAACTGTTTCTTCTTCCAGGGCACACTGAAAGGCTATATTCACCAGGGTTCCTGAAAGTTGAGCTGTGGTCACAATGCTGAGTTCTGTCCAGCAAAATGTAGGCATAGTGATATACACCCACCTATAGTCTTCACACTATAAAAGTGGCTTTAATGTTTATCTTTCTCTGTCAAGATGAACTTCGGTCATACTTCAAGATAAAAGACGGCTGCACAACTACACTGCACTCTGCATGATAGTTGAATCTTGACTGTGTTAAATCACTGGGATTTTTTTGTTTAACTTGTTACCTATAAGACTGCTTGAGCCCTCTGCTGATCCCTGCCACACTCCAATTCTCTACACCGCAGCAAATTTAAAACATGAAACACTAGAAACACTCCAATAGCTTTCCATTGATCTGCGGTGAAAGCAGGAACTATTGAACACACAGTACCGGCGTTATTAGTCTCTCTCCAGCATCCCTTTGCCCCACAGGCGCTCTGCAATCTCACTACCCTGGCCTTCCGACTTGCTTCCTCCACCTCAGAGCTCAGGCCCACACTGTACGCCACGCTTCCCCAGCACTTCCTGTGCTTCTTTGTCTAATTCACTCTACAGGTCTCAGATCAATTATCATTTTGTAAACAAGCTGTCTGGGTCAAAAGCCACGATTTCACAAGACCACGTGTCAATCTCTGCCGTAGCATTTACCAGTCTCAATGTTTTACCATTATTGACCAGTAGACAAGATGAAGACTTGCATATATGAAGTTTCAATACTTGCAAACATTCACTATTCTTTGATAAACTCCAACAGAAAGAAGCTTAAAGAAGGTAAACATTAGGGGCCAGAAAGATAGGACAGGGCTCTTCAGGCATATGCGGATGACTCCAGTAGATCTCTGGCACCACATGGTCCCTTGAACATACTAAGTGGCACCTGCTTTGCAAGCAGCCAAACCAGGTTCAATTTCTATCACATAAAGTAACCAGAGCACTGCCAAGAGTGATCCCTGAGTGCAAAGCCAGGAGTAAGCCCTGAGCAAAGCCAGGTTTGGCACACATACAAAAAAAAAAAACCCTGGTGTATAGTGAAGTGCAACTGTGTACCAACAGATGTGGGTGGCCCTGCTCCCTGCGCCCCCTCCCCCAAAATAGACCACTAGAGTGACTTGAGTGATTCCTGGCTCTATAAAGTCTAAGCAGTGCTACAACCTGAAACAGTATCCAGGATGGTCAAGAATCTCCAGCAGTGGCCCCAGGTCTCCTGAGCACTATCTGGAAGGGTTTCCTATCCCCACAGAGAAGTTAAAGATTAAACTGGGTGGAGGTGGTGGGGCAAGTTAAGTGGGGAGGATTCTACATGGAGACTGAAAGGATAAAAAGACAGGTAATGACAATGAGAATTTGGCAATACCATCTGAGATCAAAGGTGTCAATTGAGATCAAGACAGAGATTGGCATTAAGATATAAGTGCAAATATATTTATGATAATGTTTTGTGTATAATTCAGGCACAGTAAAAGACTAAAACAACAGCCAATTATAATAACATATGGTATGAAGTTCCATGAATGTGGTTGCACTATCAAGTTAGAGACATTATATATACTAACTTGAGTGCGGTAACTTTAAACTTCAAAAAGCGAAACCATGGCTGGGGAGGGAAGAGGAACTACAGTTAACATTATAACATTAAATTTTGCCTGTGAAAACAATTTTTAAAATCCAGGTAAAGTGCTATCAGATTCACCTGTAATGAATACACATGCTTATATTTGTCAAGCCTAAATTTAGTATAGTCTTTAAATAATACTGATAGGAAAAATTAAACAATTGGCCCCTGGATTCTTGATAGTGTTTTTTGCTTGTTTTATTTAGTTTAGGGGCTACTCTGGGCTCGGTGCAAAGGGGATCACATAGTGTGGGCACTGAACCTGGCTCTCCTGCATGCAAAGCACGTGCTTCAGGCCACCGTGCTGTCTTCCAGGCCTCTGACAGTGGTTTTTACTAATTAAAGCTGAAGGCAGGCAGGAAGATTGGAAAGCAGGGAATTCAGCTCTCCCCGCTGGCCAGGCACTCTCCCCAGGGAACTTCGGGTGCGTCGTCTGAACCAACTGCTTAACTCTCCTACCTGAGTCAGACTCCTAAAGTCAGAAAGCTGAAGGACAAGATCAGTGGGCTGCAAAGAAAGTAATACAATCCCCAAATAACTCGAGTAAATTGACATCTTGGCAGTCAAAAGATGATAACCAAAAGGCACCGGGATCATGAGTGCCACAGTTTCACCAAGCTTCTGGTTGCCACCCTGGGCAAGTCATTTAACTGAGTACCTAAAGGAAAGGGTTTCCTTCATCAGATACTGTGGTGAAAGAACTAGATCAGCTCTTTTAGGCTTTGCGGTTATACACAAGCACCTGGTTAAAAATGGAGATTTTAGTGGGCCAGAACAGTGGAATGGGTAGGGCATTTGCTTTACGTGTGGCTGAGGCAATTCGGATCCCTGGCATCCCACAAGGTCGTCTGAGCACCAGCAGGAATCATCACTGAGTGCAGAGCACTGCAGGGATAACCAACCTTCCTCACTGAACAATCGTAGACTTTACAGATTCTAACTCAGAACATCTACAGTGGAGTTGAAGATTCTGCAGTTCTCATCAAGTTCAAGTAAAAGTAAGCAAAAGTAAAGGCCCTCCCGTTGATCATCTATTTGCTCGAGCGGGCCCAGTAACGTCTCCATTGGAGACTTTGTTGTTACTGTGTCTGGCATATCGAATACTCTCGGTAGCTTGCTGGGCTCTCCGAGAGGGGCGGAGGAATCGAACTCGGGTCGGCCATGTTGGCTGCGTGCAAGGCAAACGCCGTACCCGCTGTGCTATCGCTCCAGCCCCAATGCTCATTAAAATTCAAAGATTCCAAGAAAAAAAATTAGAAGCCACAGAGATAGTACACAATGGGTAGGTGCTTACTTTGCATGTGACTAATTGGGGCTGGTCCTCAGCAGCACACATGGCCCCTTGAGTTGGACCCAGAGTAAATCCTGAGAGCACTGCTGGGTGTGACTCAATCTCTCTTCCTCTAGCCTACCCACACAAAATAACAAAAAGTTGGCTCACTGCTATTTTCTTTACTACAGTTTTGAGTTTTATTAAAAAAAAAAAAAGGCAGTAGTAATGAGTACTTTACAGAAAGAAATAGGCCCACCCAAAGTCATTTATTTTCTGTGCCACATTTCTCTGGTAGATTCTTTAGGAAGACTGTGCTTCAAATAAAATATTTAGAACTGGGGCTGGGTATATTTGGGTCAAGTGATGGGTAGAGCACATGAGCAAGCATGCAAGCTTGGCTTCCTGGTATGGCATGATAACCATCCCCAGCACCATACCCCAACACTGGGTTCAAGCACAGAATCTCCAGCCACGAGTACTGACTAACCTTCCTGGTCCACAGGCCAGGCTGAGCATCACTAGGAGCAGCCCCATGACCCCGCCCCCAGAACCACTCTCCCACAGCCACCTTGCCTACCAGCCCTGCGCTGCAAATTCCTGAACTAAATCTCGGAGGTACGCAAGCCAAGACACTGAAATTCATGAACAAACCGTTCTCCCAGCCAAAAACTCCAGGGTGCCCTGGGGAGCTAATGGGCCGAGTCCCCACCCTGCTAAAGCCCCAGCAGCCACACTCACACTCCACCGTACCACAACATGATCGGCCCAACTCTGTGGCTTCACCAAGAGTCTCTGCAGAAACACCAAACTATGAAGATTCCAGGTACCCTGATGTTAGGCTGAGAACTTGGGGGTCTTCTCAGAGAGCGGGGGGTGGCAGTCTTATTCCAACCTCCCATAGTTGCTGCTCACTCATCCTAAGCCCATTCCTACAGATCCCGAAGTTTCTGGACCCAATGGCTGTTCATTATTCCACAATAATAAAATTCCAGTAGGAGCACACCAAATTAGATGGGAAAGTAACACAGAAGTCAATTAATCTCAACAAAACCAGTAACACAGAAGGAAGAACTAGCAACAGTTTAGTAAATCCTCAGACAAGAACTTAACCTCGTGGTGACATATAACAAATTTTCAAAAATTTTCTTTAACCGAAGTTATTTCTGATAATTTCCTATACCATTTAGTTGCAACAAGCAATAAAAACAAATTATTGTGTGCCTGCTAATGGGACAGGCTTGGGGAGTGGTTGGTGTTGGGACGATTATTCAGGAAGTTGAGACTGGAATTGGAAGATCAAAAGCCCATGACAACTGTACGATGAACAACTTTGTAAACCATGGTGTTTAAATAAAGCATTAACTAATGGGGGTAAAAAAGAAAAAGAAACCCTGGAGCCAGAGAGTAAGTCAGTGCAAATGCCCAACCCAAGACTGACCCCCAAGCAAACTATACAGTCTCCTGAGCCAGGACTGACCCCCAGTATACCAGATAGTCTACTGAGCACAGCCAGGATTGATGCCTGAGTGAAGAGTCAGCAGCCAAGCACTGAGCACCGACAGGCATGGTCCAAAGATAAAAAAATAAAAGTAAAATAAGTAGCCAATTATGTTAAATATATTGAACCCTGATGATGGTTATAGATTCTGTATTAATTCTGGCAAATGTTATCACTGAGACATCTTAGTAAATTTTAAAAACATAAAAACAAACACTGTCCTCCCATTGTTCATCAAATTGCTCGAGTGGGCCCAATAATGTCTCCATTTGAGACTTGTTGTTACTGTGTTTGGAATATTGAATACGTCATGGGTAGCTTGCCAGGCGTTGCTGTGCGGGCGAGATACTCTCAGTAGCTTGCCGGGCTCTCCGAGAGTGGTGGAGGAATTGAACCCGGGTCGGCCGGGTCGGCTGCATGCAAAGCAAACACCCTACCACTGTGCTTTCACTCCAGTCCATAAAAACATAAAAACTGATAAAAATATTTGCTCTTCAGGTTTTTCACCTAATACAAATATCTCCATCAATCTCACCTTTCAGTGTCTCTTGAATGTTAGATTATAAAAATATTAACTACTTAACTGCTGAAAAACTTAACATATTTTGAAGACCAGAATTAAATACCATTTTACTTTAAATTTATGTTTCAGGGACTAGAAAGATAGTATAGGGGTTAGGACACAAGACTTGCTTGCACCCAGAAGACCCCTCACCACATGGCCTGCAGAACACAGAACCCTTGGGCTTTGTACTGAAGCACTCGCCTGGTAGGCAGAGAATCACCAGGTGTGACTCCTAGGCCCTCAGAGTACCAATTGGGATGTGCTCCACCCCAAAAAAGTTATATTCGGGGGCAAAGGATGTGGCTCAACAACTAAGCTCATGCCTAGCATGCATGAGATGTGGGTTTTATCACCAGCAATGCAAAAGAAAAAAGTTACATTGAACCACACAGTTTTAACATATAAAGACCATTAAAGGATATGCTGAACAGAGCACCAAAATTTGCTGTACTTGGCAAGGAAAAGCTTGAGAGCAAAAATAGACTGCTTATTACAACAAGAGCTTTGTGATTACCTTAAAAAGATATGTTCTCCACAATTCAATTTCTGAGTTGAACGACTAGTGACCACTAAAAAATAACAGTTGCTCTTGTGATGTTATACCATATTAAAATAGTTGTTTATAATTATATCACTTTGAAATAGGGAATATGACTCAGCAGAACACTTTTCTTGGGCTGTCCTGGGTTCAATTCCCAGCACCTCCAAAAAAAAATTACATCATTATGTTTTGTCCCACTTGGCCTAACAGCTTTCAATTTGCTCACAAAGTACAATTAATCTCAAACCTGTATGAAACCTGAAAATGACAGCACAATTTAAAACAAAAATACTAATGTAGCATAAAGATGGAAATCTTTAAACAGTCAAATTTTTCTAAATTTTTGCCAACAACTCAATCTAAAGCTAAATGTAGTAACTTGAGACAGATTTAAAAGCCAGATATAGTACATCAAAAAAAAATTACAACTTCAAATTTACAAACATCTAGCAGAAAATAGCCATTAGTTACTTTCTCAACTTTCTAACTCTGAAAAGATATAGTATTACTGCTAGTCCAAGAAAGTAGAGAATTTTAAAGCAGATTCATTAGTCTCCTTCATTTACACTAAGCCTTGCACAAGAGCCAAGGGAAACACATAAAAAAAAATGTGCCTTTATGGCCACCACTAACATGGCTTTGAGCAATAAAGCTGAGACAACTAATAAGTAAAAGGTATTCCAGGCATATTTCAAGAAAGAAATGTTAAGGGCCTCACATGTACCGTATGAAGATGGAAGTCTGACCTCTACTAGATTTAGAAAGCTTTGTTAACTTCTAATTTGCTAAAGGATTTTTATTTTCAATAACGAATGAACATTTCATTTATTATTGAATGTCCTATGCTTATCAGGTGGTTTTTTTCATATTCATAATTTTTATTATAACCTTTTAACTAATGCAAGACACATAAACGGAATCTATAATAGTTTCTAACATAAAGCCAATAGTTTCTTAGGATAAAACACACTGCTACAGTTTTACAGACCTATTTAGATTTTCCCCTTAAATTTTCAGGCTACTGCCCTATCAAAACTTCACTGAAGGTACCAAAGGGTCTTGGGTTGGCTTGTTGAGTTTTGGTTTGTTCATCTTCTGTGCCGTACCTAGCAGCACTCAGGAAACAATGCCAGAGATCCAGCCCAGAGCTCCTGCAGCAAAGTATGTGCTCCATCCAACCCTTGGCACCATTTCCCTGGGCCCTCTGGTTTCCTTTTTTTTTAAAAAAAAATTAATTAATTTGTACCCTTCCCTGTCCCTCTGCTGCTGTGGCAATGGCTGAGGGTTGCACACAGGCCGGATGGTGGGGCATGCATACCCCTGATGGTCTTGCTTGCTCACCAGCCTCAGTGCTCAGAGGCCTGACCCTTACCTGCAGTGCAGGCTCATGGTTGCGCTCCTGGAGGAGAAGTGCCCAGGCACACTCTGATTAGAGTCTAGAGAGTGTATGAGGGTGGGGTTTGGAGATGGGGGCTGCCCACATTTGTGCTGGCCCAGGCAGGTTCCACTCACTCCCAGCCATTGTTCCTGCACCTCTCTGGCTGCAGTGCTTAGATATTCAGTTGTGTTCTGGAGATCACACACACAGGTAAACGCAGGTCTCCAAGGTCGAGCCTTCCTGCTGAGCTGACTCTGGACCCCTACCTATAGTTTTTTGTTCTTTGTTTTGGGGCCACACCCTGTGGGACTCAGGGCTTACTCCTGGCTCTGTGCTCAGGGATCACTTCTGAGAACCATACAGGGTGCTGGGGATCAAACTTGGGTTGGCCATGTGCAAGGCAAGCGCCCTACCATATGTACTACCAGTTCGTATAAGTGAAGATTTTGTTAACCACAAAACATACTTAAGAACTTCATCAATGCATTCTAATTATCAGTGTCATCAATTTTTATTGAATCTTTATAGAGTAATACTATAGATATCGGAATACTATAGATATCGGACATTCAGAAATGTTAAAACAGTAATATCTCTACCTGTTCCCTGATGTCCAAAAATAAATTTTTTTAAACTAGTATTTGATAAATATATCTCTTCTTTATTCCCGTAAAAATTAAGTGGCTGAACACTAAAGACATTCAGTAGTGAAGAGAAAAATAGTACTCTTTAACTGTAAAATTCTGTTATTCCTCTTATTATTCCCCCAGGCATACTGCCTACTGCAATATTGCCATTCCACAGTGAAGAAAACTGTGCCTGTCTGGGGAGCAAATACATTTTGTCCTAAAATTTGACCCTCTTCGGTGCCTATCAGTCAAGCAAGGACACTGCAACTCCTTAATTCCATGATAAACTCAAAATATCTTGAGCAAGAGTCCAGTTTTATAGATTGCTTAAGGGTGTCTGCTCAAGGAGGCAAGAGGGAACTAAATTCAAGTTTATGGTTCTAATAGTCAAGAGCAGCACTTGAGAGCTTTCAAATCAGTGCCATCTGCTTGTGTCCTGAGGTCGCTTCACTCAGAGGGAGCACTACTCTGTAATTTGCTCAAAGTCAATAGAAAAAATATAGGCTATCAGTGATCCAGAAAATGTTCCAGTTTAACTCTGTCTTTCTGGTTCATTTGAAAAAAAACAGGGTGACTAAACAGTATGAAATTTAAAACCAATTTTCAATTATAGAAGTCTTTCATCCACCTCCTAACAAAGTACATAGAATGTCCTTGGAATAGCCTATGCACACCAACAGTAACTGCTAGTTCTGATGTTTAAAAAACATACAAAGCAATAGGGAAAAAAATTATTCACTAACCTAAACTCCATGAAAATACAACCCACTCCCAAAAGAGAGAAGAGACATCAAGCAGAAAAATTATCTTGACAACCAAAGTGGTTAGATTTAACAAAGTTCTCTCACTAAGAAGAAACTATCTTACTCAGATTTATGCAATTTCATAGACAATTCTCTAAAATTGAGTTTCCCGTTCCAACTAGAAGACTTGGCTCCCTCAGGTATCACCTCTAATCTAAGCTATGTGATCCTTTCATGTACTAATATTGTGACAATGTACAATTATTTCTATTATAGTGTTGTCTGTTGTAGGAGTTAACAATATATTAGTTTAGAATTCTCTCAATAAATTGCACTGCTTGAGTGCAAAACCATATCTTGTTTTAAATCATATTGTACCTAAGGACTATTATCAATTTTATTGGGTTTTAGAAAATTACAACCTCTTACAATTTCTATAAAATGTACTGTTGCTTTCAAGGTCCTCCCCCACCACCACCACCATTTTGGAGCGATAGCACAGCGGTAGGGCGTTTGCCTTACATGCGGCCAACATGGCTGACCCGAGTTCGATTCCTCCGCCCCTCTCGGAGAGCCCGGCAAGCTACCGAGAGTATTCGATATGCCAGACAGAGTAACAACAAAGTCTCCAATGGAGACGTTACTGGGCCGCTCGAGCAAATCGACGATCAACGGGAGGGCCTTTACCTTTAGGGCTGGAGCGATAGCACAGCGGGTAGGGCGTTTGCCTTGCACGCGGCCAACATGGCCGACCCGAGTTCGATTCCTCCGCCCCTCTCGGAGAGCCCGGCAAGCTACCGAGAGTATTCGATATGCCAGACACAGTAACAACAAAGTCTCCAATGGAGACGTTACTGGGCCCGCTCGAGCAAATCGATGATCAACGGGAGGGCCTTTACCTTTACTTTACTTTATAATTCTTTGCAAAAGATTCTAGCTCAACCTTCAGGGGCTTCGGGGTGGGGGTGGGGGGCAAAAGTAAATTATAAAAAGCTTTAAGTAATTTTCATTGACTCACTGTCAATGACTCATTGTGTATTTTTACCACCTCAACCCATTCCACCCACATACACTACAGCAACTATCAATCTATTCTCTCATCTATGAATTGAAGGGGAAATCTGTCTTCTTATGATCCTATTTATATGTAAGTGAAATCTACAGTATTTGTTTTCCTGTCTGGTGACCTCAAGTGTTGAATATCAACCCTGTGTTTTAGGCTTCACCAGTGAATTGCCTCTTTCTTCCTCCTAGAGAAGTTTAACATGCCCTTGCTAACATCCCTAATTTGGTTAAAGTCTATCTTCAACCTTTCCTTTGTGTTGGATATTAACCCTAACTACTTGAGGCTTCATCAGTGAATTGCCTCCTTTCTTCCTCCCAGAGAAGTTTAACATGCCCTTGCTTAGTTGAAGTTTATCTTTAACCTTTTCCTTGTATTTTACCTCTCATTGTCACAGTTCCCAAAGTCAGTCTTGATTATTTGTAAGCCAAAACTTTCTGGTAATTCTGAACTTGTATTTGTACTGCTTTGTATTTGAAGTGCTGTATATTTGTATCCACTTTTCTACTTCCCCTAAAGCCTTTTTATATTTTACTATAGAGCAATGTTCTTGGTTAAATACTGAAAGTCCATTAATGCTATGCTCCTATATTTGGGAGTTGATTGACTCTGGAAATATATCTGCTCCTGGGCATAATTACTTGGTCATAATTACTTGACTCAGGCTCCAATTGCTGTAGTTCCTAACACCCCAAAAGGGAGGTCCCGCTGTGGGACTAGGATGGACCCGGGGCAAGTGGCAAAGCTACCCGGCATAAAAATGAGACATTCTAGAAAGCATAAATGCATAGTCTTGATGCAAACTGCTACAAAGACAGGACCTCCACGGGAAGGATGAGATGAACTGGCCTGAGGACTTAGCCTGGGATTTACAGTAAAAGCCTTACTTGCTCTCAGCCCAGAGAACTAAGTGTTGGGATCTTTGTCTCTTACTGTGTTTATCCAAACTGCAAACTAGAAGGAAAGATAAAAGCAACGTAGATGTCCCTGGGAGACAGAGTGTCTTCTTGAATCTCCCCAAGAGAATTTCCTCTGCCAAATGTTTATCTCTGTAAATGACCACCTGTCCTTACCTCAACCTCCCTCAGGTGTTCTTTAAGTCTGCTAACAACTCTGCATTAGACGGGCCATTTTCACCATCAGACTGTGGTCCCCAGCCTCCCTGTCTCCCCATGTCTATATCTCTCTCTGTTGGGGATCCCTGGGGAGGTGGGGAGGCGGGGAGGCAGCTCAAGGCCACCAAATGCACAGGCACAGGCATGTTGCAGCAGCAGCCCCTACGGATTACTTTGTGAACTTACACTCAAGGTTGATCTATCTTTCAAAACCAGGAAAGTTTCCTTCTTTTTATGAGTAACAGTCTGATGTATATAATCATGTGTCTTTTAAACATTGGGATACTAAGAAATGCATCACTGGGTGATCAATAACCTTTTTAAAAAGACATTTATTCTTGCAGTTGAAAAATTATGATGGGCATTATATACTAAGATGACTATATTAGTAATTCTATCCAAGGTATTAAGAGTGACCACTGTGGGCTCAGGAACCGGTTCAAAGGTTGGAGAGTGTGTACTCTGCATGTAGAAAGTCTGGATTCAATTCCTGGTATCACGTGCCTCCTGAGCTTTGTTGGGCATGACAGAAAAAAAAAAAAAAAGAACCAGTTTCAAGGATTATCAATACTAGAAAAAATTTAAAAACAATATTCTGCCTCCTGTCTCATTCTTCACTAAGAAACAAAGAATACAATTCTTAACTGGAAAGTCCAGTATTAAGCAATCAAAAGGAACAAATTGTTGATTCACAAATGCATATGCTATATATATCGCACTGCATGTACATACACACATATAAAATTTGACTCACTGTATTTGAAGGACTATATTTTGGAAAAATTTGCAAATTCAGACAGAGATGTACACAGAATATAAGTTTATTACAGTAATGGATTTAAATTTAACAGGAAGTGATCTCACAATATCATAGCTATTCATATATGACATCATTAAAGAAATTGGCCATTTTTACAGTTATATTTAATAAATTGTAAAACCCTCCCACTTGCTGGAGTGATAGCACAGCAGGTAGGGCATTTGCCTTGCATGTGGCCAACCCGGGTTCAATTCCCAGCATCCCATATGGTCCTCTGAGCACCGCCAGGGGTAATTCCTGAGTGTGGAGCCAGGAGTAACCCCTGAGCATTGCTGGGTGTGACCCAAAAATAAAAAAAATTTTTAAAAAACCCTCCCACTTACTGTACAAGTTCAGCAGGCTTTAGTATATTCATAAAGTTGTACATCTATTCCACAATCTAATATGTTGAAGATCTCAATTTTTGAGATCTCTAAGATCTCAAAAATAACCCCCATACTCATCAGTGACACTGCTCTTTTCCACTCTCGCTGCCCGTTTCTGTCTTTACTAATCTGTCTATCCTGGGATTTTAAATAGGGAAAATTACAAAATAGTCGTTTTTGATTGACTTTTTCTACATAGTCTATTTTTAAGGCTCACCATATTGTATTAGTATTTTCTTTTTGTTGCTAAATAATCATTAAATAGATTTACTACATTTTATCTGGACATTCATCAGTTGATGGACATTTGTGTTGTTTCTTTCTACTTTGGGATGATTAAGAATAAGGCTGCTCTGAGCATTCATTCACGAGTTTTTAAGTGGAAATATTTTCATTTCACTTGATTGTAAAACATAAGTGAAACCACAGCCACATGGTAACTTCGAAATTTAACTCCTTAAGGAACAATCAAACTGGTTTCCAAAGTGGTTGTTTCACTTAACATTCATACATTCAACAATGTATAGAAAGATCCAATTTCTCTACACTTTGTCATCATTTCTTATTGCTGGCTTTCTGTTTCATGATAGTCATCCAGTGAGTCTGAAAATATTTTACTGAGATTCTGATTTGCATTTTCCTACTAATAAGCATTTTTCACATGCTTATTAATCTTTTATATATCTTCTTGAGAAATGTCAATTCAAAGTTTTTGCCAATATGATTGGGTTGTCTTTTTATTACAGCCTTAGAGAGTACTTTGTATCCTCTGGATACAAGTTCTTAGCTAAACATACAACTGGGAAATACTGGCTGTACTCACTTTCTTGCTGATGTTTTTTGATGCAAAAACAAATAAATATTTAAGTTCTAACAAAGTACAATTCATTTGCTTTTTTCTTTGACCCCTGTGCCTACAGTGGTGTTCCCTAAATTTTATACAAGCAATGTTTAGTCCAAGTTCACAGAGAGTAGACTTCTTTGCTTCTATAAATTTTGTAACTTCAACCCTTACATTCAGATCATGATCCATTTGGGTCTAAATTTATGTGTAGAAGGGCTGGAGCAATAGCACAGTGGTAGGGCGTTTGCCTTGCACCAGGCTGGACTGGCCAAGTCGGGTTCAATTCTTCCGCCCCTCTCGGAAATCCCGGCAAGCTACCGAGAGTATCTTGCCCATATGGCAAAGCCTGCAAAGCTCCCCATGATGTATTCAATATGCCAAACACAGTAACAACAAATCTCACAATGGAGACGTTACTGGGCCCGCTCGAGCAAACTGATGAACAACGGGAGGACAGTGCTACACTGTAGAAGAAGGAATCAAAACAAACTATTCTGCACACAGATATTCGATTGTTCCAGGAGTATTCGTTAAAGACACTATTTTCCCCTCATCCAGTTAACTTGACATACTGGGATATGAAACTGAAAGAGAGACTGTATGTATAATCAGTCATACATACAGTCAGACTCAGCCCATGCTCTTAACCACTTCCCAGTACCATCTAGCAGAAAGGATAACAATTGCCTTCTCTTTCTCCCTTTGCTGTTGCGATGACTGAGCATTGCACACTTTCATTTTAGTGCTCACACAATTAGCTACAGTGTGCCACAGATTGCAAATTTTGTTGTGACATGAAGGACCCTAAGGGGTACTGGAGCAACCAAGCCTAAAGAGCACTAAGTTATATGCCAACACCATCCCCTTCCTGGCCCGCCCCTCCCAATGCCTCAGCTCTGTCTCATATTTAAGGAAGAAAATAAACTGGCATTTATGGAGAGGAAGATTTTATTTATTCATTTATTCATTTTTAGCCACACCTGATGGTGCTCAGGGATTACTCCTGGTTCAGTGTTCAGGGATCACTCCTCGCAGGATTTGGAGGACATAAGATATCATGCACTGAAATAGGGTCAGCCACCTTTAGACAAGCACGTTAACCACCGTACTATCCCTCCAGCTCCTGAATAGCAGATTTTAAAGGCACTACTCTAATACCTAATCAATCTAAAAATATTTTCACCATAAGATCCAAATTAAATTATAATGTGGTATATATAGATGGGAGGTACCATTCAACTCACATGGTACTTAGTATTCAATTTCCATGATATCAAAAGGGTATATGTGAATAGGAAGTATAAACATTAAAATACTCCACTCCCATGGGCTCTTGTTCTTTTTTCTTTAATAAGATTCATTCATTCATGCTCATTTAGCAACATCTTTTACAGGCCTATAGGAAAGATATCTTGCTATTAAAATATATAAATCCCATCTTAAGGAATTTCAACTATCAAGACTGACAAGACAACTTATTATGTTCCCCCAAAATAATTCCTACTTTATCTTAGTGTTGCTAAGATAAAGTCTGTTTCTTAGACATGCAGGTAAGCAGAAATTAAGAGTATACTGTTACCCTTCTAACTTCCCTATACAAATTAAATAGGTCAATTCACAAAATCTGAAGACAATCCATTAAGGAGACCACAAACCACATGTGGTTTACTGCATCAATTAAATGTGACCAGTATGAGTAGAACTGTATTTCAACTTTAATTCATTTAAATTACTTAAAATTTCAAAACTGGCTATCAATTCCACTATTGGAAAGTTTCTATGTCTGAAGTAACTTTAGTATGCCTCTTTTTCTACTGTAAATTTTATATCTATTAAATATTTTCAATGCTTTTTCACTTAGTATCTGAATTGAGATGTGTTGATTTGGCATAAAAACTAATGTACAGAAACCCTACTTAAATAAGATCAGGAGGGTAGTAGAGTTTCTAAACGTTCACAGTCACAAACTACAAAATCCAACATGTCTTATATTTTCAAAAGACACACTTCTCTACACCACTAAAAATTAGAAGAACATGCCCTTCACCCAGCACCACCTCCTGAGCATTATATAAAGTGGTGCTGGTGGTTGTTCTAGGAAATGCCTGTTTGAGAAATATATACTGAATTTCAAGCAATTTACATAAAAAACAATGTAAAATATCTCATTATTATATTTGAATACACGTGATATAGATCATGTGTAATGAGTTAAATTTCACTTTTTTTTATGTTTTCCATAGGGCTCCAAGAAATTTAAAAGGACATATGAGACTCATTTTATTTCTGTTCAACAATTGAGGGGCTACAAGAAATGTAAAAGTATATACACAACTCACGTTTTATTTCTCTTCAACAACTTGGGGCCATTAAGAAATTTAAAAGTATAAATGTAACTCACATTTTATTTCTATTCAACAGCACTGATCTAAATATTACAACATTCTTAAAAAAGGGCTTTGCGGAGGTCTAGGATAGCCCAGTGGTCAAAGCTCCCTTGCAGCCTGAGGCTGAGTTCAATTCCCAGCACGACCCCATAAGCACAGGTCACCATGCCAGCAGCACAATAAAGTGTGCAATCTCTGGGATAACAGTCAAGTATTTGCAAGTGTCACGACAAAGTATGCGACCACTGATGAGCACAACTAGACAGTGTGTGAACACTACAGTCAGGTGTGCAAGCCCAGGCAGCACCTAAGCAAACACAATAAGCAAATAAGCAATCCCCAGCAATGGGTGCAACCAAAATGTTCAAGAGAATTAGAAACAGGTGCAGTCCCCTGACCTCAAGTGTGTGAGCCCTTGCAAACATCATCCCCAAGAGTCACAACAACAAAATGGGAGGAAGGTGGGGGATAAAACAATAATTCTTTAAACTTTAAGGATATAAGAATTCCTAAGGTTTAGAACTTCAATAATTTACTTAAAACCTTGCTATCTAGGGGCCTGGGAGACTGCATAAAGGGCATGCATGCCGGAACCCTGGGGACTGTCCACCAGAAGTAAGTTCACTCCTTATCAAGTTGGAAGAGTCTCACTTGTATCTCCCAATGCTTTAGTTTTAGCTCTGACATACCACCACTGTGAAAAAGATTCTCAAAATTTGGTATAGAGATGAAGTTGCAAGAAACTTTGAGTCAGTCATAAAAACGAAACAAGTCCTTCCCCTTCAACTCTTAAAAAGCCTGTGGCTTCCAGTCCCTCCCTGGGACAATGTCAGCTTCACCAAATGTGTTTGGATGTAAGAGTGTAAGCAGCACAGATAGAGAATGGAGGACCAAATAAAGGGTGTTGGGAGGATCGTCCCAGGATGGGAGATGCATGCTGAGAGTAGACTCTAGACTGAACATGATTGCTACTCAATGCTTCTTTTGCAAAACACAGCACCCAAAAGGAGAGAGAGAACAAGGGGGAATGCCCTGCCACAGAGGCAGGGTGGAATGGGGGGGACGGGGGTGGGTGGGAGGGATACTGGGATCAGTGGTGGTGGAGAATGGGCACTGGTGGAGGGATGGGTATTCGATCATTGTATAACTGAAACCCAAGCACAAAAATTTGTAAATCTACAACTGTACCTCGTGGTGTTTCACTAATAAAAATCTAAAAAAAAAAAGTGTAAGCTGCAACAAACAAATGGAAAGATACTCAACTCACAACTAATCAGAGAAATTGATGTACAATAAATGTCAAAGTATTTCACACCTATCACACGCTTGTAAAGGTTTCAAATCTCATAATATCATGTGGTGAGAAGAAATGGACAAAACCCTCATAATTATAGCTGATGAAATGCAAACTAGATGAGCACTAGTAGAGTAAAAAGTAGATATGCATGCAACCTACACTTTGCTTCTTGATATATAGCAAGGAGACAATCACTGAGGCTAGAAAAGTAATATGTAGCAACACATAAAACAGACACTATCAGTTGAAAAGCAGCTTACATTTGTTAAAAGTTAAAAGGCCTAAAGCTTGGGCAAATATGCAAATGCCTCACAACAAAGGATAAACTTAAGCGGCATTTGCCATGCACACGGACAACCCAGGTTCGATCCCTGGCATCCCATATGGTCTCCAGAGCACCATCAGGAGTAATTTCTGAGTACAGAGCCAGGAGTAAGCCATGAGCATCACTGGGTGTGACCCAAAAAGCCAAAACAAAAAACAAACATTATTAAACCTGATCAAATAGAAACTATTCATCACTGAAAGAACCAAATATAGCTAAACCAAAAACCATTTACCCACCAGATAACACACACCAATTTAAGCTGCAAAAACGATTAAAAGATAAACAGATGTATAGATCAAAGTATGAAGAGCATGAATTAGCTAATAACATGTAACTATGCTGTAACTATACTGAACTGTACCCAAGCCATGCCCCCCTTAATAGCAGTGCCAACGCTTCAGAAGAGCTAACCCGAGAAACTTGACCGCAGGCTAGTAATCTGTGTATGAGGAAACTACACACACAGTACACATACCAAAGTTTTGTTTCGAGTGTGTAGATGTGATCCTATCTGGGGTAGACTATCTGGGGGAGGGGGTGGAAACAGAAAATGAACGGTAGGGAGCACTGTAAAGTGAGACTTTGAAAGCATGAAATCTTAAAGTGCCCAGGGTAATCTCTTGAGTTGGTTTCAAATTGCTTTTTCCCAAGTGCTTCTAGAACATACTTGGTGAGAACAAGGAAGTGATTTTCTAATGTTGAACCCAACAGCAGTTAAAATTTAATCTTTGAAAAAAGAACAAAACTTACAAACTTGGAACTAAGCACTCCACGCAGTTTTAAATACAAAGGAAAAGTACTAAAATCTGGGATGATAATAAAGGAAGTCTCCATTTTCATGTTATTTTCTGTAGCTGATCTGAACAGAGATGCTCTCTGTTCATAAGGTTAAATACAAGAGTAACCTCTAAAAATATCAATAAGTATTCTGAGCTCTCCTTGCAAACACCCATACAGAAATAGCCTGTAAGGTCATCGTGGTCTCCCTAAAACATACCTGTCTGATACTTGGAACCTGCCCATTGTGAATACTTCTGATTTGTTTTTTTGCCCTAATAAACTGATTTCATCCTTCATTATATGTGAATGCACACAAATATGTATTAAGCTTTAAAGTGTTTATCTTCAGCATTTAACCAAAGTTGAAATGCTTGATACTATTTTCAGGCATAAAATAGTTTTCATTATACTCAAAATATGTGAAGAATAAAGAAAGGAGAAAAACAAAGAAAAACCTTCAAAACAGAAAGCCCTGAGGCATGGGAATAGACCCACTACATCTGAGAGGGTGCCCTTATATATAAAAACTCAAGAACCCTTCAATTAAGTCTTTTAGTATCAAATTATATATACATTTACAATCTTTTTGTTTTGTTTTGTTGCTGTTTGGTTTTGGAGCACACCTAGTGATGCTTTGGGGTTATTCCTGGCTCTAGACTCAGGAATCACTCCTGTGCATGCTCAGGGGTCATATGGGATGCCCAGGAAATATCTGGGATGCCAGAGATCAAATCTGGGTCCCTGGTGTGCAAGGCAAGCGCCTTAGCCGCTGTACTGTCTCTCCAGACCTTTATCTTGTTATTCTAACTCATCAAAGAAGTAGAACAAGACTTCTGCCTAAGGGAGGATATGGTGTCCTCTGCTCATTCATTTTTATTTATTCATACATTTAGTCAACATTGATTACTTATTATGTACCCAGGACTCAGCTAAAAAATAGAACACAAACACGAATTTATGGTCCTTCTATTAAGTACTTCAAGTCAAGTGAGAAAGTGTCAAAATAAAATGTCTGACATGTATTGAGCTCATAATCTTTAAAGATTGTAAGAGGTCTTACGATGCTGATCTTGAACGGAAGAAACTGAACAGTATTATGTTCCCATCTTCAATCGTCAACAAACTAATTAACCTCTCTCTTCACTAATGAGCCAGTCTGCGTGGTTATGAAACTGCGATACCTCCAGAAAACATTCTGTATGAATATAAACGGATAAGCATTGCTTCCAGGCAGACAGATGCAACAACAGTGCAATATTTCTAGCAAAGTCTGGTATGTCTTTGCCTGCAAATCGTTGACCAAAAATGGCAATCGTGTGTGCCGACTAAAGAAACTGACAAAATGTTCTACTCACTCTACTGCGTAGGAAAGCTGTTTTATAGAAAACTTGAGAGTGACAACACAGAAGGGGAAATGCCTAAATTAAGCAAAATGCCTATCACCTAGAATACACTGAGCCTGTTTACGCTTAGGGACTTGAACGTTTCAACCGGCTTTAAAAGATGTGTGTGGGGAGGGAGGGCGGGGAATAGCGTTTTCATTTGTATTAGGATCATGCCCCCACCCCGCACACCACGGACGTCAGGGTCCTACAGTTTGCGGACCAAAGAGCATTTCTAAGGCAGTGTCCCTTTTAACCCTCGCTCGGGAAGGCGGGGGTTAAAAGGGACACTGCCAAGCTCGAGAAGCATGAGGAGAGTGCAGCTGGAAGCTGATTGCCAGATACGACAAACAAAGCGACGGCGAGGCCACCCGTCCTGAACCGTGCCAGGGTCAGCTCCCCCAGGATCATTCCGCCCGTCGGGCTGTGCCATCAGGCCCCGTTTCCCCTGCTCGGACTCGCGCGAGTCGCCGGTCGCGGGGGCCAGGGCTGGCTGGGGGACCCGGCCAGGCCCACGCCCCCACCTCCATCCCCGGCGCACCCGCACCGCTTTCCCCGCGGGCGCGGGGGGTCCCGGGCCGGAGAGGAAGGAGCCGTCCCCCCACCTCCCGGGGACGCCGGGGGTCGCCGCGCCCGAGCCCCTGCCCGGTCCGTGCACCGCGAGGAGCCCGCGCCCTCCCGCCCTCCGCCCCCTGCCCGCGCCCCTCTCACCATCTCGGCCGCGGCGGTGGCAGGGGCGCGGAGCGAGGCCGGTCGGGGCCGAGCGTGCGGAGCGGCGTCCTGGGCTGCGGCCGGGCGGGACAGAGATGGGCGCGCGGCTCGGGCCGGGGCGGGCGCGGACCGACGCGCCACGTCACGGGCCGCCCGCCGTTGCCGCGCAACCGGCCGGCCTGGCCCCGCCCGCTGCGGGCCGCCCTCCGACGCCGGGCAGGCGCGGGCCAGGAGTCTTCCGCGCTCCGCGGGCTGCTGGACCCTCAGCGGCCCGCGGCACCCTCCCAGCTCGCGACCAGAGCCCGAACTAGAGGCAGCAAAAAAAGAAAACAAGAATAAAGAAAATGGGCACTGGTGGAGGGATGGGTATCTGATCATTGTATAATTGAAACCAAAGCACAAAAAATTGTAAATCTACAACTTTAAAAAAAAATAAAATAAAATAAAGGGGGAAAAAAAAAAAAAAAAAAGAATAAAGGGGCAAGGGGCTGGGGGGGGGGGCTCTAATTCCTCCGCCCCGCCCACGGCGCCGCTCTTGTCCTTATAAGGACAGACCACCTGGCCAGGTGGGAGCCGCTCGGGGCGGGGCCTGGGGGCGGGGCCTGAGGGGCGGGGCCTGAGGGGCGGGGCCTGGGGCCGAGCCGCGGAGACCCGGGGCTGGCGGGGAGCGGGCGCGGGCCCCGCCGCCAAGCATCCCCGCAGGTTTTACCTACTTTGGTGCGATTCCCGCCACCGTCCCCTGATTGGCCCACGCCGGCCACGTCGAGCCCTCGCGTGAGGGGAAAAATCTGCGCATTTTCCCCCCCTGCCCGAGACGGCTGTGGCCGCTCGGGGCCCGTCTCTGAGTCACCGCTAATTTCGGGTCTGGAATAAACAGGGAGTGATGTATTTATCCTGGGGACCGGTCGCGCCCGCGCAGGGGTGTGTCTGGGAAGCGGCGGAGCGGTCGTGGACGCCGGCGCCAGCCTCGCGCGGGCTCGGGGGTGGTCGGGTTTTGCTGTTTTTTAACTGGGGATCTTGTTTCTTTCAATGGGCTGTTGCGTCAGAGTTTTCAGAGGAAGTTTTCAGACGGCCCGAAGGGGTCCCGACATTTTTTTCCTAAGGGTGTTTTTGTGGCAATAAAAGGGAATAAAGAATATTACAGAATAAAGAGTAGCTCGAGCGGGCTCAGACAGCGTTATTTCGTGTTTTGCTTAATAACCGGCTTCCGAGGACACCACAGCCTCCATACCAGAGCTATTTTAATTCTGTAAATGTGAGGCTGATGCACAAGATGGTCAGTGTGTTCTTTGGGTTTTTTTTTCTGGCCACTACATAAAATCTAGGTTGTATATAGCTTTTGTTCTGCCCACGGAACATGGAAACTCATCTCTCATTACCCTCCTGTTCTTTTCTGTTTAACACGAGCACACATGTCTCAAACTTTTGGCAGACTCGGAGAGAGGTTCTCAACTTTAAAGTCAATTTAGAATTGAGATTTGTTGCTCCACTTCCAGAGTTTTGGCCTGATGTATCTGGGTCAAGACCAGAGAATTTGCATGTCTACCAATCTGGTAATTCTTTTGCGTGGTTGGGTTCAGGACTGTATCCAAGTGCATCTGGAACCTTTTGTGTCTGCCTAGAACTCAACCCTTCACCTTTAAGTCCTCAAAGACTTGATTCTTGTCCAAAGTTGAATCTTGTAAATCATGTACATTTAAGGACACAAGACAGCCTTACTCCAGTCAATCTCCTGCATTTCATGCTCCACCCTGCCACCAATGATGTCCAAACAAAGCTCTGATCCTGTCACTTACCTGCTTGAAATTTTCTGTGACTTCTTTGTTATAAGCGAATGTGGCCATCTTCTTGGGCTTAAGCCTGCCTTCTGTGGCCTATATCTGCCCAATTTCCTTGCAGACTCTAAATCTCTTTCCACACCCCTTCTTCTGCCTTCAGATTGCTATAATCATCAGCCTAGAAATATTCCTATTACCTGATGACTTTGGAACACTTCCAGAAGGATACAGAATGTTCCTCCTATAATCCTGCAGTTAATCATTTCTCATTCTAATAAATTTCCAGATTATCAGAAGAGCTTGTAAAAACTTAGATATTAGGAGTAGGGTCTCAGGTGCTCCAACAAGATTTGGGTGGTGCTGTTTCTCCACACCCAGAGCTTTTGTGGGTTTTGTTTACTGTTAATGTAATTGTAGTTGTTTCCACACACTATCACCACCCCCAGGTTAGACTGGGGTCCTTGAGAACAAGGGGTGTTTAAGGTGTATCTAATGCAGAATGGTGTACCCCCTGAGACATAATATGTGTTTAATACGTATTTTTTCAGCAAGTAAACCATTATCTGTGGATGTTTTAGAGTTCATCAGTCTTCCATATGACTTTATTGTAATCTCAGATTAGCTCTGTTTTCTTAAGGTCTCATTGAACATGCCTTTACACATAATTTTCCGAGGTATTTTTCATTCCTCCTCATCCCACAGAGGAAAGGTTCTTATAGAAGTTCTCTCCTTAAACACAAGGGTATTTGCTTTCTCATCTAGAAAACATTTTGCATATCTAGTCTGTCAGTGTTAGCGCGAAAGTGGATTGTCCTGTGCTGGTGGGTTCTTGAGAATTGTATGAAAGATTTACATATAAAACTCAGAAAATTAAAACAGTTTATTGTACAGTTAAAGTAGATGGGTCTGGGTCCCTCCCCAGAGGTCCAGGCCTCTACCCATGAACAAAATCATTGGCCCTGTACCTGATGTTGCCCCATCCCACAAATCACCTCCCTGTTTTGTCCCACACAGTCTGCTCGCTTCCCATGAACAACAGCCAGGTGCCATCTTTGCATCACTCTCTACCTCATGTACGCTTTCCTCTGGCACAGTGGCAGACACTTGAGGGAGAGTCTCCTGCTCTGTACCTACCACTGGGCCTCCCAGCTGCACCCCAGCAGTTCCAGTAAACCTGTCCCGGCTTTCCTAGGCCCCAGCCAGGGCCGCAGGCTCATGTATCTCTACCTGACTGGACACCCAAGCCCCGTCTGAATCTGAGCTTTCAGATGTCTGAACCCTACTTATGTCTGGCCTGCCTGTCCTCCTCAGCCATCTGTCTGGGCGGGGAAAGCCTACTTGATCCTGCAATTGGAGAGGCGCGTGTCCAGGAAGAGGAGTCCAGAGACCACGAGGTGAGGCTGAGGGCTCCTTACATCTGCTGCCATATCCCACCCCCAGCCATTCCATTATGTGTTCTGATTGGCTACCTGTTCTATGTGTGAGATTTAAAGTGACTGACTAAATTCACCTGGTATTCCACCCTTCCAGTACCATTGTATCATAAAAATATAGGCACTTTTATTTAAAGCTATAAATATGGTCGCAGACTCTATGCCAGGCTGTTTTCACTAGGGGGCGCCCCAGAGAGGGGTAGGTAAGAGCCCTCCCTGCCCCAAGGGACCCAGCCCTGGCAGCCAACCTCCACTACCCAACCGACGCCATGCTCGAGGCCACTTCCCACATGATCAGGCCAAGCCTGACGCATGAGTAAAGTCCCAAAGAACCCAGGTAATGTGGAACTTTGTGTTTTTGGACTCTGGAATCAATGGGACTTGGGAGCAGAGATCCTCTGCCTGCTTCCCCTAGTCTCTCGTGACCCATGGGTCACCCTCAGAATCCACACCCTGCCAGCACCAGATAATCTCCTCATCGACCACCCTCCAGAACTCATAGCTGCTCCTCCCAGACAGGAGTATAAAAGGAGGCCCCCATAACCATTCCACCGGGCTCCATGCCAGGCTTTTTTCACTGGGGGCAGCCCAGAGGGGGGGTGGGTGAGAGCTCTCCCCGCCCCAAGGGACCCAGCCAAGGCAGTCAATGTCCACTACCCAACAGCCGTGACACTCCTGGCTGTTTTCCACACATTTGGACTGAGCCTCACATATGAGTAAACATATTCCTGGATTGCACAGCCACTTTTGTGGCCATGCGAAACATCATAAGACACTCCTTACCCATTTTCCATAATTATCACATTATATTTGATAGCGGAAATATATATATATTTATTTTATTTATGTTGTGTTGTGTTATATTATGTTATGTTTATATATATATATAGCCTCTCAGAGAGCCCGGCAAGCTACTGAGAGTATCCTGCCTGCCATGGCATATTCGATATGCCAAAAACAGTAAAAAAAAAAATGTGTCTCATTCCCCTGACCCTGAAAGAGCCTCCAGTACGTTGGGAAAGACAGTGAGGAGAGGCTGCTAAAATCTCAGGGCTGGGACGAATGGAGACATTACTGGCACCTGCTTGAGTAAATTGAAGAACAACTGGAATACAGTGACAGTGATACATGTGGTAGGGAAGTATTAATGTATATATTGATGAAGATTTTAAAGAGAGGAGTATGTTCATAAGCGTGAGGAAAGTTAGTTTTTTTTTTTTTGCAAAAAAGACATAACTATATATACACAACCCATACACACTAGAGGGGAAAAAAACTATTTCCATTTCTTCCCTTCTTTCCTATAAATTCACTTGTTCCCCAACCTCTGCTTGTTTATTTCTGAGGTATTTTTAATGTTTAACTTTAGCCAATAATAAGGCATGAATGGGGCTGGACAGATAATACAGTGGATAGGGCACCAAGGTTCATCCCAGGAATATGCTCTGACCACAGGTAGTGTGTGTTCAAGAAAAAGGGAACAAATAATGGACTTGAGTATGTTCTCATGATAAAAGAGCTATATAAGGGCCAGAGTGATAGTAGGGCCTTTATTTCCCCTGCAAATGGCTGACACCCTGATCCTGATGGCTGAGTG